>NC_134713.1:171426208-171730072 GCF_049634645.1 Pelodiscus sinensis
GGGGACTGAAGGGCATTTGCAGCAGCAGGAGCACCAGGACCTAGGAGATGAGGGCCTCCTTTTGGAGCTGGTCATCGTCCTGTTGGAGCAGCATGCAGGCAGTCTAGATGAACTGCACCATGAGGTACAGCACGAGGCCCAGCACGAGGCCTATGAGCCTGGCACTGGTTTGTAGCCGCTCCGGCTCCATGTTGTGTGTGGCATGGCATCCACAAAGGCAACCAGAACACACTGCATCTGTTTGGTGTCCCACAAGGGAAGAGGCAATGGAGGAGTGGCTTGTGAGACACAGCCATAGAGAGGAGCCCCTGAAAGCACACGTCACAGCTTGCCTGACCTAGCAGACACAGGAATGTCTGCCCTCCTGGTACCCTCCCCAGAGTGCTTCTGGGGTCTCTAAGTCTGAGTCAGTCTCCAATCAGTGTAGACACGCTAGTTCAAAATAATTCTGAGTAATTTTGATATTCCCTCGTAGTGGGGACAAGCTATTTCGATTTTGTTATTTTGGGACTTAGTACTTCGATTTTACTTATTTCAAAATTATTTCCCAGTGTAGACATGCCCTCCCTGCCAGAGCCCTCATCCTTAACCCAGCCCTGAGCCCCTCATCCTTGGCCCAACTCCACAGCTTGCACCCCCAGTCTACAGCCCTCATACGCTTGCTTCTCAACCCTCTGCTGCAATCCTGTGTCCCCTTCCCACACTATTACACATCATCTCCATATTGGTGCACAGAACAATATTCATTCTGCAAATGCGTGGGAAAAATTAGAGGGAACATTACCTTTTAGATCAGCCCCCAAAAGATTTTTGCAAAAGCTCACCCCAATCCTGCATAGTTAATGGGTTTGTTTCCTTCAAAGTCACTCCTTCAACATCCACTGAGTAAACCTGTTCCAGTTATTCCTGACAGGGTGTCCTAAGACCTTAACAAGGAACTCTAACACCTAGATGCAAAGGGAAGAGGTTTCACTAGAAATCTTTATAGGAACGTGCATGGGCCCTGCTACATAATTACATCCCCCAGTTATTTTATGACCTGTGGGAAACCCTCTAGGAGTCTCCTGTCATACTGGCATTTCCACAGGTGGGCTTGTAAGTTTGCCACTTGTTCACAAACTGATTCCTCTCTGATCTCCACACAGCTTTCACTCTTTTCCAAAAACATCTCATTAGGTTATACCATATGTATTTTCTATCTCTTGTTTTGCTCCTCCAGCCACGTCTTACCTTTCTAATTTGTGTACCTGGTCTGTCAAATTCTTTACCTGCTGATTTAAGGCCCCATTTCCCAATAGTAATCCTTGTAATAACAGCTTTTTGTTTTCCTCTTTGTACATTTTCTATCCAGAACTATCTGATGGAATTCTTTATAATGGAACCTTCCTTGCCCTCACACACTTCAGGAGATGGCTAAATTCAGCTTCCATTTTTTAGGACAACAGCGTAATCAGACTTGTAAATAATATTGCTGAAACTCAATGAAATCAAAACACTCTTTTTGCACCAAACATCAATTTTATCTGTGCTCATTACACAAACTACTGTAAAAGATGTTCATTTGGAAAGAAAAACACACAGTTTGAATAATTACTTCTGGTGCAATAATTTTAAATGCTATTTTAACACTCCTCTGGTTAAACATATTTTATCTCATGGATTAATTTCTGACAGTTTTTTCCCCCTGAAATGCTATGAGAAAAGAAATACACTGAAATAAGACTGACACTATGGACTAAGGTTTTTTGAACAGTCAAAACATATATTACATTATTGGAGGCCTCTATGGCTTAATAATCCTTACTGGGTACATAAGAAGGCAGATTGAGGACAGCAGCTTTCTGCATTTCAAACAAATTAAATGTTTTGTGCAATCAAATTAATAGGTTTTCTAAAAAGGTAAAACTTTGTCTCTGCTCTTCAACAGAATAATAAAGGAGAGCTGGAACACTGGACAGGGGTGGGCCAGGGCTCTGTGGTAGCACTGGGTGTTCAGGTATTTGTCTGGCTGGTTTTTCCTATATGCTCGGGGTCTTATCACCATGCGTGGGGTCAGGAAGGAATTTTCCACCAGGACTGATTGGTAGTGCAATGGATATTTTTCAATTTCCTCAGCTGCACAGAATACAAGTAGTTTGCCAGTATTATCTGGTATGGCTCATTTCATCATTTTGCTGCCATGGCAGGGGCCTTGAGCATTGATGCACATCAGATCCCCTCTTTCTGGTGAATAATAGCCTGGTGTCTTGTGGGCTGTAATATTTGGTCTAATTTTGGTTGTGAGATTTAATGTGTTGGTGCTGGCCATACACCTGTCTGTAACATACAAGAAGTCAGACTAGATAATCTGGGGTGGCCCCTTCTAGGCCTTAAACTCTATGGCTACGTCTACACTGGCATGATTTTCTGAAAATGCTTTTAATGGAAAACTTTTCCGTTAAAAGCATTTTCGGAAAAGCGCGTCTAGATTGGCAGGATGCTTTTCCGCAAAAGCACTTTTTGCAGAAAAGCGTCCGTGGCCAATCTAGACACGCTTTTCCGCAAAAAAGCCCCGATCGCCATTTTCGCAATCGGGGCTTTTTTGCGGAAAACAAATCTCTGCTGTCTACAGTGGCCCTTTTGCGCAAAAGTCTTTCAGAAAAAGACTTTTGCCCGAACAGGAGCAGCATAATATTTACGGAAAAACACTGACGATCTTACATGAGATCATCAGTGCTTTTCCAGAAATTCAAGCAGCCAGCGTAGACAGCTGGAAAGTTTTTCCGGAAAAGTGGCTGATTTTCTGGAAAAACTTGCCAGTCTAGACACAGCCTATGATTTCTGGGCAAGTTATAATCTCAATAAGATGAAGGTTTTAAACCTGTACTGCACAGGTACAAAGATTTGCAGTTATAAAGCAGGACTTGGTACATGAGGGGACTTGGTCTTCCATTAATGAGAAGACTGATGTGTGACTGCTAAATTACTCTTGCCAAGTAGCAGGGGTAAAGCCTAAGAAGAAATGTAGAATTAACAAATTCATTAGCAAGATGAAGGTTGCACCTAAGTGTAGGTCTCCTAATGCATTCAGTTTCCCTTACTGATATGTTCATACTTGTAAGGAACCAAGTGCACAGTGGACTTGAGACGAACTACAGCTCAGTGGGAATGATAATATACTTACTAGAGAACATTTTCTGAAGAGATCAGTGATTCTAGAGGGGCTTGATTTTTAGATGGAAAATACCCAACACTTTCTTAAGTTGGGCAGTCAAAAAGTAAGGCACCTAAAATTACAGTAAAACTCCAATAGTCCAGCATCCAATTGTACGGCACTCCCGATAGTCTGGCATCAAAATGGCAAGAGCCTAGTGAGTGAGTTTCGACAAAAAACGAGTCACAAGGCAGCAGCGGCAGCAGCTGAACTTAATAAAACCAGACGGGATCGAGTCAGTCTGCCACTGGCATTGTGTGACTCTGGACAGTGCTTGTGCTACAATAAAAAGGGTTAAAAACACTTTATATACAGTGTATATACAGTGTGTGTGTGTGTGTGTGTGTGTGTGTGTGTGTATATATATATATACACAACCATCTTATAGTACGTCCTGATAGTCCGGCATATCCGATAATCCGGCACCACCTAGGTCCCAAAGGTTCTGGATTATCGGAAGACTACTGTATTAATCACTTTTGAAAGTGTAGGTTCTAGTGTTTAAACTAGTTTGTACCCTTAACCTCTCCTTGAACTCGAGCTGGAGAACAAATATATTGCACTCACTCTTGAGCACTGTTTCCTGTACCAGGTGCTGAATAACAACAGGAGAGGATTCTATATTTCTAAAACTAAATTGACTCTTTATTAAGATAAGTATGTACAGTGATGCTGCAGCTGCAGCTTGCATTCCAATCGTGCACACAGATTGGCTGTTGCCCCCTCCAAACTCTGTCCCCCTGCAGCCTATGCGCTTCCCTCCAAATTCCATGATGCTTGCTACAGGCCTCACACAGAGATTTGCAGGGGCAAGGAGTTTGTCCATTCGCAGGTGAGAATCTGGTGATACAAAATCACAAATACTCTTAATCACCAGATTCAACCAATGTTGTTTTGAAATGAGAGTGATTGCTATAGCTACATTCAGCTCACTGAGGAAAAGTGTATTAACTATTCACTGGTGGACTTTTCTGTTCACACTGGGACACTTCCCACCACATGGATTTGGGCCAGGAATGGACCAGTACTGTCTTGAAGGTGCTTTTTAGCCTCCTGCTTTGGTGAGTGGAAATGAAAACAATGTGAGCTAAAATTTCTTCTTCCAATACCATTGTGCTGGGGTAAGTGAAATAATCTTGCACTTTAGCTCTTGTCAGCTGAATGCGTAATACATATTACTACTTTTTCAAGTTATTGTACCCTTAACAAGACCTCTAGTATGTTTGACAGCAAAACATTTTAATTCTGCATTTTTTCCTTTCAGCTATTGATAGTCAACACTGACTTCTCAAACTCAATGCAGTACACAGCCAAGCACAGCTTTAAAAAAATGTGGGACAAGAAGATATTCTCCAGATCTTACATAATTCTTCAGAAATTCTTTAAAGAAAACATTAACTGAACATGTGTTGGTTGTTCTTCAAGAACTTAAGATAATATTTCACTTTTTTCTGGCTGGTCATAAAAATTAAATGTACAGCAGAAAAAAGAAATATTTTTTTCACTGAAAACGTTACTTTACATATTATGTTAAAACCATTTTACAAATTCACAGTTAAAAACAATAATGCTGCCATATACATAAATCTATCAAGTATTTCAGTTCAAGTTATTCAGAGGAACCAATGAATAAATAGTTCCATCACTGGTTTTAGAAGCTGGGGTATAATGGCCATTTCTCATGTGAGAATTATGGACAGATGAGGAAGTTTCTGTTCTGTAAATCTGGGCTTGCATTTCGCAGCAACCAAACTTGCTCAATAAGATGAAGAAATCCCTGCGGAAGGTCTTTGTGAAAATTGCATACAAGAAAGGATTGGCACATGAATTGATTGGGTAGAACAAAACCAGAAGGATCTTGGATTTGGACACAGTGATGAGAGGAAGCTTGAGTGATGCTGATATGGCAAAAAAGGATATTGGTGCCATGCACAGGAAATCGGTGAAAATCAGTATAGCCATACGCTTGGCAATTTTGGTGTCACTGTTTGAAGAGATAACGTTAGGGTTTCTCACTGTGAAGTAGATGCAGATGTAACAGGCACAGATAATCATAAATGCAAGAACATTCAGCACTAAAAGGAATATGATGTAAGCCTGGGCAAGGGGTGTTTCTATATCCATGGGCAAGCAAATGCTGACTTTCATGTAGCTGCTGACTCCAAATACAGGAAGAAGAGCCACAGTGAAGGCAAATATCCAACCAAAAATCATAATAACCATGCCATGCCGAAATCGAACTTTGCGGTCCAGCTGCATGGCATAGGTGATTGTATGCCATCTTTCCAGAGTGATCACAGTCAGTGTGTAAACTGAAAGTTCGCTAGCAAACACTGTGAAAAACCCTGCAGCATTGCATCCTGAACCAGTTTGCCAGTCTATGGCATAGTTGTAATATTGGCTTTTGGTCTGTATATCTACAGACGCAATCAGCAACAGGTAGATGCCTATACATAGGTCTGCAAATGCAAGATTGCACATTAGAAATCGAGGGACAGTGAGTTTATATTGACTGCTTATTAAAATAACCAGTACAGTGATGTTCCCGGTGATAGCTAGAATGTTGATAAACCATATCAGAACTCGGAGAATATTGTATCCCATGATGTCTTCACAAGGATTAAAGGCATCAGGTTTAGGAGAGCAAGCCACATGAACAACTTCATTACATAAGCCGTAGTCAAAGTCAAATTCATTTCCTAGCAAGTCAAAACCTATGTAGTCATTGGAAATGTAATCCTCAGATGCAGATCTTTTATGCAACCTGTCTTCAAGCTGCTCATCAGGGTCTTGCACGACATTGGATTTATTACATATTGGATGCAATGAAGAACTAGAATGGAAAACAGAACATAGTTAGTGCCTAAAATACAGCAGAAGAAATACAATACATAAGAGTTATCATGCTATTTCCATTAATAGCCCTCTTGTTTATTGGTTATTCACCCCAAATCAAGATTTGAGGTCCCAGTCCTGCAAATCTTATGCACATGCTTAATTTTATAGGGATGAGTGATCTCATTGGTTTCAGTGGGATTACTGTCATGCATAAAGTTAAGCATGTGCATAAAGGTTTTTAGAGTCAGAGCCTGTAGATGCTACTTATCCCTAAAGTATAGTGAGAAACCACTCAAACAATGACAAAATATAATTGTATTGTAAGTATAGGACATTGTGGGTTGGCTTATGGCTGGGAGGCTGGTGGCAAGGGGGCCAGAAATGACCTCCTCTGGTCTGGTAATCCCTCATTCAGGACTGGTCAGGGAGGATCCAACCCGTAGTAGATGAAAGAAGATAAAATTAAAATGCCAGTCAGCCTGTAAGATTTGAATCACAGCATTTCGTGGTAAATACTGCAGGTAAAAAGTTTGAAGTGCCTTGGTAAGTAAGTATTTTCAAAAGTGATAGGTGTGTGTGTGTGTGTGTGCTCGCGCGCCACGTGCACTAAGGGTCCCCCAATGAGTGACTTAGGCATTTTTGGAAAAATACCCTGTATATGGAATTATTTTTTGTACATTTTAATCATTTTAGGTCATCTTTTATGGTAATTAAAATTTTATTTTTTTTAAAGAAAAGGAATTTGAATAATTCTCTAACGTTGCTCTTCTTAAAGTATTCAGGAGCATTTCCAGAGTGGAAATAGTTTATGAAGTCAACAATATCTTGAAAATTTAGCTATAATTACAAAACAGTAGTTTTACCTTTCACCTAAAAGATTGCACAGCACCATTCATAGCTACCTATTCTTATACAATGAAGAGCAAAAATACATTTCTCTTAGAAGATACTAGATCCCTTAAAGGAACTTAAATGTAGGCAGCCAAATTAAGTAATTACTTTATTACAAATTACTTTGCTCAAGGTCACAAAAGCCAAAGTCAGAGCTAGGAAAAGCTCCCCTTCCCAGTCTTGTACTCAGTCCACCAAACTATGCTGCCCATTTAAATGGGGGAAAATGGATTAGAAAATCCTTATCTAGAAACAGAGAAAATATATCTGTGTTTAGCAACCTTCTAATACACAGTATGAACTGTTCAAAATCAAAGAGCACAGATGAAGAAAGGAAAGCCAGATATATTGCAAGGCAAACAAAGGGGATAGTTGGGCCATGAGGTCAGAAATCGAATCAGCAGAATAAATAGGCCAAATCTAGATTACACACGGACACTATCTCTAAGTAATTAGGATTACTGGAAGGTGACAGAGTGAGGCCTGGTCTACACTATAGGGTTAGGTCATAGAATCCTAGGGCTAGAAGAGACCTCAGGAGGTCATCGAGTCCAGCCCCCTGCCCAAAACAGGACCAACACCAACTAAATCATCTCAGCCAGGGCTTTGTCAAATCGAGACTTAAAAACCTCTAGGGACTGAGATTCCACCACCTCCCTAGGTAACCCATTCCAGTACTTCACCACCCTCCTAGTGAAATAGATTTTCCTAATATCCAACTTAGATCTCCCGCACTGTAACTTGAGACCATTGCTCAACCATTGTTTTACCATCCTTCACTACTGAGAAGAGCCTCTCTCCATCCTCTTTGGAACCACCTTTCAGGAAGATGAAGGCTGCTATCAAATCCCCCCTCATTCTTCTCTTCTGCGGACTAAATAAGCCCAAATCCCTCAGCTTCTCCTCGTAGGTCCAGTTCTCCAGCCCCCTAATCATTTTAGTTGCCTTCCACTGGACCCTTTCTAATGCATCCACATCCTTTCTATAGTGGAGGGCCCAGAACTGGACGCAATATTCTAGATGTGGCCTCACTAGTGCCAAATAAAGGGGAATAATCACTTCTCTAAATCTGCTAACAATATTCCTCCTAATGCAACCTAATATGCCATTGGCCTTCTTGGCTACAATGGTACACTGTTGACTCATATCCAGCTTCTCATCCACTGTAATCCCCAGGTCCTTTTCTGCCAAACTGCTGTTAGCCTGTCAGTCCCCAGCCTGTAACAATGCTTGGGATTCTTAAGTCCCAAAGGCAGGACTCTGCCCTTGTCCTTGTTGAACTTCATCAGATTTTTTTTGGCCCAATCCTCTAATCTGTATAGGTCACTCTGGACTCTAGCCATGCCTTCCAATGTATCTACTTCTCCCCTTATGTTAGTGTCATCTGTGAACTTGCTGAGGGTGCAATCAATCCCCTCATCCAGATCATTAATGAAGGTGTTGAACCAGCCCTAGAATTGATCCTTGGGGCACTCCACTTGAAACCGACTGCTAACCAGACGTTGAGCCATTGTTCACTACCCATTGGGCCTGACAATCTAGCCAGCTCTCTATTCACCTTCCAGTCCATTTATCCAATCCATATTTCCTTAATCTGCTGACAAGAATATTGTGGGAGACTATATCAAAAGCTTTGCTAAAGTCAAGGTATATCACATCCACTGACTTCGCTATGTCCACAGAGCCAGTTACCTCATCATAGAAGCTAATTAGATTGGTCAGGCATAACTTGCCCTTGTTGAATCCATGTTAACTATTCCTGATCACATTCCCCTCTTCCAAGTGCTTCAAAATGGATTCCATGATTTTTCCAGGGACTGAGGTAAGGCTGACTGGTCTGTTGTTCCCTGTATTGTCCTTCTTCCCTTTTTAAAAGATGGGCACTACATTTGCCTTTTTCCAATCATCTGGGATCTCTCCCGATCTCCACGAGTTTTCAAAGATAATGGCCAAAAGCTCTGCAATAACCTTACCTCAGTCCCTGGAAAAATCATGGAATCCATTTTGAAGCACTTGGAAGAGGGGAATGTGATAAGAACGAGGTGTACCGGTAGTTCGGTGTACCGGAACGAGGTGTACATGGAACGAGGTGTACCGGTAGTTTGGAATAGGAAGCCTAGTCTGAACTACCTAGTTCGAGCCCCTTGTAGCTGCGCTGCACGGGGTTCGAACCAGCGGGGTTTTAAAAATGGCGGCTCCCCGGTTATGCAAATGAAGCCCGGGAAATTCAAATCCCAGGCTTCATTTGCAAGTGCGGTATGCCTACATTACCCCGCTAGTTCGAACTAGTGGGGTAGTGTAGACATACCCTTGGTTACCTCCCTCATCCAGTAAGGGCCCCACACCCTCTCTGATCACTCTGTTATTGCTAATATACCTGTAGAAACTTTTCTTGTTACCCTTCACATCCCTTGCTAGCTGCAATTCCAATTGTGCTTTCACCTTCCTGATTACTTCCCTGCATTCTCGAACAATATATTTATAAGCCTCTCTAATCATCTGTCAAAATTTCCGCTTCTTATAAGATTCCTTTTTGTATTTAAGCTCACCAAGGATTTCCCTGGTAAGCCAATCTGGTCGCCTACCATATTTGTTTTTCTTACTGCTGCCCTGCCTTATCCTAATGTGCAAGTGTCATCACTTCAATTTAGTTCCCACCAATGTAAGTGTTTCTCTGATGTCAACTGTTACTGGTCTTCAGGAGCCAACCCACAATGTCCTATACTTACAATACAATTGATACGAGTCTTTCTGGAGAGGGCACATACCATTAATACAACAAGCCAAATGTGCACACACACAAGTGATATAATAACTGCATTAGCTATATGTTGACATAAATTAGGTCGACATAATTTTGTTGTCTAGACACGTCCTCCAAAGGACAGTTTCAAATGTAAGAAGAGAATCATATCATCATGATTCTTTTAGACAGAAAATGATCTTTAAGTCAAAAGAAAGAAACCAACGGCTGGAGTTTCTGATGGGAATTGTCAGCTTCAGAGACATACACAGAGAAGAAAATTTATTTTTTTGAATCCCAGACAGAGGGACTTCAACACATCTGTAACACACTTTATAAAGGTTTGTATAAAATAGAGTGCATGTTTATTAGCTCAACATCAGACCTTTTAGTATTATGATTCTATTGCCCAATGCTACAGACATAAACTCTCACAAAATTAGGGCCAGATCATATGGGCTAAATCAGTCATGTGTTGTGCAAGAACAGGGAGCTTGGATTGAAGGAACAATACTGTTTTCTCTTTAATCCACCTTTAGAAGTCCTCTATCCTGAGGCTGGTCCATTTTTTACCAGATCCTGTACACCAGTTAGAACAGCCACAGGGTTCTTGTATCTTACATTGGTTGCCCATAGACTCAAAGGGGTTCTTCTGGGAGCCAGGGATCACTGACATATAGTGGTGCTTTGCTAGAAGAAAGGATAATGTAAGATCTGTGGCAGCTGTTAGTACCTAAAGATTCTCCAACAGAGCAGAGTCCTCCGAGTGATGCTTAACTGCTGTTAGGGTATCTTGAATCAGGGGAGCAGCCAGATGGGGCTGAGGATCTGATCCTTGACATCCTTTGAAAGTTCATGTGTGACAATTGTAAACCTAAAATTTTCTTAAAAATGGATAATCCAGATTATCAGGTAGATAATTTTTATCCTCCCTGACAAATCACATCCTAGAGCAACTCTTGAAAGAAGATATAATGGTTTTGAGATAATGTATGATAAAGTCAAGTGACACCGGTACTCATGATGATGAATCTTTCTTCCAATTATCAAGTGTAGTCCTTGATCAAGCAATCATCACAGTGGAGTTGAACATGTACTACCAGCTATTAAGGACTCTTCAAAACAATTGAACAGTCTTGAGTACACATAGTGCTTGTGCCAGACCCAGAAAATGCTTTGACATGGAAGCACATGTATCTGTTACATTCTATCCCCAATATCTAAGCTAATGTACATGCAAATGACTTTGAGATTCAGTTTCAAAACATCACAACTCTTCTGAATTAAAATGTTTTTGTTTTAAATCTCTATAGTACAGGGTAGTTCTTAAGTCATTGGGGGTATGTCTACACTACCCCGCTAGTTCGAACTAGGGGGGTAATGTAGGCATACCGCACTTGCAAATGAAGCCCGGGATTTGAATTTCCCGGGCTTCATTTGCATAAGTGGGGAGCCGCCATTTTTAAAACCCCGCTGGTTTGAACCCCGTGCAGCGCGGCTACACGGGGCTCGAACTAGGTAGTTCGGACTAGGCTTCCTATTCCGAACTACCGGTACACCTCGTTCCACGTTCCACGAGGTGTACCGGTAGTTCGGAATAGGAAGCCTAGTCCGAACTACCTAGTTCGAGCCCCGTGTAGCCGCGCTGCACGGGGTTCGAACCAGCGGGGTTTTAAAAATGGCGGCTCCCCGCTTATGCAAATGAAGCCCGGGAAATTCAAATCCCGGGCTTCATTTGCAAGTGTGGTATGCCTACATTACCCTCCTAGTTCGAACTAGGAGGGTAGTGTAGACATACCCCTAGTTATTTCACTACAAGGATGGGACTTCAATAGAATCCCTTCTCCATATTGTCTCTGCTTGAATGATTTACTCCAGATAAGATTTTCTCAGTAGCTTAATACAAAGTAAACAATTTGGAGAAAGTTTTGCAAATGAATGTTACATTTCACTTTTAAAAAACTCTGGACATCTTGCTCTTAAAAGAGGGATTAGTGGTTAAAAAGAAGCAAATTCCACTATCCATATACTTTAGATATAGGCTTGAAGTACTCTGAAGTGTTAGGTTGATGTAAGCTGCCTTGTGTCAATGTAACTGTGGAAGTGTCTTCATTTACTTTTGGCTCCTCTTGATGTAAATGCCTCTGGGTATGTCTACACAGCAAAGTTATTTCAAAATTACAGCCGTTATTTCGAAATAACTTTACTAGCATCTACACAGCCAAACCGCTATTTTGAAATTAATTCGAAATAGTGGAGTGCTTATTTTGAATTTGGTAAACCTCATCCCATGATGAATAATGCCAAATTTGAAATAGCTATTTTGAAATAAGTGCTGTGTAGACACTTATTTCGAAATAGGGGACTTCCAGCCTTCCCAGAGTGCCTTGGTGGCCACTCCAGCCTCAACCAAGAACACTCCTCTCTCTCTCCTGTCCCCAGAGCCCTTAAAAGGGTTGACTCTGGCCACAGTGCCTGTGCCATCTCCAAGCCTGCCAGCCCAGATCCAGCAGTCACTGCCCCTGACCCAGTGGCCCCAAAACATGAGCCAGTAAGCCACTGGCAGCCAGCCCTCCACTGCTCCCCAGGAGCAGTCTGCCAGCTCCCAGGAACCTGCCAGGGCCCAGAGAAGGTGGACACCTTCCTGGTTCAGGTTGGAGATCATGGACCTTATTCAGGTTTGGGGGAGATGCCCCCAATGTCCATTATCTCCACACTAGATGGAAGAATGTGGCTGTCTGTGGCAGGACAGCTGCCAGCCTGACCACCAGAGGCCACATGCAAATCCAGGAGCAGGTTTGCATGAAAATCAAGGTGGTCTGGCGAGACCCCCAACCCTGAGCCCGGAGTTCCCCCTCCCCCTTCTTCCTGTTGCTTCCCCCTTCTGGCTCCCTCCTCCCAGGTTTCCCCCTCCCCTCTCTCTTCCCCTCGCCTGCCTCCTTTCCCCAGTCTCACAAGAGTTTAATCTCCCTCCCCAGTTTTGTTAAATAAAGAGAGTTTACAAAGAGTTTACCCTGCACTTGTCCTTGGTGAACTTCATCAAATTTCTTTTGGTACAATCCTCCAATTTGTCTAGCTCACTCTGGACTCTATCCCTGCTCTTCAACGTATCTACCTCTCCCCTTAGGTTAGTGTCATCTGCGAAGTTGCTGAGGGTGCAATCTATCCCCTCATCCAGGTCATTAATAAAGACGTTGAACAAAACTGGCCATAGAACAGACTCTTGGGGCACTCAGCTTGATACCAACTGCCAACCAGGCATCAAGCCATTGATTAGTACCCATTGAGCTGGACCATCTAGCCAGCTTTCTATCCACCTTACAGTCCACTTATCCAATCCATACTTCCTTAATTTGCTTGCAAGAATACTGTGAGAGACTGTATCAAAACCTTTATTAAAGTCAAGGTACATCACATCCACCACCTTCCCCATGTCCACAGAGCGAGTTTCCTCATCATAGAAGGTAATCAGATTGGTCAGGGATGACTTCCTCTTGGTAAATCCATGTTGACTATTTCTGATCACTTTCCCCTCTTCCAAGTGCTTCAAAATGGATTCCTTGAGGATCCCCTCTATGATTTTTCTGGGGAATGAGGTCAGGCTGAATAGTCTGTCGTTCCTTAGATTGTCCTTTTTTAAAGATGGTTACTACATTTGCCTTTTTCCAATCATCCGGGACTTCTCCCGATCTCCATGAATTTTCAAATATAATGGCCAAAGACTGCAATGACATTTGCCAACTCCCTCAGTACTCTCAGATGCATTAAATCTGGACCCAGGGATTTGTGTATGTCTAGTTTTTCTAAATAGTTTCTAACCTGTTCTTTCTCCTCTCAAGGCTGCCCACCTCCTTCCCATACTGTATTGCCTAACAGCTAGATACCAGGGTTATTCGAGGGGCACACTGGGGTGCTGTTAGAATTAGGCAGGCTTTGAATTTTGCCAATGATTCTCAGTAATGTATCTTTATGTGATGCCTTTGGCCAGGCAATGTTTGCTTGTTTCCTTGAGTGCCTCATTTAGTGTTTGCTTCCAGAATGTTAATAGTACTGAAGAAATATTCCTGCCTCTAGCCACTATGTTTGAATGTCAGCATCAACTAACGTGTGTATGACACAAATAAAAACTCATTTTATTTAAAAAACTAAAGTTTAATAGCAGACCATACACAGACATTTTATCAAAAAGAGACATGGTAATGAAGAACAGTTGGTAATTGCTCTCGCAGTTGCTTTTAACTCCAGCATTTACTGTGAAACCAGTCTCTAATGGTGGAGTGCATAGGGTATTGTGAATGGCCAGGAATATGTGTGGAATGTGGTGAGGAAATTTGGGGAGAGCATAGAACAAAGTTCCATATTGGCTGCAGATGTTCTAAGTGTACAGATCACTTCTTTCTGGCCTTCTTCATCAGGCTATCCAGTCTGAGTGTTTCATTGATTGTTGCCCTCCATGTTTTTGTTTCACTATCTCCAGCATCTGTTCACTGCAGCATGTTGGGAAACATATCCTCCTTACTCCTTCTGTTCACAACTTATCTGTTGGAGGCACTCCACCATTATGAAGGAGGAGGTCTTCAAGTATATATCTGCAGAAGCCAAAGAAACAATGAACAGAGACAGTATTATGAGTTCACTCGCAGCTGTGAATCACAACAGTCACACACATCTTTTTCTCACTCCCCTTTGCTAGCACACAGCTCGGAGCAAGTATGAAATATGGTGAGTTTGGTTGGATGAAAGGAGTTGGGAAGTGGGAATGGGAAGAAGAAAAAAGGGAATGGGTTCTTTGCAAAGAGGGACACTCTACCTGACTAGGGAGAATATTCTGAATATTGGCACCTTTACCACACCCGGGTTGCTCAGGTACATCCCCTGCATGTGTGCTGTTTGTATGCTGCTCCCTTGTGTGAAATAATTCCCTGCAGAAATAATTGCTTGTTTTCATGGCAAAGTTTCCTACAGAAGTGAAACAAGGCAGCTCTGACAATGAATCTTTGGAAGAGGGTTGTAGAATATCTATAGATTACTATGGAGTATTCCTGAGACATCTAGGTGTACATTAACCCATTTTCCCACTAGGTCCCAACATAATTGCATAAGCTCATTTGTTATTTTCTGTTCCTTATCCCTCCTCTGCCCTATAACAAAGTACATGAGCGCTCAATCTCCTCTCACCATGAAGAATCAAAGCAAAACGTGTGCTTACCAGAGCTTGCATCTCCTGCTTCATGTACACCAGGGCTGTACTGCTGGGGCTGGCTAGATCTTTCTGGATACAAATAGCAGTCCTGAGACATACTGGACGACCTTATTGTTCATTCCACATCCTTTTCCAGCTCCACTTTGCCCTTGAGATTGACTGTACTGGCCGCTTCCTTCATTCCCCCCAAAGTATCCAAGGGCTTCTTGGCGGTTGAGGTGGGATCATCCCTGAAGATGGTGTGCAGCTTTTTGTAGAGTCCCCATGTCTTCTGCACTGCACTACAGCAATGATTGGCCTCTCTTGCCCTCTGGTTTGCCTGCATGGCTCCTTGATCTTGCCTCCTTTTTGGGGTGGAGGCTGCATATCCCTTATATGCCCCTTCTCCTGCATGCCACTAGCATGTAGGTACTGAAGTCCTTACAGGTTGAGTGAAACTGTAACTTCACAGCCTCTTCGACCCAGACACGCAGCAGGTCCAACAGCTCAGGTGTACCCCAGGCAGGATCACATTTACAGTGGAAAACTAGCTTGGTGAGTGGGGAAGATGCTGTGTGAACTGTCCATGCCATAAGTCGGGCTGGTGACAGACTTGCTGGAGTGCTGGGCAAGATGCAGGGGGGCTTAGCTCTTGCCCTCCTGAAAGACGTGGGTTCTTGAGCAGAAGGGGTGGGGTTAGGGTACCAGGACAACACCGAGTTAGTCTATCCTAGGGGAATTTTCCAAAGGAAATCCCTGGCAAGTTCACTAGGGCGGGACACCCCCTTTCACCTATCAAAACAGTCACATTGACAAGTGGGTTACTGATAAGCAGGCCATAATGGCAGAGGGAGCGCCGGCCCCGGGCATGCGGCTATGGGGGGGCCGCCCCCAGGGCGCAAGTGTCCCTGCCCCTGGCACCCAGCGGGCGAACGGCCACGCCCCCTGGTGCCCGACAACCTCGATAGGTTGGGGACCACTGATTTAGGCTGACATCATTTTGGAGTGTCCTGGAGCTATGCTGGGCAATGAATAATGATTTCAGCCAGACTTTGACCTTATTTTCATAGCCTCAACCATTAGACTCACATTCTTAAAACAGAAATCACTGTAGGCTCTGAAGTGATATTTATTATTAAGGAAAATTAAATGTTTTTCTCTGCCTAGTAAAATTAGTATCAAGATAAATTATAAAATTAAAAATTAGTTTAGTACTCCAAGGGCTTTGCATTTTTTGTTTTCTTTCTCTGAAGCACTAAATATAGGCCATTTCTGAACACGGGATGCTGGACAGCTAGAATAATCTGGATTTTTCTGACATGGTAATTCCTATGTTTTTAAGGATGTCCAACAAAACAAGAGTTTACAAAAATCTCAAATGTTTTCATGGAACACCATCTACTGCTTTATCAGTTATAGAAACTGAGGGGTTTATGGATTAAACCAATTAATGTGCAGAACTGTAATAATACTTGATGACATGAAAATACTTAAATGAGAACCCTTGAAGATCCAATGCTCCCTTCACCAACCAAGTGTGAGAGGCATGCATGGAATGCAAGTACCTTCCCCTCACTCCCTTAGCATCCGGGGAATGGGATGAAAAGCAAGCTGCATCCTGGAGCGCACGGCTGCTACCCCCCTGTCCTCACAAAATTCTGCCCTTGCCTACAAGGGCTTCAGTGTTGCTCCAGAAGGGTCCAGCTCAGCAAAGTCCATTGAATCTGACTGAATGGAATGGTAATGGAGGTATAGCCATTTAGACCAGAAGACGATAGCCCCTAATATGCATTTTGCTCTCAGTATACAGAAATGTATATATGCTATAAATCCTCCATATCCATCTTTATTCTATTTTCCCTGGATTAAGTTTAATTATTTGATTAACTGTCAGAAATGGAAAGAAAATTAAATTACTCACATTTGTCTTTTCCAATTGGCAAATGCACAGCAATGGCTAGGATAGGTGAGGTTTGCCTCAATCAGGGCAATAAATTTCTCTAAGGCAGGCAGCTTTTTTAAATTGTAGGTAGATCGTGCTCTTAGCTTCTTAATATTTTCTAATCCAGAGGTGGGCAGGAAACTGATTCTTGTCCTTGAAATATCCCTTTAAGAAGACATAAAATATTGTTTGCAAAAAGGTAAATTAATAACCCTCTTCTTCCACCTATTTAGAATCATTTTTTGGCTTCTTCACATTATAAGAGAAAGCACACAGAGAACAGGATCAGGGATGAAGTTGCACTTTTTCATTTCATACATCTGACATCTGCTTTGGAAAGATTCTAAAACTCATTAATGTAGAACAAAATAAGAGAAGAGTTGGACAGGTATAGCCATCAAAGACAATCATAGCAGGTCTTAGACAGGAGGAAAGCATACTCAACAAATAGGATTAATTTCCTTGAGATGTTGGCAATAAAAGTAAACACGTATGAAACGGAAAACCATATATCTGGGCTTCAAAAAGGCTTGAAACACAAAACTGCTTAAAAAAAGAAAGAAAAAAGCAGCTTATAACATTAGCAAGCAACCTATTAATGGTGAAATTTTAGACTGAGTAAAAAATTGCATTAGTAACCAAAGCATATAGATACAAATCACGTGGCAGGAAAATGCCCACGAGAAGATCAGCAATGGATGTTCAGCCCAATCTTTTAAAAACTATACATCAATTAAAGGAGGAGGAAACAAACACAAAATTATGGCTGTTTGTAGATGATGAAAAAATGGTTGAGTGGATCAGTACCAAAGAAAAAACGAGAGAATGTGTTTAAAGTGGGAGACCTGGGCAGATGTTAATTGAAGTCTACAGTTGAAAGTATTACAGATTTATTAAAAAAAAGACAAGTGATCTACATTCTGAGATAGCAATAAAAAAATCTGGTACATAACAACAACCATTAGCTCTTAGTGAGGCAGGGTTTAGGAAAACTGAAATGCACCAAATAGTGAGGAAGATTATTATGACACTATACAATGGGCTAGTGAAGTCACACCTGAATTTTTAATATGGCCTATCCTGGACATCTTATTATGGGAAGGAAAGCAAGGAACTGGAACAAAATGCAGAAAGCAGCAGATAGGATGATAGAAATTCACAGGGGGGGTAACAGCTGTGTGGAAAGATTGGGAAAATGAAGTTTGTGTTCATTAAAAAACAGATTAAAAAGGGATAAGCTTCAAATTGCTAGAAGTGAAAAACAACAAAACATTTCCAGAGTGTAACTGGCTCAAAAAGGAAACAGAGCAGAGACTGAATCTAAGAAGAGAGCGAGCATTACAGAAGGTACAGATAAATGTATTTGTGTGGAAGGCAATTACTTTGTGAAATGGAATATCAAAGTCAGCAATGGAGGCTGCAACTATGAAGTAATTAAAAAAAGAACAAGACAGGTAATGAGAGTTAAATATCCTGTGATGCAAACACAAAATCCTTCCTCCTGTGACTCATCGACCTGGTATCAAAAAAGGAAGCTTCGCTGTTAATGCAATGTGGATATGGGGGAGGCGGTAGACGAGATGTACCTTGACTTTAACAAAACTTTTGATACAGTCTCTCACAGTATTCTTGCCAGAAAATTGAGGAAGTACGGATTGGATAAATGGACTGTAAGGTGGATAGAAAGCTAGCTAGATTGTCCGGCTCAACTGATACTGATCAATGGCTCGATGCCTGGTAAACAGCTGGTATCTAGCTGAGTACCCCAAGGGTTTGTTCTATGGCCAGTTTTGTTTAACATCTTTATTAATGACCTGGATGAGGGGTTGGATTTCACCCTCAGCAACTTCGCAGATGACACTAACCTAAGGGGAGAGGTATATATGTTGGAGGGCAGGGTTAGGGTCCAGAGTGACCTAGACAAATTGGAGGATTGCGCCAAAAGAAATCTGATGAGGTTCACCAAGGACAAGTGTAGAGTCCTGCACTTGGGATGGAAGAATCCCAAGCATTGTTATGGGCTGGGAACTGACAGGCTAAACAGAAGTTTGGAAGAAAAGGACCTGGGGATTATAGTGGATGAGAAGATGCATATGAGTAAACACTGTGCCCATGTAGCCGAGAATGTTAATGGCATATTAGGGTGCAGTAGGAGGAGCATTGCCAGCAGATCTAGAGAAGTGATTATTTCTCTTTATTTGGCACTGTTGAGGCCACATCTGGAGTACTGCATCCAATTCTGGGCTCCTCATTACAGGAAGGATGTAGATGAATTGGAGAAATTCCAGTGGATGGCAAAAAAAATGATTAGGGGGCTGGAGCACATGATTTACAATGAGGGACTGAGGTATTTGGGCTTATTTAGTCTACAGAAGAGAAGAATGAGGGGGGATCTGATAACAGCCTTTAACTACCTGAAAGGGCGTTCCAAAGAGGATGGAGAGAGGCTGTTCTCAACAGTGAGAGATAACAGAACGAGGAGCAATGTTCTCAAGTTACAGTGGGGGAGGTCAAGGTTGGATATTAGAAAAAACTATTTTACTAGGAGGGCAGTGAAGGACTGGAATGTGTTACATAGGGAGGTGATAGAATCTCCATCCCTAGAGGTTTTTAAGTCTCAGTTTGACAATGCGCTGGCTGGGATGATTTAGTTGGGATTGGTCCTGCTTTGGGCAGGCGACTGGACTTGATGACCTCCTGAGGTCTCTTCAAACCCTATGATTCTATGATTCTAAATGACTGATCGTTAATGCTAGAAACATTCAAATTAAAAATAAAGTGCACATTTTTAACAGTAAGGATGTTTATCCACTGGATCTTACGTAAAGAGGTGGTGGATTCTCTATCACGTGAAATCTTTAAGTCTTTTTAAAAGATGTAACTCTAATGCAGTTTTTCTCAAAATGGTCCATGGATCCACTCAGAGGAAGCTTCTACCAGGATGCTCTGGTGTGTTTACTCAGCAGCTCTACACCCTGTGGCTCACATTGGCTGCAATTCAATGTTTGCAGCCAGTGTAAGCCTCGGAAAGCAGCAGGACCCAGGCCGCTGCTTCCTGCGGCTCCCGTTGGCTGCAAATGGTGAACCACTGTCACTGGGAGCCGTTATGCTCTATGGCTGTGGAGCTGGTAATAAACAAACTGGAGTGGTCTGGCAGCAGTTTTCTCAGAGTGGGTCTGCGGAGCACTTTGAGAAACACTCCTCTTATGCTACCACATTATGGGCTTATTGCTGGAATTACTGGATGAAATTCTATAATCTGTGTTACATGGGAGTTCAGATTAGAGGATCACAATGGATTAGAGGATCCCTTCTGATTTTAACATATATGACTCTATGAACCTGTTATATTAGTTCAATATTTTGAGATGCAGGATACAAGGAGATGTTTATTGCCAAATGGATGCTGGTTCAGGAAGAACAAGAGGTAAAATAATTAGATGTACCATCTAATAAAATATTGCAGTCTGCACCACAAATTTGATATAAGCAATTCTGTTTTTCCCAGCATAGATGTTATTAAAGGTCAATCATTTCCATAATTGAAAGCACTTTTCTGGTGTACACTACAATGACAGATGACAGGAAGAGCTTTCTTTTGTGATCTCAATTGGGATAAAAAGGCAATTTACCATATAACCGTGGATACAGTAGTAATAGTACAGAATAATTCTTATACAAATAATTCAGTGTTTGAATATGAACTATCAAATACATTTGAACTATAGTTAAATCAATTTGATAAATCATCAGAATACAATTGTATTGGCTCCAGCTTGCACAGGTAATACATTCAATTTTCACCACCGGAAACTATGCTTTTCCCGCAAAAGAAACAGCATTTGTGTTGGTGCTAAGAAATGCCTCAGTAAGCAGTTTATCCAAAGATAAAAGGCATATATAGGGACTTGTAGCTATCCAGTGTTGAAAAAATATGGAGGAAAAAATATGGAGGAACTCCTCAGGTCTGCATTGAGCATCCCAGAATGGGGGGAAGGCATGGGAAGCACAGATATAAGCCTCATAGAGGGGTTTCTATCAGATCCTGGAGTTAAACGTTCTATTTTCCTTTCTCATTTTTTATGTTGTCTAGCCAAAAATTTTTCTGCCACTTAAGTAGTAAAATTCCTCTCCACACCCTCCCAGTTCTACTAAGGGCAGCTGTTGCTAATATGACCTGAAGGAGGACACAAGGAACACTACCACTCACAATTGCAGCCGCTCCTCACTTTCACTCATTTGAGTAACTCATGTCTCTTTCCTGTCAACATGAGGCATGCTGAGTTGAGCACTGAGGGAAGAGAGATAGATGCATAGAGCGGCTAGTGCTGAAAATGAAATAATGCATCTTCTGTTGCTGCTCACATGAAATTATGAACAGAAGCATGAGCAACTGCTCACACTGTCAGGTAAGTCTCAGATCTATGCTAAAACTAGGCCTGAGACAACGTTACCAACTGCCATCTGTTTCCCAGTGTCCACAATTAATTTATAGATCAATTTATAGATCAATTTATAATATGAAGTGTTACAATGTGGAGTAAGAACAGGTGAACATAGGGCACGTCTACACTAAAGGGGAAGGTCGACTTAAAGTACGCAACTCCAGCTATGTTAATTACATAAGTGGAGTCGATGTATCTTCAATCACCATCGATGCAGCGGGAGGTTGATGGGAGTAAATTGATGGGAGATTGATGGAAAGCCCATTGGCTTTTCTTATTCCTCGTGAGGAGCAGTACTACAAACTCCGATTGGGCTCCCTCTCAGTTTGAATTAGCAAGTTTTCACTAGACCCGCTAAACTGAACCAGGAAGATCGACTAAGGCAGCGTCAATATTCAGCATAGTGTAGACATGCCCATAGTGTTTTTGGAGGATAGTGAAATTGTGCAAGGTGCAGGGTATGATTTGCAGCATTACAGCTAGGCTTCAAAGTTGCAAGGACCGATTCTCAGCTGGTTCAAGCTGTCCTAGCTCCATTGAAGTTAATGGAGTAGGACAATGTTCATTAGCTGAGGAGCTCCCCAGGATTGGATCAGGACAATAAAATAGGAAAATAAGCAGTGTTTCCTTTTGCATAAAATGCATTACAGCCACTTTCTAACAGACCTTAATGAAACGTGGAGATCAACATTAAACAAAACCCTGGATTCAATTCTCTTAAACTTTGTTGAGGAGTATGAAACCTGAACCTGACCCATATCTGCAAATCTGAATCTGGATTCAGACCCACAGTTGACATTTGGAAATAAACCTCCAAACCTGATCTCTCCTGATATGAATATTAGACATTCAGATCTGCAACCAGATTTGAATTTTGTGTCTAGAACCCATCTCTAATAGAAAGTTAATAATGAGGAAAAGAACATATGACTGTTACTTACAGTACAACTGGACCATTGGCTCCTTGAAAAACCTCATTAGGTAATTTTTCTAGATTGTGATTATCACTAAGATTTCTGTAAAACATAAACATAATCCTAAGACAATCAGGGATAATACCTCTGCTACAGTTACTAATTCCCAGTAATTGTTGTGCTGAGTACCAAATAATAAGTATAGTTACAGCTCATCCAAGAAGGTTCCATTAAATGCATAGTTCTGAATTTCCCGAATTCCATTTTTATTGAGCCATCTGAAACAAAGAAACACATTTTAAAATACTGATTACAAAAAATTATGCTTGTGCACATTAAGTAAGATGTGCACATTAAGTAAGCCGGCAGCGGAGCAGTCCAGGCGCGCCTGGGCTGCCTCGCTGCCCGAGCCCTTGCCCCCCGCGGCTTTGCTCTGTGAGCCCTTCCGCGGCTTTGCGCTGCGTCTTCCTGGTCTGCAGACCAGGGAGACGCAGAGAAAGCCCCAGATACACGGGCGGCAGGACCGTGAGGTCCCGCAGTCCGTGTACTCTGGGGCAGCCCCGTTCGTAACTGCGGATCCGACGTAAGTCGGATCCGCGTAAGTCAGGGACTGCCTGTATCACAAAATCCCAGCCACTGTTATTGGGGATAAATTGTATTAAATTTCTTGGTCCAGGTTCTGCTTTCACTTAAAACCAGAGTATCTGTATTGAAATTAAAGGTGGTCACCCAGATTTACATGAGAGCTAGTGAGATCACAATGTTTCTGACAGTTAGCATTAATGATATACAAACTGCATTTGCAAAGTGTTGTGCAAATTGTGGACTAACTGCAGAGATGAGTAAAATGCAACAGGAAAGACTCCAAAGAAATGGAAGGGGAAGAGCAGGAGCTTCACTGAAAGCACTTACTAGCCTCCATAAAGTGACCTAGTGCTGTAGGATTGGGTTTCAGAAGCTTAGGCTTTTGAGAAATAGCTGTGGATGAAAGAGGGGACTCCTAGGAGCCAGCAGACTCTCTAGCACCTCCTCTAACTTATCATGAAAAGTGCTGCTGGGACCAGCAATAACTTCCCATCTGTGCCCTCTCTCTCTCTCTCTTTCTCTCTGTGAGCTGAGAGCACTGGCAGAGCAGTGAGACTGGCTGTACATCAAGACAGTCTGAGGGTGCTGGGTGGAAAGAGTGCAGAATATGCCAAGATAGCTGCTGAGTTTCTATTGCATCTGCTGCCTTCACCAACTGCATTCCCTGTTTGCATCATAGTCCCCCTACTGTCTCGTGTTTTCCCCTCTGAGGGAAGAATCAGGGTTCCATAAATTCATGGAGTTCTCTGCTGAGTTTTAACTGTGGTGTTTAACAAATTAATGTTTAATGTCCTTATCCCACAATCCCGCTGTGATTCTAAAAATTGACATTGGTCAGTTATACTGATCATTTCTATAACAGAGTTTTTCATCTTCTTCATGGTTACTCTGTATCACTCACCCCCACAGGCACTGAATGACAGGCCTGAATGATGGAATGAAACAAACAATTTAATTCAACTGTCAGACAACCTACACATTTTACTTCTCATTCACAGTGAAAACATATAAGCTTCCCACTAATCGAAGGTTCAGGATGGTGGATTTAGGTCAACATGAAAATCAATAATGGGCCTGGCTGAAAGGATTACTCTTTTGATCAGGAATGACAGATGTACATGGTCCAATGTCCACAATGTATGTCAGATCAGTCTATGGAAACTCTCTCCCATCCCATCCACTTACTGGCACTATTAGAAATGAATGAGCCAACACATAAAAGCAAGACAATCCAATTCAGTTCATACCAGCTGGCACGTTTATTATATTACATCATTCATATTAGTTAGCATCTGCCACGCTGTTTTTTTAAAAATAATAATAATATTGGCACTCATTGTCTTCTATCATTGCTAACATGCTAAGTACCACCGGGCTGAGTGTGGAGCACATAGTGACAGCTACTGCTGCCATACCACCTGACTATGCATGGCAATGACCTGGCAGAAAAATACACCCACCACTTTCAAGGAAAAAGAAAGTTTGCCTTTGAGCTAAACGCTGGAGTCCTCAGTCACTTTTTACTCACATAGCCAACTTCCCTTTGGCCCAAATTCTTTTCTTAAACCAGCACATATCTTGATTGGCTTCAGATTAAATGGAAGTCTTGTTTAAGTAAGACGAGTAAAAATGACTTGAGAGCTATGGAATTTAGCCTCTTGTATTTATGTTTGATCACTGTATTGGTACATTTACAAAATAAGGATGAAATTCATTCCTGTCCAGAAGGTCAACACAAAACCTATAGCACCATTTAAGTTTCATTTATATTTAATTTTAAAGGTTAAGGTGGAACTTACACCTTGCATTGGGATGAATTTTAATCTTTTATATATTTTTAGGAATTAACTGAATCTATATAAAAATTCAGTTTGCCCTCCCCCAAAGCCTTGTGATACTATCTTCAGATGTGGTTTGTCTTTCTGGTCTAAAAACACTATTAACTTCTAAGAAGAAATTCTGGCACAATGAAATCAATAATGTTTAGTGGGTATTTAAAAGGATCTGACTGAGAAAGCTGTTGAAGCATAAAATTGACTGGAGAGAGAGTTGTGTGAGAGTGGAAGTGACTTACATTATACCTTGCCTTTTTAAAAACATCTCTTTAAGAATATAGTTTTTGGGAGGGGGGTTATTTGTGAAGCAGTCTAGCACTTTAATCTAAGTTGGCTAAAGTGTGCAGCAGCGATCAGCTATGCCTGCCAAGGTAGGAATATGGAAGCTAAATAACATCATGGTGCTGGGGCTTTACATGATGTGGGATCTATTATTTTACATAATAAACTTAGTTCCATGGGTTACTATTTCTGACAGTAAAATTTCACAATAGTGAAAAGAACATTAGAGTTATGTGGGAATGGAGGCAAATTTGGGTTTAAAATGAGATATTTCCTTTCTATGGAGAGATATGTAGTATTGAGAGAAATGCCCAAAACTGAATAAACTAGATACTGTACTTCATTCTTGGAAGAAATTAGTTCTACTTTGTGGATAAAAGTAGGGTAGCTGCAATGAAGTCAAATATGTGTAAAAACAGCTTTGTCCTATTTTTCTCAGGCCCATCCACTAAATTATCTGGGGATAAAATTCACCCATGTGGAAGACTACTACAGAACTATGCACAATTTTAGGGGATGTTGATATCAATATTTAGTTTGTGGCAAGCTGTAATGTAATCTATCTTGTTCTAGCCTGTCACTCAGGATCACTGTCTGTGTGGATTCTCCTGCCTTGCAATAATAATTTTATAGTGCACTTTTATCTATTCCCATTTCAAAGCAGAAAGATCAAATGCACTACGGCTCTTTTAGTGCCCTGTAGTAAAGTCCACATGGACAATCAGGCTACGTCTACACTGCACAGTTATTTTGGAATAAGCTATTCTGGAATAGTTATTTCGAAATAGCTTATTTTGAAACCCTCAAAATTACTTGGAGGCAGGCTTCCCTATTGCAGACATGCTATCTTGATGTAGGGCCCCAGGAGGAATAACTTAGAATGGCCCTGGTGAGGGGCTATTTTGAAATAGCAGAAGTGGATCATCTACACACACCTTATTTCGAAATAGTTATTTCGGAATAGGCATTATTCTTCATAGAATGAGGTTTATAGAAGTTGGAATAAGCCATCCAATATTAATAATTCTGAAATAATGGAATTGCTGTGTAGACACTCGCCTAGTTATTTTGGAATAACATTCATTATTCTCATATAACTTTGCTGTGTAAACACACCCTCAGTGTACAGAATGGTAGATTTACATCCCAGTTTTCTGCATCTAAGTATTTGTGTAGACAGTCTGAACTACATCAGCCTTTCATCCTCAAATCATCCCATCCAGCAGCATGAGACCACCTTCCCTATCACATCTTCATTCTATGGGTCACAGTCCAAAAAACCCCCCAAAAAAGTCTGAGATTCACTGGTCTAGTTAATTGAGATTAGTTACTCCACAATTCTAATCCTAGATGTGTCATTGGTTCACTGAGTAGTCTTGGATAAGTTACCTAACCTTTGTGTCTATTTTCTTTCTATAAAGATAATGGGCTGGATTCTCAGCTTCATCCATATATTTATATACATAATCATAAGCTTTCATGGGCAAAAGCAGATGAGCAGAGTACAGAAAAAAGGAGAAACCTCACATTTTAAAACAGAAAAAGAAGGCGGGAGGGGAACTACTTGTCAACTATAGTGCCAGTGCTAATGAGGCTAATCAAGTGGGTTGGAAGTGTCCCATACTTAGCTTTTGATGTCAATTGGGTGTTGAATATAATGGCCCATCCAGTTCATATCTTTTTTCAGGCCATGAGACATTGTGTCAAATTTGCATAGGAAGGCCAGTTTTGCAGTTTCTCTTCGTAGTTGGTTTTTGAAATTCCTTTGAAGAAGAATGGCTACTTTTCAATCCATTAATGAGGGCTCACACTACAATGTGTTTCTACAGGTTTTTGTGTATTATCATGTCTGATTTCGGATTTGTATCCATTTATCTTTTGCCGTAGGGCAGGGCGACTCAACTTTGGAAGCTTCGGGGGCCACAATGATACTCACAGCACATGTCAAGGGCTGCAACTTAAGTGTGGTTGCATATACATATAAATATATATGCAAATATATGCAAATAGCTTCTTTCACACTGACAGGCAAGAATATAAAGATTAAGGCAAGACTACACAACACATAGGCCCCATTTACATCAGTTCTGAGGATATTAATAAAATGCAATATTTACCCAATTTCCACCTATATAGCAGCACTTTTAATTAACAATGACACTGCAGGAATTTAACTATTAAAATGTTGATCAATAAAACACCATTATATTTACTACTTTTTTGTGTGGAAGGCCACTTGTTGAATAGCCCTACTGTAGAGATTGCCTAGTTTGGCCAATATACATGACAAAGGGGCATTGCTAGCACTTGATGGCACATATCACATAAGAGGATGTGCAGTTGTATGAGTCCTTGATGTTGTCATTTATGTGGTTAGGTCCTGTGATGGTGTCACTTGGATAGCTGTGTGGACAGAGTTGGCAATAGGGTTTATTGCAGGAATAGGTTCCTGAGTGAGTATGATAGAGGTGTGATGTGTGGTTGCTGGAAATAATTTGCTTCATGTTAGGGGGTTGTCTGTAGGTGAGGACTGGCCTGTCTCCCAAGGCTCATGAGAGTAAGGGATTATTTTCCAGGATATGTTGTAGATTGTTAATGATGTGCTAAAGGGGTTCAAGCTAGTGGCTTTGGGTGATGACTAGTGGTGGTCTCTTATTTTCTTTGTTGAGTCTGTCTAGAAGAAGCAGATTCCTGGGTACTCATCTAGCTCTGTCAATCTGTTTCTTCACTTCCTCAGGTGGGTTTTTAAGTTTTAAGAATGCCTGATAAAGATCCTGCAGGTGGGATTGTAGCAAATACGGTTGTATCTTAGGGTGTGGCTGTAAACAAATGATCGTGTGATGTATCCTGAATGGAAGCTAGAGGCATGTAGGTAAGTATAATGGTCGGTAGGTTTCCAGTATAGGATGGTGGCAATTTGGCCATAATTTAATTGTTCTGTAGTGTCAAGGAAATAGATCTCTTATGTCGAGTGGTCCAGGCTAAGGTTGATCGTGGGGTGTTTATTGAAATCCAGGTTTGTCATCATCTCTGTGGCTTCTGGTAATATAGAATGAATCAAAGCTATCCAACTTAGGAAGGGTCTTAGATGTCAGCAATTCACTACATAGTTCATTGCCTGACTGTCTTCTCCACATTTGCATACTGGACTGTCCTTCACTTTCTATGGATGTAGTTGGTGAGGGGGAATAGAGGACCTGGATGTGATTCTCTGATTCTGGGTCTAGTTCTATGGCAACCCCAACTCTCATGTAGTTCAGTGCAGCATGAGGTCTACTCTAAAGTTGGCTGGCTCTGACCCCATGGGCCCATTACACCAGCACAGAATAAATGCAGTGCAACAGCACTCAGGTCTCACTCCTCCCCGTAATGATCACTATACTATGGGATGAATGGTGCAAAAGCTTCAGGGTCATCATGGTACTACTACAGGTGTTGGGAATTATGTGCTAAGGAGATAAGGAGTTTTCTGATCCCTTTATGTTGCTAGGATGGCATAAAGAAATCAGATGAGAAGAAAGAATCTGGCTCCACAGTAATTAGTTATCTCATCTCTTAGGGGTTTGTAGAAACTCAGAGGATGTTGTTTGTATGTGGCGTCCAACCAGTTCTGAAGCAATAGCCATTATAGTGGCTACTGCTATAGCAATCTAGCCACACTTAACTGGCCAAATTGCCACATTGTTGAAGCCAACTGGCCACACTCAACCAGCCAAATAGCCACATGTGGCTAGCGTGTTGGACCCCACAGGCTTAGAAGATGCAAAGAGCTAAATATAGGTGGTATGAATTATTATTAAATAACACAGAAAAGGTAAACAACTAAGATTTAGGATCTCATTCCATGTGTATCTATTCCACATAACAGTGCCAATCTCTCTCATACTTTTAACTCTTCAGGGAATACTATCCACATCTGGTAGATTTTCAGGAGGATGGGATGGATAAATGGTGTAGCAGATAATAGAGGGATGATAGCAGTTAACCTTGCCTTAGCTCTATCGTCAAATATTCAGGATCTAATCCTGCTTCTATCCAAATCAATATGAACAGAATTGGTCCCTTGCTACATGACCCCAGGTTCCTGTATCAAGATGTAGTGAGTATGGTAAATTTTCCAAATTAGGCGCTGGCCGCGGTGGAATGAAAACAGCTTTGTAGCACAGCATGTATACATTCAATGTCCCTATAAAAAGGATCAAGAAACTCAGCTAGTTCATTAAAAACCATAATTGTTAAGTCAGATAAGAAGTCATCTAACTACACAGCATGAAATCACATTGTGAACTAGCCTATAAGGATATAGAAATGTTATGTACAAGTATACCGTATTTTACACATATCTACATGTAATTTGCTTGAATAATGAATGTTTTTGAATGATGTATCTGATGGTGAATATGTACATATTTATCCTTTGGAACAAAACTTGTATCTGGTGGAACCATCGTGGTCCTTAACTTTGGTAGCATTCATTATTAAATTTGCTTTATGCTCTGTGGTGAGGTTCTAAAATACGGAGCGGGGATGAAACGGCAGGAGGGAGAGATTAGTGCATATTGAAAGTATAAAAGAAGAAAAGAAATATGTCTTAGAAGCTTTTCCCATTTGCAAACTCATTTAAATGTGATGGGGCTTTTAAAGTGGTTTTGGGTTGGCTTTCTACTTAACAAAAAAGGAGCACAAAGGGGTCAGAGAGAAGAAATCCAGTGAAATCTGAGGAGGACAAACGATGAAGAGCATGGACAGCTGGAAGAATAAGCAAAGGCTGGATAAAAAGAGAAGTAGTATGGGGAGACACCATTCTGATGGAAAAAAGAGGACATCTAACAATGCTCTGCTGCCCGGAGTTTATACTCGGTACAGCAAAGAGGAGACAGCCCTCAGGGTTATTGGCTTCATGACCCTCTGCTGGCCCCATTTGCAGGCTTGCTAGCCTAACTTTTGGGGACCAGCTCTGTCCCTGATACATATCACATATATAGCTAGAATTTGTTTTAAACAAATTTGGTTTTCATGGGGTAAAAAATCCCACACAGGACTAAATTAAAGGGTGAAAAGGCTTCACACACTCAAATTAGTTTTGCAAACCCATAAAGTAGCACCCAGGAAGGTTCCTCAGGCCCTGTTCTGTAGAAAATGTGAACTGAGAGGTGATGTTTGCCAATTCTTACTTACATAATGACACTTTCAGAACTCAGGCCCATGAAGGAATTCTTTTCTATTGTACGTATATTTATGTTATCTTGAATATCTCTGAAAAAGAATGTACAGTAAAAATTAAAACATTTTTGTAGCTCTGCGATTCATTCATCTCTTTGACAGGAAATGATGCTTTAGCCACCAAAGTGATTGTTCTTTACATTAGATCTGAGAAAATACTTTACATGTAGGTTTCCTGAAAGACATAACTTTAAGTTTGTCCATGTACTGCTAGGGAATGACATGGGAGAAATCATTTCCATATCATTGCTTTTTGTTTTCTAGAGCATGCATCTTAAGCAAGGTAAAATCCAAAATATGCATTTAGGACTAGATCCTATTACCCTTAGACTCATCAATAATACTGACACAACTAATTAAAGGAGTTGCAGGATTGACCCCTAAATAATGCAGAGAAGAGTGGTTCTTTGGCCCTGAATCATCAAGCTACATAAGCATGTAATTCTAGCATTAACTGGAGCAACTGGGCCAGGGTGCCTGACCTACTTAGGCAACCCCAGTGCCAGCTGCTCTGCCTACTGAAGAAGTCATAGAGCCCATGGAAAGTCATGAAATCTGAGACACTTTCATGGCCATGACAAACTCACAGCCTTAACCATGGGCTTAAAACAGGCACTGGCTAAACTGGGGTCTCGGACAGTCTGTTGCATTGACCATATTCATTTCAGTCATTTCCACAGTAATACATTTTTCACTGATATATAAAAAAGATGCCCATATACATTACTGTTACTTGTTCAAAATACAGCTCCAAGAAGTTAAACAGTATTACTCATAATTTAGACTGTGAAAATTATTTTGATGCTGTTTTAAATGGAAAGCAGTGAACATAATGAATGTCTAGCAAACCCTGAAACCTAATGTAGCTCCAAACTTGTCTCATTCTAAGAGCTATATATGCCCATGATACTGAATCATCTGACAGATAAACAGGGGCCTCATTCTGCAAGTGTAATTCCCATTGAAATCAATAGGAGCATTGGTAAGTGAAATTCGCCAACACAAAGTCTTGTAACATTTACATTAGGGGCAGGTAAGATACAACTCATAGGCTGGATCTGGCCTGCCAAGCCTTTTAATCTGACCTGCCCACCCCTGCAGCATGGAACAGCATTGCTCAAAGTGGCTAGCTGCTCCCTTTGGCTATCTGCACTGCGGGGGGATGAGGAGGCTTCACGCGTTGTCCCCGCCCCATCAAAATCTCTCGGCTCCTATTGGCTGAGAACTGGTCAAAAAGCCAAGAGATTTGGCTGCGTGGTTGGGTGTGGGGAGGGGAAGGGAAGGAGTATAGCACAATTTCTCAGCTCTCATTAGTCACTTTCTGGCCAATAGGAGCTAAAAGATTTTGCTGGGGGAGGAGGCCGCATGCAAAGCCTCCCCGCCTCCGCAGTGCAGAGCCACATGGAACAGACAGCCAAGGGCTGCTGGCAAGAAGGGAAGCTTTCTTGAGTGTGCTGCTGGCCAGGAGTTGCTTAGGTAAGCACCTCTCAGCCAGGGCAAGCATCTGGCACCCCATCCCCTCTTACACTCAACTCCCTCCCAGACCCAGCACCCTCTCCCATAGGACAGAATCCACTCCTATACCCATACCCCTTCCTGCACCATGCCCCCTCCTGAACCCTGAACCCCATCACCTGCCTCAGGTCACAACCTCCTCCTTCCTCTAAATTCTCTTCTCAGACCCCCCCACCCTCTCCTGAACCCCAGTTCCCTATCCTGAACTCCGTTCTGCATCTAACCTCCATCCCAAACCCCGGCACCCTCACCTTAGAAAAGTGCAGTCCTTGAACACTTACCAAAATCTTGGAGTGGCCCCTTCATCAGACATTATTACTCACCCCTGATTTACACACACACACACACACACACACTCTCTCTCTCTCTCTCTCTCTCTCTCTCTTATGGAGTGAATCCTGCATCTCCATCTCTACGTCAACAGGAGTTTTGCAAGTGAATTTAATAGGGCCAGGATTTCAACCAAGATCTATTTTGGACCATGAATGGTATGTAGGCCTCATGCTGGCCTTCTGCAAAGGGAGGAATTTTACCTCAGGCAAATAACTTCAGATTTACTAGCACAAACTGATCCAGGGTAGCTAAGTATGAAGATGATTGCAAGGCTGTGTAAAAAAAAGTTGCATGGCTTTTTGCATGCTATATGTGACAGAGAGAGTCACAAAGAGCTACAGTACAATTCCAGAAACTCCAAACTCCACACTTGGTGAAACAGAGCACCTAGTTTGTTTTTGAATTCTATATGTATGTGTAAATAGCGGCACCCAAGACAGGTGGTAGATTAATATTCCTAAAGAATAATGTTTTATGAGATTTATTAAAGATAAGGAAAAGTCGTGGAAATATTTCCCAATAAACTCACTATTAATATAAGGGTGAAAAAAAGAGAACCTATCCATTCCCTGGCTACCTGGCTTGTTACTGACAACCAGGGCTGTTGAAAATTTTCTGTCAAAATTGTATTTTAGCTAGTGAATTCCTGGACCTATTAAAGTCAATTGTAAAATTCCCATTGATTTTGAGGGGTCAGGATTATTAATGCTGTATTTTTATGGAAAACCTGGGTTTTTGACTAAATTAACATTTTCAGAGAGAGAGTGCGAGTGAAACACTTTCATGGACAGTCTTGATTTTTTGTTGAAAACACAAACAACAGCTGAATAATGTCTGCATTTCTGTTTTTTCAACAAAAAGTCAAAATTTTCCATAGACAATTAAAAAAAAGATTTGTTCTTAATTTTTGTTGAAAAATTTTAAGGTAAAATTTACCCATTTTCCAGCCACCTCTATTGTTAACAGGGGCACTGCAGTGATTTTTCTGTAACCTGTCCACTGGAAACTGGAGTGAGGCCAACTTGTTTCACACTGACCATAGAAGAGTCATCAGATGACAACACATTTCTGACTCTACCAGCCTCGCTTGAATTTAAATTGGTGACTTAAAAATGAAAAGCTATTGTTGATCCCATGAACCAAATAAAAATTGTTTGTCAAGCACCATATATAAAATCTTGTATAGAGAAATCAAATAATGTCAAATAAATTTTCAGTACCTACAAGAATACAATCGATGATACAGTGACAAATTCACTAAACAAATGCAAATTGAGATAACAAAAAGTTAAAAGCTGCCAATATAAACTTACAATAAAACCTTCTGGAGAGATTGTAGCTTATGTACAGCAGGTAAAAACTTAATGCCAGTATTTGATATTAACCTAAAGAGGGAGAGAACAAATGAAGATTATTAGCAGTGGCTCATGAGCAAAATAATACTAAAAAAAAGCATCAAACAAACGAACGAACGAACGAAAGAATAGAATAGAATAAAATTGGGAATCATGTAAGTGAAACTGAGCAACATGCAGAGGGTCTGCAAACCAGTGAAGCCCTGTGTATGTTGCACAGTTTAGGCAGGATTTTCAAAAGTGGTAGCCTAAGTCAGGAGTAAAACTCTCAGGCTGTGTCTAGACTGGCAAGTTTTTCCGGAAAATCAGCAGCTTTTCCGGAAAAACTTGCCAGCTGTCTACACTGGCCACTTGACTTTCCGGAAAAGCACTGACGATCTCATGTAAGATTGTCAGTGCTTTTCTGGAAATACTATGCTGCTCCCGTTCGGGCAAAAGTCTTTTTCCGAAAGACTTTTGCGCAAAAAGGCCAGTGTAGACAGCACAGTACTGTTTTCCGCAAAAAAGCCCCGATCGTGAAAATGGCAATCGGGGTTTTTTTGCAGAAAAGTGCGTCTAGATTGGCCACGGACGCTTTTCTGCAAAAAGTGCTTTTGCAGAAAAGCATCCCGCTAATCTAGACGTGCTTTTCCGAAAATGCTTTTAATGGAAAACTTTTCCGTTAAAGGCATTTTCAGAAAATCATGCCAGTGTAGACGTAGCCTCAGAGTATGTCTACACAGAAGCATTATTTCAGAATAAATGACATTATACTGAAATAACAAAGAGCACATCTATACAACAAGCCATTATTTCAAAATAATGGCAAGCTAGAGGATTTCCTACTCCAACTCCTGTAATCCTCATTTCACGAGAAGTAAGGGAAGTAGAAGGAAGAGTTTTCTGGTTTTGATAGTACCAAAGAAGTCAAAGGAAGAGTGTTTTGGTGTAGATAGTACTAAAAGCTGAATTAAGCTATTTCAACTTCAGCTACGCAGTTGATGTAGCTGAAGTTGCGTAGCTTAATTTGACTTTAGCCTTGCTGTGTAGATGTACCCTCACTGACATCCATGGGAGAGGAGTAAGGGCAATGCTGAATGTTTTCTGAAATTCTGTCTTTGGCTTAAAATGGTGTTGCCTAGGGGCTTTGAACTGGTCCCCTATGGGGTGCTTTTTAGCCTCAATTTTTTAGGTTTCATAAATGTATTTTTCTTAGATGTGAGTTCATCAATAATGCTTTGGTTCCTCAACTGAAGGACGAAGGTTAGGGACTGATTTTATGGTTCCCAAAATAAAATGGCATAGCCTGGGGGGCCTCTGGATGAAGAGGAGAAAATATTCAATTTCTAATTTTACACCCTCTATTGATGTATTCAAATATGAACTAATAGACTGAGAATAAGCTGATTAACCACAGTGATACAGAATAACAGATTTTTATTATATGTATTTGTAGATATGAACCCATTTTAACCACAATTTTTAACCTCCACTTTAGAGGTTTCCACTGAAAAATGACAGCATTTCACAGAGTTGGAAAAAACGGGACTATTTGGAAATCTTAGAAACTAAATATATATATATATTACTATGAGTTTTCATGGGTAAGACCCACTTCATCAAAGGAGCTGGCTAGGACATGACATTTTTCACAGTCCTGAGCAATGTAGTTAGTCTAATTTAACATTATAGATTAAACCAGGCTAATTTTGTATTAGTACTTATACAGAACAGTTGTCTTCTGTTACTGAATGTAATTTTTTGCACACTTAGGGTACATCTACGTTTCCTCCCTATCTCGAGATAGAGATGCAAATGTAGTGTACCGAATTGCTAATGAAGTGTGGGACTCAAATATCCTACACTTAATTAGCATAATCGCGTCCGGGCGCCTCATAAAACAGAGGAGTAACAGTTATTTTGAGAGAAAGGTTTTCTCTCGAAATAATGCTGCTACACGGAGAATTTAATTTCGCAATAACGCAATTTCAAAATGGCTCCCAGACGTGATTATGCTAATTAAGCATGGGATATTTAAATCCCATGCTTCATTAGCAATTTCGGTACACTGCATTTGCATCCCTATCTCGAGATAGGGAACAAGTGTAAACGTACCCTTACATTCTTCAATAATTGGATGATGATGAAAAACCCTGGTTGAGACTCACTCCGGAAAACATAATGAGCATTCTTATAATGTTCAATGTGAACCTGAAGAGTTTTGGAACACTTTTAAAAAGCCCTTTTAGGTATTTATGACTGAATGTGGTAATCTAAACAGGACATCAACATTCTACATTTGAACATATAAATTGACACATAGGTCCATAAAATGGCCATTTAGATGTCTAAGTGCTGATTCAAGCTCTCAAATGTGGAATCTGGATATGTTATTTAGACAAGTTGGAAAATCTTTCACAGTCTGATTTTATAACCACAATTCTTCCCATTGCATGAAAGTGCATTAAAAGGAACGACAGTAAACATTCAAGGACACACTTTGGGGACAATTTATTAAATGTCACAATTACTTTGTCTTGCAAACAGGGATGCTCATACTGGATAAAAACAACTTGAACTTGTCACCAAGAAAGTGCAACGATAAAGTATGTACTTCGGAAAACTATCACATGAAAAGCATAATTAATGCAGTAGATGGATCATCACAGGATTTTTATTTTAATGTACATCTTGCAATGCTACATCTTGAATATAGTGAGCAAAGCAACCATTAAAAGAGATAGAAAGATAATGTCTGCATCCCCTTCCTTATGGCACTTAAAGTTCAATCCCCAAATTAGCTGAGAATTGTGTGCAGTTTGAACTACACAGCTGCCTTTGATTTTCAATGACTGTCAGGAGGTTACTATTTCATGCAATTGTTTATGGTGTTACATGTGAGAGTCACTTGCATTTACATACAAATTATACTATGCGTTTGTTTCACTAATATCTGACTCTGATGATAATCCACTGTCAGATTATGTAGGGATATAGTAGAATGGAGGCAAGGAATGAATAGTTTTCCTCCCCATATCACTCTGTGACAGGGTGTTTGCCATGCACTGGCCCTTTAAGTGCAAAACCCCAACCTTGAGTGGGAGTGAGAGCACAGCCCCCAGCTGAGGCAGTTCTGGCTAATGAGGGCCCAGCTGGGGGCTATATAAAGAAGAACTCCTGGAGGGAGAGAACTGACTGCTGCTCTGAATAGAAAGCAGTAGGGACCTGACTGTGGGGGAAGCAGGAGGCTTCCTGGAGGCAGAGCAGTGCTGAGGAAGGAAGGCAGGGCTGGGGAGGCTCTGACCAACCAGGCTCCCAGGCTGCAGGGCCTGAAGCTACTGGGGCTACAAGAGGCAGCCATGGTAGGCAGGGGCAGCGGGTCCATGCCCCTTTGGCAGTGATGAATGGCTGTTACAGACTGCAGTTTGCCCGAAGCAGGGGCTAGATGAAGACTTGCAGTGGGTCACTGAGGCAAGGTGGAGACAGGGGAACTGGGTGTTCCCTGGGTGGAGAACAGGGTGCCCTGGGGAAAGGAAGATGCTGGAGTGCAAGCAAGATAAACACCAACACCCAAAAGGGGGGCTCAGAGACTGGAGTGAGCACTGCCGGAGGGCAGTGTCCTGAAGAGTACACCGTGGTCAAAGAGAAACACAGGGAGACACCAGTGAGGGAGGCATCCAGTGAGTCATCAAGCTAATTCCCAGAGCAACCAGCTGGAGGTGCCATGGTGGTGAGTCTGCCTGGTGACACACTTCCAATAACTAAGCTTGTCTTTGTGTTCAGACAGTGCAAGGTCTAGAATACTCTTGTATCACCACCACTAGTTCCCCCAAGCAGGGCCAGTCCACAACATTTTGGCACCTGAGGTGGAGAGCTCAAATGATGCCTCCATGCCCCCTTGCTTGGGCCAAAACTTTGAAAGGTCTCAATTCTCTGGGTCCTAATGGTGCCCCCCCACAGTCTGGCACCTGGGGCAGCCACCTGAGTTTGCCTCATGATAAGGCCAGCCTTGCCCCCAAGGAATGTGTTATATTGGTTAGCATATCTTGCACCCCACAAGTGGGAAGGGGAACTGGTAATATCTGCATGATGCAGCAGTCACAAGCCTTCTGTTCTTCCAAAGGTTTTGGGCAGGATACTGATGTCCTCAGGTGGTTTTATGGCATGAGATTATGAAATGTACAATTTAGAAAATCTGAACACTTTTAGTAAATCAGCAGGTGGTACAGTATGTAGAGTGCATTGGTGGACAGAACAGTGATTAGAAACAGGAGAGACTCTTTTTTAGCAAGTCGTGTTGCAGAAAATCTAAAAATGCTGGTTAGATCATAGTTCTGTTGGGCCGGCCTCCCTCTCTCTCTCTCTCTCTGTTTTTATTCAACTACATATCTCTACTCTAGAGGCCTGTAAGTGGATAGTTAGAATGTAGATAATCCTTTTTACTGCAGAACAATTTTTATAATATATTTACCATGTAATATATTTTTTATGTATGCTCCCTTTAAACAAGTGTTGCCTTTAATCTACATTATAACCAAATCCCATCGATCATGCATATAAATAGCTCTGTAGCAGCAGGGGCAGATAACCATTTTGTGGGGCCCAGCGCAGCACAATTTCGCGGGGCCCCCCTTTGCCATGGCGCCTGCGCGGTGGCGCCACGCGCATGTGTGGGACTTCTTGAAGCGCAGGGCCCAGGGCAGCCGTCCCGCTCGCCCTGCCCTATATCTGCCCGTGTAGCAGTTCACTTCTCTTTAGATTGCAAATTGCTGCATTCCAAAATTATGACTGTGTTTTTTAAAAAAGGTTTCACAGGGCAGAGAAAGTTTTTAAAAAATCACCACCCTCACACCTCTGATGGATTTTCTGCCTGCTAATATGTAGATACTGAGCCAAAGTCCACTCTTATTTATACATCCACCATAAGAGCTGCCCTATAAAACTGAGAATATGGTTTAATTTATTAACTTATTGTACATATTTGTTAAATGAACCACATATGTAGATCAGAGCATAAAATGAGATTGCTAATTTGTCTCACTAGTTTATGAATGCTATATACCTATATATTACAAATCCTAATGAAAAAAGCAAAGTTCAGAAGTTAGTTTTAAATACAGAAGCCTTTTGAGATTTAAATACAGAAGCCTTTTGAGATGTAAGAAAAGCTTAGTAAACAATCCAGCAGTTAAGAACACACACAAATAACTTTTCCGAACAAAAAGCTATACACTGTTGGCTAGTTCCTCACCAGAAGTCAATTGACTTAGTTTCAGATCTGGTCCTGCATGTTACATGCAAATCTCAAAAGATGGTTATGTATAACATGGATGAAAACATTCTAAACAAAATGGGAAAATAATGTTCGAATGCCTACATTAGCCACCCTAGTTCAAACTAGTTTGAACTAAGGTGGCAGTGTAGACATACCCAGTGGTGCTAAGGGCTGACTTGCCCTCAGCCCTGACCCTTCTGTACGAGGCCCCGCCCCTTTGAGGGTGCAGAGCCACCCTCCCACGATTTGCCCTTCGGCCGCGGTAGCTGTGGGCCCTCTTGGGGCAGACTGAGCCACTTAGTCACAGTCCTGAGTTAAAAGAACTGCGGAGGAGAGCCGCTGGAGCGGATTGTACCTCAGGGAAACATGCCTAATTTCAGATAGTACAGCCTGCTCCTTTTCAGTGTGTCCAGCTCAGTCCATGGACTGGTATGGAAGGAGTTGTATAATCAAAGTGCTTTCCTAAGTGCAAGGGTTACAAATGACCCTGACCCGTAAGCAGAGTATGCATATAGGTGAGGTGGTGCATGCCTGCATTCCCCTCCTTTCCTGAGGGGGGACACAAGGATCAGGGGACACACTCAAGGATCAGGGACTATGTGGATTTCAGGATTAAACATCATTATGCTGTATGGTATCCCTACAGTACGTCCAATGATCTCTGTGTTCAGAAGATATGCTATTAATTTTTGTGTCAACTCTCCCAAAAAAGCCTGACAGTAACTTTTGCCATCTACGATGTAAACTACATTTTGCACATAACATGTACATTGTTTTGACATTTTCCTGAGACCTAGTTACAGCCATGCTAATGTTTTGAAAATGTTATCTTTAAATCTTCTTTTCCAGTTTAAATTGAAATTATTCAGTGTAGGAGCTAGACATACCCACTGCTACAGCATCATAGGTCCTATATTGCAACTATGAACTAATTTTGGAAAGAAGAGAGAGGCTTGAAAAAGGACAGCTACTTGCCTACATTCGATACCTTATTTTACTATTCTTTCCCTAATGAGATAGTTAAATGATCTTGTATTTGTGAAAAGGTCAACAAGTTATCATTTTGAAACACTCTCCGGTTGGCATATACCCAAGAAAGCCAATTAACAATTCTGTCTCTGCTATAGAAAAACCTGGTGAGGAAGTTTAAGGTGGTATTTTTTAATATGATGATTTTGTTATATTTTAGTACAGGATTTTTTCCTCAGACGTTTTTCCAATGATGATATAGGATGTTAATGGATTACAGTGGACTTAATTACTAAATCTGGGGATGCCAGTGCTGACAGAAATACATGCAATACCATCTTAATATTCAGTACTTAGAAAGTGTAAATTTGTTGATGGGAATACAGGCTAAACCTCCTATATATGAGACTTTTTAGACAGTTATGTCCATGGTCCAGATGTTGCCGGACCAGAGAGCCCTGGTGCTAAGGAGTGAGACTCAGCTGGAAGTCAAGTGTCGGGAACCCCCGCAACAGCTGTCGTGTAGCTATCTCACTTCGGGCATAATTCAGGACCTTTTGAAGTCAATGAAAAAACTCCCAATGGCTCCAATGAATTTCTGGGCTAGGGAAGCTTATCTCCTCCTTGAGCATCCTATTCTAAGCATCTCCATTTCGAAAATGAATGAGAGCAGTGTATTGATATCTGTGCAAAGACAGGTGATTTTTGTTTCCATATATCAATTAGTTGGGAAATATGCTCTAATTCATTCAAGCTATGTCTAGACTGCAGGATTCTTTCGGAAGAAGTTTTTCAAGAACAGATCTTCTGAGAACTTCTTCTGAAAGAATGTCCACACTGCCAAAGCGCATCGACAAAGCAATCTGCTTTTTCAAAAAATAGCGTCCATTCAGTGTGGGCGCTATCTCGCATTTCAGCTATGATTGCTATGGATGGAGTGGCTACCAGGGCACCTATGCATTTTCCTCTTTCCTCTTCTTTCAAAAGAACTCCCTCTTCCTCATCCACACACACCTTTTTATGAAAGAGCTCTTTCATGAAAAAGCTTCTTCCTCATAAAAAGAGGCTTACCAATGTCAGAAAACCCCCTGTTCTTTCAATCTTTTTTTTTGAAATAACACGATCGCAGTGTGGACATAAATGAAGTTTTTTCGGAAAAATGTCTGTTTTCCTGAAAACTCTGTAGTGTAGACATAACCTCAGTCAAACATAGAGATGTAGTAGTATAATTCAACCTAATAGGCAAAAGAAAAAGGCATGTAAATGCTACTCATGACAACTGGAGTTCCAGTCATTTTCCCCAATGCTAGCAAAATATACCTCTACTCAAAGGGATGATGCTTTTCTTTGATTCAGAATTTGCCTTATTTCCGTTTCAACACCCTAACATTCAGTTAGTCAACTAAAGTTAGTACAGCAGATACTCACCCGGACTCTAGCCAGGTGACAGCCCCATTGCTTCTCAGTAGAAACCAGCAGTAGAATCCATTAAGGATCCTTTATCACTTGTGCAATTCAGAGTTGCCTGGCTGCAACTAGAAGTGGCTTCAGGACAACCTCTGGCCCTGCCTATCAGGGAACTATAACTAATTTTCTTACAAGTGCCCCATCTATAGAGCTGAGTGAATCTAGCTCTAGCACACTATCTCCATTCACGAAAGGAATGCCACACAACAGTACATAAGGGTCATACTATGGGAATGGAAGACCCCAACACAACTCACAAGGTGCGTTTTTTTTTCAAATACCTTGGGTCAGGTCAGATCTATAAGACATCTAGTGAACTGAAATGCACAGAACAGACAAACTTCATCGGCAAGAGGATCTGTAGGTTCCAAGGATCTCCAAGATTTGAATTAGCAGACAATTGTCATGGTGTACCATAGCTCCATTTTTAAAAGAAGCCTGCAACAAAATACCCGTGTTATGGCTAACATTTAGCAGAGAGCATTCTGGAGCTCAAGTGGCAGAATGACTGCATATGACTGGATTCCTATGCAGTTACTTCTGATTTACACCACTTTGACAGGTAGCTTAGGGCCAGCTATCTTGTTAAATCAAAGGTGAATCCCAGCAGGTGAAGATTCCACACAGTCTGAAAAGGTGTTTACTTATCAGCTTAACAAGTATGATTTAACTGGGCTGCTAGGAACACAACTGTGCTCACAGAATGCTTTCTGGAAGCTTGCAGTTGTTCTGCAAAGGTATTTCCAAGCAGTTCAGTACGACAATCTTGTACCTGGACTGTCCAAAGAGATGGCCCCTAAAACACCAAACAAAGTCAACTTTCAGCTACCTTCACAACCGGAACAAGGATTTTTTACTGCTACTCATACAGCTACAATCTTTTGTATTTCCCTGTGAAGATTATTTCAGTTTAACATAATTGTGCAAATGTTACAGGTACTTATTCATCAGAATCAAATGTGGGGTTGAGGTGGGGATAAGTCTAGAATCTAATACTACAAGATATTGTGGGCCTGGGAACATCACTTCTTTCTCCTTGCCTTAGCTGAACAAGTTTGTTTTTTCTTTATAACAAAATCAAGTGCAATGGCAGAAGACTTCATATCACATTTTAATGCAATAAGTGAAAAGAATAAAATTCACCATATTTTGTTTTACTTGTGAAACTTCTCACAATCTTTATTGAAGGAAACACAGCTGCAATTCATGTGTGAAGACTATGATGTGACACGAAGAGACAAGGAAATTTTTACAAGTAATAGAGTTGATAAACCCTTCTATTTTTATGTTCCTGAACATTCTAGCACTTAAGATTATTTCCTCTTCTCAATTATATTGAGGTATACAAATTGATCTAATATAATGAAATGACTGGAGATAATTTATCATCTGTCCCAGGGGCGGCCCCAGACTAGCTGTCAGCAGCTGGTGCCCTAGGTGAAACATGCAATCGGCGCCCCCAACTCTAAACCCCTCAATGGTTTGGCCACCATTTGGTGCCCCATTTAACTTGGCGCCCTAGGCGACCGCCTAGTTCGCCTATATGAACGGGCCACCCCTGTCTGTCACAGTGCCACATATTATAATTGAAATAAGTGTCTATTCTATACTGAATTTGTATGCACTTATCCCTTTGTTTATTTTTTAAAATTTTGACTCTCTATTAACTTCTATTAGCAGTATATAATGCAGCTGATTTCATCTCAATGAAATCCACATTTAGGATTTTAGGAATATAGCTTTTCTGGACCAGACTAGTCCACTATCCTGTTTCCTAGAGCAGCAAGCACCCAAAACTTCAGAGGATGGTGCAAGAAACCCTGTCATATGCAGACATCTATCTTCATGAATGTCTATTCTCCTTAACTAAAATTGCTTTAGAGATGAAAGTGTGAGGTTTATATCCCTTCCAATATTTAGCAATAATTATGAACACTCTGGATATTTTTGTTATGTATATACATATTCTCCTCCTATTTGAATTGCCCTAAATTCTTGAACATACCCATATCATGTGGCAATGAGTTCTGCAGTCTAATAGGCACTGTATGACCAAAAAAGCATTTGCTTTTATCAGTTTTGGATTTGCTCCCTTTCAGTTTCCTGGCACGGAAGTTCCTCATTTACCTTCTACAAACCCTCTCAGTGTTTTATATACTTTTATCAGTACTGAAGGGTGCATAATTGGTTAAAAAAAATCTAACTATATGGAAGTGAGAGAGGGATGGAACATGGCTCCAACACAGTATGCTGAGTAACCCAGTTAACCCTTTAATCACCATTTTACTACAATCTGTGTGATCAAAACATAAACTTCTGCCCTCTAAAATGTAATCCTAAATATTTATATAAAAGCAGTTAAGAACTGATCAGTGGGGCTTTTAATTCTAAAGTGCTGGCCAGTCAATGTTTTCTGTCCTTTTTCCTGATCTCACTCATGTTTCTCTCCTTTCTCATAACCATTACCTGCATCTTACACATTTAATAGAAAGAGGTATTTCCAAAGCGCCTCTAGTTCACCAATGAAAGGTCCTTGTAGAGCAGAAAGTCTAAATTTGGAAGCAATACTAGAAACAACTTCTTCTATTAGGTAAAAGGGATTTGAAAATTGCAGAAAGATTGTCATCCGATGCTTTGCTTGTCATTTAGCTGTTTGTCCTTCCTAGCTCAGTCTGGACCATACAATCTGCTAAAGTGTATAATAAAGTATCCTGTAAGAAGAGACACAACTCCTTTGCTAAGCCCCACAGCTGGAGTTCGTTGAGACAGCACAAAATGAGATGAAAGACAGCAGACTGAGGTGGTTTTCTTTTCATACTTCATAATGTAGACTTATGGTTCCAGGTGGCTGCTGAGTTTCTACTAACCTCCTTAAATTCTACATACTGTAGCTGTCTCATGATCCCTTCCTATTGGCTGAAATGTCAGAAGCTCAAATCGAGAGAGGAAATTGAACAACTACTGAGGAGAGGAAAAAGGACAAAATTCCATCTGGATTACACTGAATACATGATAATAAATAAAAGGTGTCCTCAGTACCCTCCATTCATCTGCCCTTAGGATGGAAAAATCACAAGCACTGCTTCAGGCTGGGGACCAACTGGTTAAGCAGCAGTTCTGCAGTAAATGACCTGGGAATTACAGTGGATGAGAAGGTGAATGAGTCTACAGCATGTTCTTGTTTCTAAGAAGGCATATTGAAGCTGAATTAGTAAGAGCATTGCCAGCAGATCAAGGGAATTGATTATTCTCATCTATTTGGCACGGGTAAGGTTGCATCTGGAGTATTGCCTCCATTTTGGGGCCCCTGCTACAAGAAAAAAATGGACAAATTGAAGAGAGTCTAAGTGGAGGGCAACCAAAGAATTAGAGGGTTGGGACACAAGAGGAGAGGAGAGGCTGAGGGAAGTGAGCTCATTTAGTCTGCAGAAAAGGGGAGAACTGGATAGCAGCCTTCAACTACTGGAAGGGGGGGGAGGGGTTCCAAAGAGGATGGAGCTAGACTGTTCTCAGTCATGGCTGATGACAGAACAAGGAGAAATGGTTTCACGTTGCAGTGGGGAAGGTCTATACTGGATATTAAGAACAATTATTTTATAGGAGGGTGGTGAAGCTCTGGAATGGGTGGTGTAAGAAGTGGTGTAATCACCATCCTTAGAGGTTTTTAGGACTAGGCTTGACAAAGCCCTGGCTGAAATGATTTAGGGGTTGCTCTTGTTTTGAGTGGGAAGTTGGATTAAATGACCTCTTGAGGTCTCTTCCAACCCTAATCTTTATAATTCTATGATTTGCCTTCTTCCTTTCACCTTATATCTTTTTTGAGGCTGTGCCTTGGAAACATTCCCCTCTAGCTGGCTATGTAGGATGGGCATCCCTTCACTCAAGTGCTCTATGGCTTCCATAATGGCCCTCCAGGACAGCTGTGTTAAAGTCGGAGCAGCTTCCAAGGAATTGTCAACCCCAGGTTTGGGAGGAGGGAGGGAGAAAGACAGATCTTCAGCTGTACTTCCATTATTGTAGTATGACAAATACAGGCCTGGTTCTCTTTCCATTTGCACCAGTTATACCTAATTAACCCTACTGGGAAAGGAGAATCAGGCTCTTTGTCCACACATTGATCTAATTTATGCTGTCATCAGTTACAAGCAGTGTAATTAATTAGTCCTGTTAATTAATCAGCCCTGCCCAGTCAGAGGCTCAGGGCGGAGCTGACTGGCTTGAAGGAGCTGATTAATCACCTGTGAAGTTGTGCCACTGCTTAGCATAGAGGGAATACTGGTTACAAGGTGATGCTCTAGTAGTAGGCAATCATGGGACAGTCACAGCTATTGCACTAACTGCTAGGAGTGGGAGGTAATGCTAGAGATACTCGAAGGCTATGTCTACACTGGCGGGTTCTTGAGCAAGAATGGCTGTTCTTGCAGAAGAACCCGCGGAGCGTTCACACTGCCTGCCTGCTCTTGCGCAAGAAGAATTACAGCAGAGCATTGGAAGACAGGGCTTCTTGCACAAGAACTACTCTGTTTTCTAACAAGCATAAGCCTTCTTGCGCAAGAAGGCAGTGTGGATGCGCGACAGGGTTTCTTGCGCAAGAAAGCCCTATGGCTAAAATGGCCATCAGAGCTTTCTTGAGCAAGAGTGCATTCACACTGCCATGGATGCTCTTGCGCAAAAGCACATGGCCATGTGGACGTGTTCTCGTGCAAGATGTTCTTGCGCAAGAACCCACCAGTGTAGACATAGCCAAAGAGTCCTTGTGGTAGGGCGGATGCCTCACAGTGGCCAGAAGGGTTTAATCCAGTCTAGAGGGAGCCTGTGCAGAGTCCTGGCCAATCAAGGATAGGCTTTTAAGGAGCCTATCAAGATGTATCATACTTGGGCAGTCCTGTATATAAGGAGCTGTCCAGCAGATAGTCAGTTAGGTCCTGACCAGGGAAGGTGCAGGACCTTGATCCCAGAGAAGCACCATAGGGAGAATAGTGCTGGACAGGCTCATGGGGGCTCCAGCTGGATACCTGCCAGGCTGCTGGCCTTGCTACTAGGGCCAGGAAGGTGCAAAGGGTCACAGGGGAAGTGGCCCAGGGAACAAGAAGCTGTGAAAGGGAGTAGAACAGAACAAGGTTTCCGCCAGAGTGCCCTGGGTTGGGACCCAAAGTAGTGGGCAGGCCTGAGTTCTCCTCTTCTCCCCTGCACCACACCTTAATACCAAGTCACATGGCCTATATAAACTGTGGCTTGCTCCTGAGACAGAGGGACTGGGCTTGGAGGCTACAACTGGCCACAGTGATGGGTGAATCGGAGAACTGCTATACCCTCCTGCGGGGAGGGCGTGGCCCATACAGACTGTGGCTTGTCTCTGTGACAGAGGCGAGGCTTGGAGGCCACAGTTGGCCAGAGTGTCAGTAGAAACTTAAGGACTACTGATATAAAAGTGGCGGGAGCTTGCTCTCACAAATCTGAGCAGGTAAAGGTTCCTACTGGGACCTCTCAAGATTCACAGCACTTGGAGTCTGACCCAAATTCCACAGAAGTCAAAGAGAATCTTTCTATTGTTGTCAGGGACTTTATATCAGGCCCTTCATTGTCCAGGCAATTTTACTTGCTTGTCCATATTGCACAATATACATTCCTGGTTTTAAAAAAAGTGACCAAATCCATTCAGGAAAGGCAACCTGACAAGGAAAGGGAAACTTTTCACGTATATCTGTACAGATGCCTTTACGGATTTTTTTTCTGTTTAGTAACCAGTTGCAATACAAAACTCGGTAGTCTTGGATTTCTAAAATTAGCCAGCTAACTCCTATTCAGAATCATATCTAAAAGAGGTCTCATTTACAGATGTGTTTTGTACCCACAATATACACTGAAGGAAATGGGAAATGTGCCTGCTGAGTTTCTGAAAGTCAGTCCACTTTTACTTAGGAGTTTAAACAGTAATTTAGATGTCTAAACTTAGACACCCATGTTTGAAAACTGTGGCCAATGAGACTGCTTACATGAGTAAGGCAAGCAGGATATGGGCTTTTGTTTTTAAAAGTGTGGGTTAGAGCATGAGAATAAGCTATGTTATATCCTGGACTATACAGATATATATCAAAGATGTTCCAGGAACTTACTTAAATTTGCTACCACTAAACACAATTGCTGTTAAAGAGAATCCATTGGATTTCATTTGTTTTTTAAATATATAGTTGAGAGATTCAGTCAGGTAAAGGTTGCATTCTAGAAGCTACAGTAATATTTTTGTATAATAATAATTAAATTTGCCCTTAAAATAAAGTAACACTAAATTATGATAGTATTCTCATGCAGATATGGCAACTACATTAGTGCAAACAGCATTCACAATAATGAGCACTATTTAAATTAAAATAAAATGAAGCTGAATACCAAATGAACTCATATTAAAAGGATTTAATCATTCAATGCCAAGTGTAAAAGCCCTTGCTAAAGCACTTCCATTGTTGAAAGAAAGCAGAGCAAAAATGTTTATGGAATTTGCATGGAAGATAATAGAAATGGATTTATATTGTTTCAAACAATGATTATAATTGCAAGTACAAAATTCTTACAGATATCTGAGGCTAGGAAGATTCTGGAAGGCATCTTTGTCAATATACACAAGGTTATTTGCTTTCTCAATTCTTCTGCAAAAAAGAGAAAATAAAACATTTCAACATGTGGATCAGTGATTTATAAAAACAGATCTAGAGATTCTCTTACATATAGAACACATTAAATCTGGTGGCTTTTCTAACATGAGGATCTCTCTACATGACCTTACTACAGCAATCAGCCAGAAAGTGGGACACACAAAATCCCAGGCCTTTACCTATTTTAACATGTTGCTAACAGTGTTTTAGCTCAAAGAAAAAAACAACAAATGGTTTGGTAGCACTTTATAGACTAAAACATGTAGATGGTATCATGAGCTTTTTGTGGGCACAGCCCACTTCTTCAGGTGACCAGAGTTATGAGTAGGGGAAATGAAAACTTGAAATAAATAGAAGGGGATGGGGGAGAGAAAGATGCTCTGTCTCCCATCCCTCTTTTCCCCCTCCTTTCTTCTTAAAGTATATGGAAAAAGGATGCTAAACCCGAGCAGATAAAAATCAAAGTCAGTAGACAGATTGCTAAGGTAGGAAAGATACTATTCAGAAAGCTGTTAGCACCTTCAGTGATAAAGACTCCACCATCCTGTATCTCGATTGAGCCCATTAGCATGTGAATTTAATTTGTATATGTACTGTAATTCCAAGCTTTCCCTGTGGATTTGGTTTGAGGAGCTGGCCTGTGACAAGACCGCCACCTGCAGATCTATTAGATTATGGGTAGGTAAGCAGAAATGTTCTCCCACTGGCTTTGAGTATTCCCTTTACGTATATCCAATTTGTGTCCATGGATTCTTTCCCACAGAGAACATCCAGTTTGACCTATATATATATAAAATATATATAGGAGAGAGGCACTGTTGGCATTTGATGGAGTACATCAAATTACTAGATGAGCAGTCAAATGACCCTGTGCTCAAAGAGAGAGTGTTGATTATAAGAGAAAGGGAAGCATCTGGTTGAAAAAAGGTGTGGGGGAAGAGAAGGTGGGAGGTAGATGGCAAGAGGTCTCAAACATATACATATTCACTTAAATTCTTTAAGGTTCATCTGGAACCAACCAAGATTGTTTGATAGCTGACCATCACTAGTCTTTAGATTTCTATCTTACAAACTTACATTGCTCACTTACATTTCATGTAGTTTGGGAAGGTTGGAAAATACATTAGCTTCTATGACTTCCAAGGCATCATTCTGGGAGATCTCTCTGTGGAGAAAAGAAGTTGAGATCTCATGCAACGGTAGAATTGAAATAATGAAGTAAAGAAGTATCGGTATTTGAAGAAATGATACCTAGAATTTAAATGGCCCCTTTTGTCCACAGGTCTCAAAGTACTTCACAATTTATCGTTACAGTACTTTATCACTAGTCCCATTTTATAGATGAGGAAACGGGGGCTCAGAGGTGAAGCAGGCGTGTGACATACCTGGGAATAAAATGCAGGTCTGTTGAGTGGCATACCTTTTTCTCTATTCATGAGACCACACTGCTTCCCAAAGGTTTTATCAATTATCATAGGTGCCTGCACATGACATTACAGAGCACTATTTATGGACCACAGACTATTTACTGGATTACAAACATCACTGAATGTTAATATAGATTTAGTCAAGTCTTCGATAACCTCAAGTTGGGAGAAATTATAAGTTACCATCCATTGAGCCAGACAATGTAGCCAGCTTTCCATCTGCCTTCTAGTCTATTCATTCAAGGCATAGCTTGCTGACAAGAATATTGCAGGAGACTGTATCAAATGCTTTGCTAAAGTGAATGTGAAAGTGATATATTTTGACTTTAGCAAAGCTTTTGGTATGGTCTCCCATGGCACCCTTGCCAGCAAAAGAAGTATGGCTTGGAGGAATGGATTGTAAGATGGCTAGAAATCTGACTAGATCATTGGGCTCAATGATCTAGCTTGATGTCAAGTTGGCAGCCAGCATTAAGCAAGTACCCCAGGGGTTGATCCTCAGGTTTTGTTTAACATCTTTATTAATGACCTGGATGAGCAGATGGATTGCACCCTCAGCAAGTTTGCGAATGACAGTAAGCTGGGGGGAGAGGTAGATATGTTGGACGGCAGGGATAGGGTCCAGAGTGACCTAGACAAATTGAGAATTGGGCAAAAAGAAACGATGAGTTTCAACAAAGAAAAGTGAAGAGTCCTGAACTTGGGATGGAAAAATCCCAAGCACTGCTACAGGCTGGGGACTGACTGACCATGAGGAAATTCTTCAGAAAAGGACTGGAGGATTAGAGTGAATGAGAAGCTAGATATGAGAGTCAGTGTACCCTTTTGCCAAGAAGGCTAATGGCATATTGGGCTGCATTAGCAGGAGCATTGCCAGGAAATGGACGGAAAGGATTTATTTAGCACTGATGAGGCCACGTCTGGAGTCTGCATCCAGTGGCAAATTTATAGTTAGTGGGGCCTTGTGTGCAACTTCATGGGAATGAGAGGGGATAAGGGGCTCTGGGTTGGGGCAGAGGTTTGTGGTGTAGAAGAAGGTGAGTGTTTCCTTTGGGCGGTGTGACTCCCAAAGCAATTGGCACCCCTCTGGCAGTGATTCCTATGCATGGGAGGTGAGGAGGTCTCCTCTCACTACTGCCCACGAGCACTGCCCCTATAGCTCTCACTAGCTACAGTTCCTGGCCAATGGGAGCTGCAGAGTTGGCCCTCAGGGTAGAGGCAATGCCTGGAGACACTCCCCTCTCCTTCAGGGACTGCAAAGATGGTGTCAGCCACTTCTGGGAGCAATGCAGTACGGAGGCAGGGAGTCAGATTTTCCTGCAATCTAAAAATCAGTCATCTAGAAGAAGATATGTAACCAGTCTGTCAAGAGGGGCCTGCAGCAACCATGGCTGGGTTCAAGATCTGAGGGTTCCTTTCCATCAGTACAACACAGAAGGGGCTCAACCCCCCACGCAGAGACCTGAGAAAGTGACACACTCCCCTGGGGGCCTCTGAGAGGCAATACATCCCAACTTGCAAGGAAACGTTTAATGAAACGAAGGCAGTCACCTGACAATAATTAGGGGAAATGCCACAAGCAGGATTTATAATCATAGAACTACGAGCTGGACATCCAACCCAGAGGGTGTGGGGCTGTGCTTATGCCTCATGGACTTGCATTCTACCACTAAAAGCTCCTTTACTGTTCCCTTGTCTGCTTCCTCTCCAAACCCCACCCACAGTGGTTGTGTTTGGTCAGAAAGGACCCAGAGTTCAGAGGTGCATCTGTGCGAGTTCACCTGCCACCCAGGACTAAGACACCTTGCTTGTTACACCATCTGAGCACATGCCCCACCAGCCACTGCTTCTCACCTTCTCTCTGTCCACTCTCTGCTCCTCACTGCTTGGCCATCCTGGGAGCTGCAGTTCCTGGCTGCCTTGCCACCCATTTGTTCTGCTCAGTGCCTCACCAGCCACTCATTCATCAGCAGACTGTTAGTCACCTTCTGATGCCACCTGCCTCTTTACTGTGACCTCTGCACATAAGTCTCTTAGCAATTTTAAGCTCATTGCAGGCTGAGCAAAAACACTTCCCCATCTCAAGTGATTTTAGCTCTCAGTGATTATTAGCTTTTAGTAGGCTGGACAGAAATAGCCCCATTACAACTAATTTCAGCTCTGAGCATTTAAAATAACACAGTGGGGGTATGTCTACACTACCCCGCTAGTTCGAACTAGGGTGGTAATGTAGGCATACCGCACTTGCAAATGAAGCCCGGGATTTTAATTTCCCGGGCTTCATTTGCATATGCCGGCCGGCGCCATTTTTAAATGCCGGCTTGTTCGAACCCCGTGCCGTGCGGCTACACACAGCACGGGCTAGATAGTTCGAACTAGCAAGCCATTCCGCACTATCTGTACACCTCGTTGCTAGTTCTGTACACCATCTGTAGATGGCTTGCTAGTTCGGACTATCTAGCCCGTGCCGCGTGTAGCCGCGCGGCACGGGGTTCGAACAAGCCGGCATTTAAAAATGGCGCCGGCCGGCTTATGCAAATGAAGCCCGGGAAATTCAAATCCCGGGCTGCATTTGCAGTGCGGTATGCCTACATTACCACCCTAGTTCGAACTAGGGTGGTAGTGTAGACATACCCAGGCTTCTAATGATGCTATTTTTGAGTAGTGAGGAGGAACAGGTTAAACCAGTTCAGAAACCCCCTAGGAAGAGTCCACAGATCTCCTGGCTAAGAGACCTATCCTCACCCCTCTTACTTTCTCGGGGCTCTGGCATTTGAGCTCCTGTTTTACTAAGTTCCTATGAATTGAGGGGTTCTGGGACAGGCTAGGCACAATTCTTCTTTCCTGTATCCATATAACAATGAAAACATTGAAACAGCATTTCACTACTCCTGCATTGAGTACTAAAGTGATCTTCAGTAACCCAACATTTGAAGTTTATCACTTTATCGCTAGATCAGTGTTTCCCAATTTAATTTGGCCACAGAATTCTTTTAAACGCAAAATAATTGTGTGGAAACCCTAATAACAGTCTTATATATGGAGCTGAAAAAGTAGACCACAAATAAGTAAGGCTAATAATAAACAAATGCTAAACGAGTATGACATAAGTATTATTGTTATATATTGTAGATATGTAGATCAATCTATCACAGTCAATTTATATTTGTCACGGTTAAATTTTTAAATACAAGAAATCATGCGACTATACCGAAAAAGTATTCGCGAGAGCACTGCCTGTGCACTCCCATATAAGCAACTGGTTTGACAGTTAAAACTTCAACTTCATCCCATGTATTGCTAATATATTTATATTCAGTCACCCATGTGATCCACGCTCCCACGAGGAATAATGGGGCTGCCGACAAAGGGCTTTGATGTCGACAGGGGGAACGTCCAGACTAGTACGCGAGCCGACAAACAGCTGATCAGCTGTTTGTCGGCTCAGCGCGGCAGCCATGTAAATGTAAATGAAGCCGCGATCATTTAAATCGCGGCTTCATTTGCCTTTGCCTATGTGTCTAATCTACATGCCTCTGCCGACAGAGGCATGTAGTCTAGACACAGCCTTATAGTGACAAACACAAATAAATTGTTTTCAATAACATTCATAAATGCTTAAATATTAATGTTTTTTTAAAGAATAAAATGTTGTTATAATGGAATTTTTTTGCGGAACTCTTATTTTCACTTTGCGGAACCCTGGGGTTCTGCAGAACACCATTCGGGAAACCATTTGTACTAAATATCTAGTCAGAGTAGGTTTGTTCATGTAAATATAGTTTGCTCCTAAACCCTCTCCTTTCCACCAGCTAGCTCTCAGAAGAATTCATTCAGATGCTGCTTACAGGCAAAACCACAGAAAATGCAGAACATTTTACACCTGGAAATGAGACTCAGGAAAGAGTCTATGCTGCAAAACAGCATAGGAATAGAGGGCTACATATTTATTTGCCCTTTGTAACTGTAGGTTTTTTGCATGTCACAGTAAAGGCTCCCAAGATAGTGTCAACTATACTGTACGAGCTCCCCAACAGATGGTGCTGCTGAGGTTTCAAGAGCTGACCCAATATAATGTGAACCCAGTACTGTAATAGCACTGGAAAGATTTCTCTCTCATATAATTTGAGTATGTTTTTATAGGTTGCTTATGTATTAAAGGCCTCTGTGTCAGAGATATGTTTTTGACTTCGGGATATTAGGGCAGGTTGTATGTTGCTTTTAAGAAATCCATGTAAAGGTCAGACTAAATCTTAGGCTAAGCAGTCCACATTGTTTTTGAAAGGGAAGAGGAGACTAAAAGATTAAAAAAGGAAAGGAAGAAGATTGAAAGCTGTTTTTAATTTAAAAGATTTATAAAGTTCTAACCACACTATTCACAGAAAATGAGTATTGTTCAAACATTTTGGGGAATAAATATCCTCGTATACATTCAAATATGAATATTTGTGCACAAACTAAAGTTCAGTAAAACTCCGGTGGTCTGGCATCCAGTGGTCCAGTACGCCTGATGGTCCAGCACCAACTGCAACCCGGAAGTGCTCCGGCAGCTGCTTCAAGTTGTTAGAGTAATTGATTAACTGCGGCTGGATCCACAGCCGACACGCAGGGTGTGCCAAAGCAGCTGAATTCAGGACGTTCTGGTCAGTTACAGTCACACTCTCGCCCCCTCCTCCTCCCCCTCCCCCTCCCCCTCTCCCACCGACCCCTACCTTCCTCTGCCCCCCCTCCTCCCGGCAGTAGAGAGCAAAGTTACATTAACTGCGTCAGCTGTGGATCCAGCCAGAGTGACTGTAACTGACCAGAAGGTCCTTAATGCGGCTGCTTTGGCACACCCTCGCCCCCTCCTCCTCCCCCTCCCCCACTGACCCCTACCTTCCCCTGCCCCCCCTCCTCCCGGTAGTAGAGAGGAAAGTTACATTAACTGCGTGTCGGCTGTGGATCCAGCCGGAGTGACTGTAACTGACCAGAACGTCCTGAATGCAGATGCTTTGGCACACCCTCGCCCCCTCCTCCTCCCCCTCCCCCTATCCCACTGACCCCTACCTTCCCCTGCCCCCCCTCCTCCCGGTAGTAGAGAGGAAAGTTACATTAACTGCGTGTCGGCTGTGGATACAGCCGGAGTGACTGTAACTGACCAGAACGTCCTGAATGCGGCTGCCTGCCTGTCACCGCCTCTCCTCTTCCACCGCTCGCAGGCTCTGCCTCCCTGCAGCAGGAGGGAGGGTTTGGCACACCCCTGCCCCCTCCCCCGCTTCTCCTCCAACGAGACCCGCCCCTGCCAGAGTACCTCCTGATAGTCTGGCATTTCTGATAATCTGGCACCACCTGGGTCCCAAGGGTGCCGGATTGTCGGAAGTCTACTGTATTTGCTATTTGTTATTCTCTTGTTTAAAAGAAAATTTTAATCAGTTAAGGAGGAGAAACAAGAGCACATGATTTACATGACCAATCCCACCCAAAGAATAGCAAATTGAAGTGAACAGTTTGCAAACCAAGCACCTAATTATGTGTGTTTGCATTAGTTGTTTGAATAATTATGAAAAATTCAATTAGTCACTCTCTTGGTTTGTTGATGGAGAAAATACAAACACGTGACAATTGTTCTCTTGGCTGATATCAGGGATTGAACTATAGACTAGTTCGGTTAAAATAATCTGGACTTTTGGCATTTTTCCATATAGATTTGTAACTTTGATCCTTTTCTCTCCTGCTCCTGAGAAGCCCAGCACTCTACATTTTTTATCATGAAAAACTACAAATTGTACACATGATCTGTTCGATACACTGTACTTACAAAATTGGTTGCCACAAATCCTCCTAACATTTCAGTGGGGAACTCTTAAGTTAACTATTATTGTGTCTGTACTCAATTTAAACTCAGAGTATAAACTCTATTTAATCAAATGTGGTCTTGTATTGAGTTAATCAAATCAAGGCAAAAGCTGTATGCCAACAAATCCTAAATGGGTGTCATCCAGATCCTACAACATGGAATAACTGCAGTCCTACTTCAGTAGTATGAGATAAGAGCACAACACCAAAATACATTAATTGAGACATGGGGGGAAAGCATTGGAAGTTTCTGCATACCACACACAGCAGCCAGTGTCACCACTGGGGATTTATATTAGGGCCTGAGCAGCATACCAACAGTCCCCAAGAAAGTCCTTTGAACGTTTTGTGGCATCAAATTAATTAATGGACAATGCAGCAGTATTAAATTGATTTTTCAAAGTGCCTAATTGTTCGGTGGGATGTGAACTGAATACCATGGGATTCAAAAGCAGGGGTTGCATTGATACAAACACTGACTGTATAACTAGCACAGCACTGGTACATAGATGTGTTTCCATGATGTCCTACAGAAAGTATAGACTAAACTAATCTTAATGTTCCATGACTCTGGAAATGTGTTGGGCTTCCTGATCCAAATAAACACCAACACTGCTGCATATTCAGAGGAAATGGCAGTTTACCACAGAAGTCCAATTTCCACTTCCGACAGTTATGGAGCATCTTGGATGTGGAGATTGCACTTACTGTGCTCCACCATTCTTGAATTTTAACATTGGCTTTTTGCATGTAATATCTTTGATGATTAATTATATCTATATAGGTGATTCTTATTTTCATATTCAACTTCTGAATCTCCATCTAATTTTTGAATGGTAGCTCTTCAAATTTTCTGCAATCAACAGGTTTCAGCTTGTATCTCCAAATAAAGGTATGAGGTGGGAATGGTTATATTGAATAAAGGTGAAAGATGGTTATGCATGTACATTTAAGAAGAAAATTTCTACTGAATGATGACCTAATTTTACACATAACAAGGAAGTCTACAGTGTTTTTGCCTCCTCATTAGTTATATTGGTTTAGGAAAGATGATTATGAAGATGTGGTCTTTTGGGAAAGGCAAGTATAATTAATTTCCTAGAAAATACAAACATCTACTATAGAAGAGACAAATCTTTCTTGAAATATAATGGTCCATTGAGAATTTTGAGATTTTAATCTAACTAACTGATAGGGAGCCTTTGTATCACAAAGTTGCATGGAATAGTCCATAACTTGTAACACAATCTTTTAGTTCATTTAGTAAAATTTTTTCAGATTATTACTAGATGAATTTATTGCCACCTGTTTTTTATTTTGTAACTTCCCCTCTTGGTTTTGATGATTTGTAAATAATAATAGTTGTGTGCAATGAAATCAGAGCTAAACTTTCATTCCTTTGCATAGAAAATTTAGAAATTCTGATCAGAACAAATCTAAAATGTCATATGATTGAAATTCCTCAATGAAATGGAATCACCTTTCTTTGCTTAACTCTTGTATAGAGTCATATTTCTGCACATCAGGTTGGTAGAACATTTGGTTACACAGTGATGGGTTCTCTCTTTATAGTCAGATAATTACCCCTTGCATCCCATTTCCTTTTTCTCATCCTCTCCCAACATTTCCTCACCTAAAACTCAAATAATTGGATCTATATATTGCCAAACTTTCAAAAGGCACGATTCACCCTCCCTCACAAAAGAATAAGGAGGTTGACTTTTTAAAAAAGAGATACTTAGTTACAGATGGTTCTTTCCTTAGTTGCATTCTGGCAGTTGAGCTGGTAGGGTACACTCAGGTCACATTTTCCAGTTATTCTCTATAATCATGAAGCTGAGATTCTCAAAAAGGCTCCAGGAACTGTGGCGTTTATTCCAAGTATCCGGAGATTCATAATAGAATCACAAGAATAGGCAATGCTGAGGTTTACATCATGTGGAATCTTTGTACTTTAAGAACATAAGAATGGCCATAGTAAGTCAGACCAAAGGTCCATCTAGCCCAGTATCCTGTCTGCCAACAGTGGCCAATACTAGGTGCCCCAGAGGGAGGGAACACAACAGGTAATCTTCATGTGATCCCTCTCCTGTCACCCATTTACAGAAGCTAGGGACATCATTCCTACCCATCCTGGCTAATAGCCATTGATGGACCTAACCTCTATGAATCTATCTAGCTCTTTTTTTTGAACACTGTTAAAATCCTAATCTTCACTGCATTCTCTGGCAAGGAGTTCCACAGGTTGACTGTGTGCTGAGTGAAGACAAACTTCCTTTTGTTTGTTTTAATTCTGCTGTCTATTAATTTCATTTGGTGACCCCGAGTTCTTATATTGTGGGAATAAGTAAATAACTTTTCTTTATTCACTTTTTTCACACCAGTAATGATTTTGTAGACCTCTATCATATCCTCCCTTAGTCCCCTCTTTTTGAAGCTGAAAAGTCCAAGTATTTTTATTCTCTCTTCAAGTGGGACCTGCTCCAAAGCTCTAATAATTTTTGTTGCCCTTTTCTGAACCTTTTCAAATGCCAATATATCTTTTTTTGAGATGGGGTGACCACTTCTGTATACAGTATTCAAGAGGTGGGTGTACCATGGATTTATATAGAGGCAATAAGATATTCTCTGTCTTATTCTCTATCCCTTTTTTAATGATTCCTAACATTGTTTGCTTTTTTGACTGCCGCTGCACATTGAGTGGATGTTTTCAGAGAACTATCCACAATGACTCCAAGATCTCTCTCTCTTTCTCTTCTTCAAAACAAGATGAAATGTCCCACATGCATACATGCTTGAACCAAATTTATCATCATATAGGAAGAACAAAATGCAAGAATTGCCTGTAGTTTTCTATAGTAGTGCGTACACAAACACCATTAGGAGAAAAATCTGTTACTAATTCTAATACATTAAACAAAGTATTGAAGCTGAGAAGAGGAAATGTCTCCTATTGGAACAGTACTCTTTCAAAAGGACAATTAAAAACTATATTCCCAAGTTTATCAGTTGACTTTGAATAGTTAGCAAAACTGCACATCCAGGTTTGTCACCCCCATATCATGAAAATAAATCACAATAGGTAGAACAATGAGGGTTTCTATAACATTTTGTAACACAAATTAAGAAATATTTTTCATGAGAAATTAATACATTTGATTACAACAATTTTGAGAATTTGAATTAAACAAAGACATTTAAAATAAAAAATAGTTGTTAAAAACAATTGCAATTAGCTCTAATAAAAAACTGGGATTGTTTGTGTTGGAGAAAATAAAACCACCACTTAATTTGGGCCAGGGTAGATTTTATGTGGCAGTACACATAGTGCCCAAATGATTGCAGTGGATTAGAGTCTGTATTTACATTAATGTTCTTCACTTTAGAAAATTGCAGTCTCTTCTGGCCCATGCACCTTTAAAAAATATAAGTGAAGGCACTGCACCCTGTTTCTGGAGAATCCCTTGAGATTTAATTATAGCTATACTGATGCAGTTCCACCACTCTAAGATCTCTTCTGTAGCTGTTCTATGTCCCTTAAAATAATTAAGCCACCCTCAATGACAATGGGACAAGCTAAGACATGATCTTAGTAAAATTCAGCTACCCAAAGTGCTATACACACACATTCAGAAAAGCAAAATACAACTCAGATGATGAAATCTGATGAGAGCAGTTCAGTTTTCAGACCTTCTGGAATGTTTTATACATGCTGGTGTTTTAGAAAAACACTACGTGCCTAATTTCTACAACATCTATCTATATAGTTGAAAATACTGTCACTTCCCACAAATAAAGAGCAATAGATATACTTTGAGATGAGGTAACTTATTTTAAATTAAAGAAAACAAGGAATATATATAAGTCTCCACAAATGAAACGTAGTATATTTCTCATTCTGTAAGATTATTTTCAGTTAACTAACATCTCTGCAGGGAGGTAGTCCTGTTATATTTAAAGTGGACATACACAAAAGACAGGAACAGAGAGAATGTATACAGTACTCTTCTTTCTTTGATAGAATAAAGTTAGGGTTAAAGTCTTCATGCTGCCAATCAGTTTGCATTGGGACCATGAGATATTTTAAAAAATGTGATTCCTATTCAATAACAACATATGTCAGAGCTCCAAAATGGTACAAAACTAGGACTGTCAATTGATCTTAATTTTTTAATGTGTTAATTGCAGGCGTTAGTGCTGCGCTGCCCCTTTGAAGTATCGCTCTGGCGCTTCAAAGGGGCAGTGCAAGCAGAGCCAGGGATTAGCTGGAGTCCTAATGCACTAGAGGCTCCTAACACGCTGCCCCATGGAAATGCCGCTGTGGTGCTTCCAAGGGGAAGCACTGCATGGAGCCTGGGTTCAGCTGGGGACTCCAGCTGATCCTGGGTTCTATGAAGTGCTGCCCCGTTGAAACGCCCCCACGGTGTTTCAAAGGAGAGGCGCACACAATTAATCATGTGATTAAATTTTTTAATCGCTTGACAGCACTACACAAAACCTTAAATAGATGCTCTTCTTTTGAGGTCTGAGTGACTTGATCCTGATTTAGTTTAAACACAGTCCTAACTGATCGAAGCTAATTCAATATAGGACAGGTTTATATTGATTTAAAAGTATTCACACAATCTTGTGTAGTGATTTAATTAAATCAATTTTAAATCCCATCTTTAGTCAAATCAGTGAAATTTAGTGTGTTGGAAGCCCTGAGTCACAAAGGAGGAATCCGAAGGCATTTCATTTTGAAAGTACATTAAAGACATTATTATTTTGACAAAAGTGACTGCATTTTTCTCACCTACTGCTGTAAACTCTGCTACTCTACAAGTGCATTTAAGGACTTGAGTGGTACACAGGACTTCGTTAAAATTCTCCACCAGAGTATAGTAAATTCAAGTATTTCTGCTATTCCGTACAATACATCTAACATGCAGACATATGATACTAAATGTAATGTCAATTCTCTCATCTTCAAAGAGAGCAGCAAGATTATATATCATTTAAGACCATTATCTTGTTCCGTTTTTTTCTAAAATACATGTGCTCGCATACATATCAAGAATGGCATGCTTTTTGTATGTGTGTGTTTAAAATGGGTTTTGGCAAAGGAATAGAGAAGGAAGTGGCAATTCTGTGAATAGTTAGGACAGAAGTGACTTTTCGGTTTGTGGCTCATGTCTGAAAAACAATGTGAATTGAAGATGTTATTTATGACTGATACTGGACCAAAAGCCCTGGAGATTTATTTCTTTTTACCCCAGAAGTAGCAAGGTCAAGTCAGTGAAAGGGCTTACTTCCTATAATGCCTCACAAGTTTGACTGCTTCACCCAGTAGAAAGTGAGAGGATAGCCTTTTCAACCTTTGGCCAAGAAGGTTTCCCATTAATGCTAATGGTGGTGGTGGGTTAAAATATGGGAAACTACTACCTAGGAGTTGGATTGAGTTATCCATCATAAAATAAACATTCCAGTCCAGCAACGTGAGCTGTATTTCATCAGGTGACCTAGAAATACAAGGCACTGTATCCCATTCTCTTATCTGACCTATCTGTCATTTATAGCACTTTAACTTTTTTTTGTGTGAGTTTTTTAACAGTTTGTTTTATACTTTAGCTCTAAAATTATACATAACTTTAGAAAAGAAAAATAAAAGAGTAAACATGAGGATGAAGGGGAAAAATGTGGTAGCAAGGAAAAAACTTCCCAGTTACATATAACATCTTCATATGAATTATATTTTTAATCTGTACTTTCTAGCTGTATTACGAGTCACCACGCATAAGTGGTTTTCTAATAGTATTGTCTCTTTAAATATATGACTCAAGTATTACCATAGTAACTTGCTTTCTAATTAGCTTTCAATTGCTAACCATCAATATGGTTAGGCAAGGTCAACATGGGAATAAGCCCTATAGATTTTTAAAAAAAGACTATGGAGAGTCTGTAACAGCAAGAAAGAAGCACACTATTGAACAATCTCTCCCCAAGGTTGGATGCTCTTCCTTTATTATTTGACACCTGTGTAAACAAAAAGACCTGGCCAATGGCAATAAGCTTTTCATCTGTGAACTGCACAAGATATAGAGATGACAAGTGTATTCAAGATTTACAGTTTTTAAAGAAGACATCTCCCTTTCATATGCTGGGCTTTCTGATCTCAGTAGTACTCAGTAGTAACTACTAAAAATTAATGAAGTTACACTGTGCTCATCTAGTGCAATCAAATCTGTCTCTGGAGGATTTCACTTTAGGGAGTGTGACACTGGACAGCGTATGTCTTTACTGCATTGTGGCACGTACATATTTCTTGTCTTTAAAATGGACCATTTTGGGGGTGGGGAGAGGGCTATCTTTTTGTGACCAGAAGCAGTTGCTAGCACAGGCATAATTTTCTACTCACTTTACAGAGAGACTTCCTGTTGCTGATATACTATGTTTCATCCTGAAAGTATAGCACCTGATAACACAATGGACTGAAAACATAATATGGTTTTTAGGATATGTTTACACTGCAACTGAGACCATATTCAAAGATTCACTTTTTAAAAATGTGTGATTAGGTTGGTTTAAATGCTGTGAGAGTTCCACTGAGTACCTTTCAAGAAACACACCTTATAATATGAAAGACAGCAAATACTACATTGTGCTTCTAAAATCTTTTGTGAGCAACAGTTTGTCAGCAATTCAACAGGAACCATCATCAAATTTAAGACATTCTAGTTAGTTTTCCAGTAACTGAAAGATTTTTCACATCTGGCTGACTCTTTAAAGCCAGTTCTACAAACATAAGTGTTTAACTTTAAATATGTAAGTATTTGTAATGCATTCAGTGTGCTATTAGTGTACTTAAGCACATGCATAAATCTTAAAAGACTGAGGCCTAAATCTCTCACCTATATCAGTGGAAGAGAGGTCAAAATGAGGGAATTCACTGCCAAAAAGTGTTAAAGATTTAATTAAGCACATTTTATAACTAATTATAATCTAATATTCCTACCTTTATAGAAGTAGCTAGAAAAATGCTTGGAATTGTGGCCTGCTTAAATAGTCACTTCAGTTCCAGATAAATTGCTAAAAGTGATAATTAAAAATAAAAATAACACATCTAGATGAAGAAGATATGACAAGGTAAGCTAGCATGGCTCCTGTAAAGAAAAAAACCATGCCTCTCTAATCTACAATAAATTCTCTGAACAGGTCACCCAAATTCTGGAGAAAAGAGAAATTTTTTTATACGGACTTGCAGAAAACCTGAGAGAGAGTCCCTTAAAAGAGGCTAAAAGATATGAAACAGTAAAAATAAATAAAGAATTTTCAGTATGATCAGATATAAAATGATTTAAGTAAAGCAAGTCAAAATTCAGAAGGACCTAAGGTAGGTAAATCGGTACCATAAAAGTGAACAGAATTCAGTGTCAAATTCTACTTAATGGATATGGGAAAGAATTAGACTTATTTAATATTCATGCACATTGCTAAATTAACTGTATCTGCTGTGGAAAAATTTTGCCTTTCACAGTGGGCAGAAAACTGAAATGCTTTGTTACATATGCAGAAGCATGTCATATTCAACAGTATTAAGATGTATAAAGCATAGAAAATAATTCTCAAAATTCTTTAACATCACTATGTAAATTAATTGTATGCCACCATTTAGTTTTGGTCACTATCTCAGAATGGATTTAGCAGAAAGAGCAGAGGTTCAGCATAGTCTAACAAAAAATGACAAGGGTTCCGCAGAGACCTTTGTGTTAAAAAAAAATAAAAAAATAATGGGGACTAGCCAGGGTTAGGGACTAATCCTGGCTGGCCACAGCCACTATATTTACTTGTGCCTCTGCCGGTATTTGGGGAATTGCAGCTCTTGTTGGCCACAGATTGCTGTTTGCAGCCAATGGGAGTGGCAGAAAACAGGGCAAACTGGGACACCACTTCCTGCTGCTCCCATTGGCTGCGATTGGCCAACAAGAGCTGCAATCAGCTGATCCCCACGGAGATGCAGGTAAATACAGAGGTGGAGGCCTGCCATGGACTAACCCTGTGGAATGGATCTGGCCTATGGTCAGAATTTGCCCACCCCTGGTGAAAGATATGTCCCCCAAGTCTTAATAAGCTGCTGAATGTATTTTAAAATGCACAGTCACTAGTATTTGTCAGTATTTTACATTTTTCTCCTGTTAATTCTGAATTTCAAACTGATATGACTACCTTATTAAATATGTCAAACTGGCTTCATTCTAAACCATAATTTGTGTAAACCAGCTAATTAAATCTTAAACACATTCTATTCTTAAGAGTATTTTAAAATGTTGTTATATTTTATGATTATTTATTAGGTACAGATTCCCAGAAATGTGCCTGGAGTTTTACAGAAAAATAAAATATTATGTACCTTTGCCACACGCCCTCCCTCCCCCAACCCCAAGGGCAGATATCGACTGAGGGTTTTGGTTCTGTGCTGGGGAGGGAGGGCTGAAGATGGAGTTCTGTGGCTGGGGGCTGGGGATGGAGTTCTGTGGCTGGTGACCGAGGGGCTGGGGATGGAGTTGGAGTTCTGGGGCCCCCCGTGGCACAGGGGAAACCCCCTCGCGTTCTTCCTCCCCCGGATCCGACTCCCCCCTCCCGCGGCACAGGGGAACCCCCCCCACATTCCTCCTCCCCCGGAGCTGACCCCCCCTGCGTTCCTCCTCCTCCGGGGCCAACACCCCCCCCGCGGCACGGGAGAACCCCCCCCCCCCGTGCTCGCTGCCTCTCCCAGGACTTACCCCTCTCCTGGCCGCAGGGAAGCCGTGCTCTAGATAAGGCACCGGGAAGGGGAAAGGGAAGAGGCAGGGTTTGGAATTTGGTGCCCCATGCGACTTGGCACCCTAGGCGGCTGCCTAGTTTGCCTATAGGCACGGGCCGCCCCTGTGGACTACATATGCTAGGTACATAAGGAGACAGAACAGTTACTATCTGAGATGCTTACACAAGTGGGAAGACAAAATACCAACTGAAGTGCTGGAACACATAGGACTGACACAATTAGAAACAGCTATTAGGCATAGGAGGTTGCAATGGCTTGGTCATATCAAAACAATGGGAGGAGACTGTATTCCCAACAATACTTTATACAGTGAGATTTACGATGGCTCTAGATAGCCGGGTTATTCTTTATGGTGGTACCATGGTATGTGTAAAAATGTCATTCGGCATCAATGTAGAATCATAGAATACTAGAACTGGAAGGGACCTTGAGAGATCATCAAGTCCAGTCCCCTGCCTTCATGGAAGCTAGGAGGAGGATGGAAACAAAGTGTGAAAGAAGAAAGTAGCATTCCAACTCAAGACAATACACAATTTCAACTCAGATTCCGAGATTCTAACTTGGAGAATACGCAGATCTGTGAAACTTGTAATAATCTGTGATGCTCTCAAATTGGACTTGTCAGCCATAAGCAGATTCAGACACAAGACTACACTTCTTATGCATACACCATAATCCAGCAGATGAACAGTTGCCTAGACCTGTCCCAAAAATCTAAAATTATTTTGAGTAAGCTGTTCAGAGATTGGCTAATGCACATAACATGCTAAGTGCATGCTTGCTGTACACTCACTGAAGTCAGTAGATTTACATCTAGGATGAATTTGACTCAGTGAGGTTTTTTTAGTAGAACAACCAGAATATATCTCACTAATAAAGGTAGAGTAATAACCAGCCACTCCACTTAAATCAGAAGTAAGAACCTGCTAATATGACCATAAACAGTACAATCTGCATTGGTCAATGCTGAGTGCTAGGTGGCAGTTAATTAACCCTGAAACCTCAGGATGTGACAATGGGTTCAGGCAGGTGAGTACTGAAGAGGGTATCAGAGCAGTAGCCATGTGAGTTTGCACCTGCAAAAACAATGAGGAGTCCTGTGGCAACTTAAAGACTAACAGATTTATTTGGGCATAAGCTTTTGTGGGCAAAAGTACACTTCCTCAGATGCATGGAGTGGAAATTACAGAAGCAGCATAAATATACTAGCACATGAAAAGGGAGTTACTTTATCAAGTACTAAAGAGAGTTAAACGGGACCAGCTCAATCAGGCTGGATGTGGCCCACTCCCAGCAGTTCATAAACACTAGCTATTGCAGCCACATTGCACAGGGAGGGCACTCTCTCTTTGCTGTTAGCATAGACATAACACAGATGGCAATGGTTATGGGGTATGCTCTGACTTGATTCATGTAGGGGAGGTCTCCACACATCACCTTTGTTGGTGGGAGGAATCCTTGCATTCCATTGGCCATCCACAGCCACCCAAAAAGCCACACAGCCTCTGGACAGTTAGGTGCTGATCCTTTTTGGTCTGTCTGCATCATGAGGTATGTGGTACTAGACCAAAATTGAAGGGCAGACTGAAAGCTTGTACCTGGAACAATAAGAAATCAAGAACTTTCTGGCTTGGAAGCTGGAATGCCAGGAACAGGTGTCTGGGATTGATAGAGGATAATGATGACCTACAATACACAAGCAGCATATGGAAGTCAGCTTTGATAGATCTTAGCTGTACAAATTCAACATTGAGATTTCAGCAATCTAGGAAACAAGACTTTCAGATACTGATTCTGTCCAAAATACCAACCATAGCTTCTTTTAGCACAGTAAAAATAGCAAAGAAAACTGTGAAAGGACAAGTGGGTAAAGTTGCTAGAAATTCCCATTAGAAAGGCAGAGTGGATTATCTCACTTAAACTTCAGATGACCACCGGCTGTGTGATCATTAGTGCTTATGCACCAACACGCAATTCTAGCTCCAAGGAAGAGGAAACATTTTACAAATCTCTGGATCAAGTGATCAAAAGAATGCCATCAAGTGAGTAACTTTTCCTTCTTGATTATTTCAGTGCAAGAATTTGTTGCAGACTACTACTCATGCCAAGGCGGTTTACACATTTTGACATCCAAAAGATGAATGAGAAGGCCAATGACTTCTTGAATTCCACACTGAAAATAAATGGTGCATTTCCAGGTCATATTTTATAGGAAGCCAACTGAGAGCACCAATGTGAGACTTTGGCATGGAAAATTAAGCTAAGTGAGAAAGCAGACAATGTGCAAATCATGACTAGACCAAACTCATGAAGAAATACAGACAGCCTCAGGATAACTCAAAGTCATGTATAAGGGCCTGAAGAAAGGTCTAGGCCTTACTGTCAAAAAGGCTGTCCCTCTCAAATCACACTGTGGTGAAATGATTACAGATAAAAGCAAGCTGTTGTCTTGTTGAACGTTCTTTAAAGCAGAAAAAAAAAAGAGAGAGAAACATCACCAGCGAATCATTGGACCAAACACCAACTCATGCCACAAATAGTTGTGGAACCCATGGTGGAAGAGCTAAGCAAAACCAATGATTTGTTAACAAGTAGAAAGGCTCCTAGGAAGATGGCATTCCAGCAGAAATCCTCAAGTGCAGGAAAGAAAGCTTGCTATCGTATCTTCATCAGCTGCTACTTCAATGCTGGGAGAGGGTGAGGTACCACAAGAGATGCAAGACACAAACATCATCACTCTTTACCTTTAAAAAAAAAGGGTGACTGGAACATCTCACTATTAAGTGTAGTAAGAAAACCTTTTCAAAAAAGTGCAGGGATGGGCAAAAGGGCCTCCGTGGGCTGAATCTGGCCCACCAAACAGTTGGATCTGGTCTGCAGAGGCCCTGCAGCTCCCCTGTCCCCAGACCTTAATTGGCCTGGGGTTAGGGGACCACGGGAAGCCTCCTCCCACCCTGCCAGGAGCAAGTGACCCTTTGAAATGCCACGTGCTGCTCGCAGGGTGGGGGCAGAGCAGAGAAAGCTTCATGCACTCTCCCGCCCCCAAGCCCATCAGGGCCTCGGGGCAAGGGAGCTGCATGATGTTTCCTTCGCCCTGTCCCGGCCCTGCAAGGAACCCGCGGCACTTCAAAGTGCCACATGCTTCTTGCAGGGCAGGAGGAAGTTTCCTGTGCTCCCCTGTCCCCAGGCCCTGATGGGCCTGGGGGTGGGGGTGCATGCCGAGCCTCTTCCAGGGCTCTAACCGTAACCCTTCCTGTTTAGGCTCTGCCCCTCTGGGGTGGTCTGGGGCTACTTAAAAAATTGCTGAAGTGGCCCCTGGGGCAAAAATTATTGGCAACCCCTGTCTTAGTGTGACTACAACAGCTGGCAAGTTGTGTCCATCCAAAATCATAGTGTAGATTTAGGGCCTGAAGATCATTTAGGGACATATTTTCTTTGTGTCAACTCCAAGAAAAAAGTCAAGAGCAAAATCAACCATTGTACATGGACCTAACCAGAGCATCTACAGTCAACGGAGAAGGTCTATTTGCAATAGTAGGAAAGACAGGAGGCTCACCAAATCTGGTAAGTCTTATATGTTTATGCCACAATAACATAAGAACAACTGTCCTGTTCAATGGGTCCACTTTGGACAGCTTTGAAATGAAAAATGAAATGAACTGAAGCAAGGATGTGTTCTTGCCCTTACACTCTTTGGAATCTTCTCCTCCACAATCCCGAACTGCACATTTAAAGACATGAGAGCTGGAATGTATCTCCATACAAGATCAGATGGAACCTTTCATGATTAAGGTAAAGTCTAACATGAAAAAGGTGCTAATCAGGGAACTTCTTTTTGCTGCTGAGTGCCCACAATTAGGATCTACTCTAAAAAAATATGGACTTCCTTTTCAAGTGCTTGTCAGGCATTTGCTCTCACTGTCTGCATTAAGAAAACAACTGTAGGAAGTTCCTTCAATCACCTTAAATGCAAATCCAACAATAATCCAAAAGTTCAGCAATTTAGGTGCTACAGGGACTGCCAACATCTCTCTGGATGAAGAACTAAATATTCACATTGGAAAGGCTGCCACCACCATTAGCAGACCAACCAAAAATACACTGGAAAAACTTAAACAATGAATAGCCTAGCAGCACCTCAAAGACTAACAAAACATGCAGATGGAATCATAAGCTTTTTGTGGGTACAACCCACTTCTTCAAATGAATGGAGTATTAAAAGAACACTGAGCAACTCAAAGCTTATCATCAAGATCAAAGTGGTTTTACCAAGCTTTTGTCCTCAGCACACTCGTATGATGGGGAAACACAAACAACTTATGCTTATCAGAGAAAAAGTTAATAGATTCCATCTGTGCTGTTTACAGCACATACTTAACACCAAATAGCAAAATACAGTTATTAACTCAGAGATTCTTCTAAGGGAAAATTTACCAAGTGTGACAGTCCCGCTCAAGCTGGAATTGGAAAGACTGCCCTGTGGACTCTGGGGATGGTACCTTGCTTATGGGTTTTCTTTGTTTGTGTGTTCCTGTAGGTTGATGCTAGATTACTGTTATTAAACAGACTGTTTCCATCTCCAATTCAGTGCTTGTGAGAGGGGAAAAATTGCCTCAAAAGGCTCCCAGTGGATAAGTTGGAATTTTCCTAGTTTACTGGGTGGGGGCTCGAGTCAGTTTGGCTCCCTTGTTGAAAGAGTCTCCGTAGATTCTGAACTTGTCCCTTCTGGCTGCTGATGGCTACTAGTAGGAAGGTTACATAAATAACGATACTACTACAAAATGCTCATTCTTGCAAAATAAAATAAAGCAATAGCAAAACATAATTGTATTTCTTTCTAAATATATATTTATGCATGGAGCAAACAGTAGCAAAATATATAATCACAAGTAAGGTAACTATGAAATTAAAATAAAAAAATAGGATTATGTACTTTAATTTACATATGCAAATACAAACATAATATTGCAATCACGGCTTTCTTGTACATTTTTTAAAGTAAAGATATGAAAAAAAATAGTACTGACGTTTTGAATTAATTTTACAATTACGGAACTCTATTTTAAAGACAATTTTTAAAATTCTGTTCAGTCCGAAAGTTAGCAAAAACATTTCCACCTATCCTAATTTCTGTGCTATGCATTCAATGTATTATAATAATATTTTGACTGAAATTTATGCTTTTGAACACCAAATGTTAGTTACCGGCAAAGGTAGTTAAACAGAAATTCACTTTTCCATTTGTGTATGAAGAATAACAAGAGTAATACAAACTTCAAGGTCTCTCCTAAAGAAAGACCTTGGCAGAAAAAGGCAGGCTAGCAGGTGGTGGTGTAGCACAAGCATTCTACAGATTAAAAATTTAAATAGTCCATTATTGATTACATTTAGAATTCAACACATATCCTTTATTCCCAGACAATAATCTTAATTAAAATAGTAACATGCCACCTGTGTTTTCTTATATGCAGAAAACTTAAGATAACTATCCCAAAAGGGGTATTTGCAGCACTGTTGGTAGTGAGCCCACATCTTGAGAATTTACTGTTGATTGAAATTCAAATAAATAAAATCCGGCCACATTCAGAAGCAGCAGCAAAATGAATTCAGTTTAGGTTGGTATAGTGGAACCTGTAGAGAGACCATCATACCTAGCTATAGGAATAAACTATAGGAATAAACTTCAAAGGGTAATGTATGGTTCTGTTGGAGATGGGGAGGTGGCAATTCTACCATCATCTGCTTGTCTGTGGGTGTGCTCACTACAGGACACTTTATCTAACAGAGCATATATACAAACACCAAGGCACTGTATGTACATCACACTGGATGTACAGTGACAATGTAAGCTTCCTTACATTGTTTTGCTATTGAACTACAGTTCTGAGTCAGAGAAATCATCTCTAGGGATTAGCAGAGATGGTGTCACTTTAGGTTTCAGAAGAGAGTGTTCAATCTTTTTACCCAGTCAGTCCTTGACCTCCATACAAAACCTGCAACTAGGATGCTGTATTTTGGGATATAGAATTCCATCTTGAGGAATGGGACCAAGACCTCTGATTCTTCATGACATACAGATTATCAAATATTTATTAGATGGTAGCAATTGTCAGTCATGGCTACCCTATACTGCATTTGAGATGCTGAATCAGGAATAAAATCTTTTATATAACATCAGACTCATGAAATATTCAGTCACTGACATGTCAGTTTTAACTCTGTAGTTCCTCACTTTTGTTGGTTTATGTAAGAGCCCTCACTTGCTTTAAAAAGCGTAGTTCTCTATTGCCTGAGAGAAAATGCATATTTATACTCACATAAATCAGGGTTGTAGAGGGAAGTGGGCCCATCTACTCTCAACCCTTCCTCTGCTGCTGCCACCTACTCTCTGCTGCTGCTGCCAGAGAGTGGGGACTAGCCCCTCTACCTAGTGCTACAGGTGGGCCAGGATTTGGGGTCAAGGGCTTGCCCTGCTCCATTCAGCAGGTGCTCTTTACAGGGAGCAGAGTCAGGGACGTGCAAGCCTCTGTGCCCTGACCCAGCTCCCAAGCAGGAGCGCTGGACAGGCAGGCAGACCAACCAGGTAGGCTCCAGGAGTCCGCTCCCACTCTTATTCTGGAACACTGGGCAGGTGGAGCAGTCCTGTACCCCAATTCTCCTCCTCAGCAAGAGCTCACAGTTTTACAAGGCCCATGGCCAGAGCATTTATTCCTCCCACTTTTCCAAGGCCAGCTGGAAGAGGGTGGCAAGGTCACTGCATTGCTCCTACCCCTTCCAGTCATTGCCCACCCACACAAAGTTGGGACCCACCCACCTGTCCCATTCTGGGTATGCTACTAATGTAAATGCCGTAGCAGGCTTATTTGCATCCCTATCTACTTTCATGATAACCTCATAATCTGGTATACTAGGCTAAAACATTCATGGTGTTACACCCTTGACTATTTCTGGTGAAAACCATGATCTTTATTTATTTTGCTATGAATGCCATTTAGATATGTTCTCCCTTATGCTTGGTGGTGTTTAATACTTCTGTGGATGCACATTTACTTGACATATGTCAGTTCAAGCAAATCCATATTCTGTCTTTTTCCAAGACTGCAGCTTTGTCCAGAGGGACCATAATGGTCCAGAAGGTCGCTACTATCTGGAACCAGTTTCCGGTGGGGTCTCAAGTTCATGTTCTAAAAGTGCTCTCAGAATAATTCAAAATTACTGTTTTCTGTTTTCTGCTATCCCACTACTACCAAAAGATGCAATACACCCTGCATTCCAAAGGAAAAATCAAAGGAGTGGCAGCGTTGCCATTTCCAAAACAGAAGCATTCTTGGTAGAACCAGACCTATGCTGCCCATTCTTGCCTGATGATTTATATTCCTCAGGACATGCACTACTGAATTTAGTGCAAGATTGTGCCATTAAGTATAAGACGATGATGGGTCTGTATGAAGTTGCATCACCTAAGTTGCTGCAAAGGGTTATGCATGTGCCACAGAGCTCATCTGTCACAAGATCTCATCTGGAATAAGCTAGCTTCAATGGCAAATGGAGAAGGAGGCAGAGCTATTGGCCCACTTACTGCCCACCCTTTCGGGAGGGATTACAATGAATAGTCTTTGAAAAAAAATTCTAGATAGATAACAAAAAAAAGAGAACTTAGTACTAGCGATGCTATCCTGTGTGCCAAGTTCCAGCCACGGCAAGCATTTTACAGCTAAGATAGAAATGTTTTAAAGTAAAGAGGCTCAGATTCAACAGGTAGTTAAATATGTGCCCAGGCCCACTGATGCAGCTGCCCTGGGGCCTGCTGATTCAAAAAGGCTTGTGGCTCCTGGCCACCACTACTGCAGCATTGGTACCAGCTGGGGCTCTGGGCCCTTTAAATTTCTGCAGACGCTCTTGGTGGCTCTGAGGGCAGGTGGGGATGGAGGTGCATTCTAGGCAACACTGAAGGGCATGCCCCAGCCTCACCCCTTCCACCTGAGGCCCGGGGGCCCAGCAATTCTCTTGCCTGCCCTGTATGTACTTAACTCTCATAACATAAATGGGCACATTGTCTTCCTGAATCTCATCATTGAATGCCTTGATTCAGCAACCACTTGGTTTTAAATAAATCTTTTTTTGTTAAAAAAAATGCAGTTGGGTCCAATTCAAAACTCACTGAAATCAGTGGAAAGAGCTCAGTGAGTTTGGGATTAGCATCTTGGGTAATGATGAGACTGGATAGCTTGAATTTCAGAGGATGGAATTGACCAAGAGTTCTTTGGACTGTACAGCTGTTTGGTTGCCTTAATATAAAATTAGTTTGGTGATCTTACTCATATCTTGTTCCTAGTAGATCAATATAAATCAGTACCAGATATGGCACCAGTTGTTACTTCGTTGATAGTTTCAGTAGAGAAGTTAAAGTTGACCAAATTAGCAGGTCTGCATTAGATCTGGAAGCTCGGTTTAAGGTACACAACTCTAGCTATGAAGAATATGTAGCAGGAGTCAGCTTATGTTAAGTTGAGTTTGGCAGCATCCCCACAGTGGGAGGCCGATGGGAGCAAATGCTCCCATCAACTTCCCTTACTCTTTGCAAAAGGAGGAGGACTGAATTCTGGTGGGGGTAACCTCTCATTTCAATTTAGCGTGTCTTAACTAGACTCGTGAAATTGAACTCCAGAAGATTGATTGTGGCAGCATTTGTCTATGTAGTGAAGACAAGCTCTTCTCCACAGATAATTCCTCTAGACAACAGGTGAAGGACATTAAGGCCTTGTCTAAACTATACCCCTCCTCAAAAAATGAGGAGAACAGGATCTTTCAAAATGGGGCATTTCTGTCAAAAATGCCCCATCTAAACTGCTGTTTTTCGAAAAACTCCTTTTAAAAAAAAAAAACGGTGGCCGCCATTATGCAAATGAAGCATGGGATATTTAAATCCTTGCTTCATTTGCACTTTCGATACATCTAATTTACATCCCTCTGCCGACAGATGGGTGTCATTTAGACATAGCCTAAGGGGGAAATAAAGAGAAACGGGGGCTTGTATTACCACTGTCTGTTCTATAGACAGGAGGACTTCAATCTCCAGGGCTTTTGCTATGGCTGCTTCCTTAAGCTCTGAAGTTTTCATGATTTAGGAGTACAAGTTGCATTATGAACTGTGTTCCTAAGTCTCTTGGGAACGTCTGAAAACCTTTCCTTAACCATTTAAAAGCTCTGCCCTCACAACAACTGTGATGAAGCTTTTTTCTCCTTAGCAACATGTAACCACAGAACATAGTCACACACCAGGGAGACTGTTTCTTGGACTGAGCAAAGAAGAAGAGTGTTCCATTCCATCATAGGTCAGGGAATGGGTGGTGAAACAAAACATTATGCTTTAGCATTAGTCTTACAAAAGTAGAGCTATGAATTCTCAAAGGATCATGTCCTAGAGAATAATGAAGCTGTGGCCTGGAGGCTCAATGGCAAAGGGTTCATTGCTCCAGGTTAGTTTATCAGGATTGTTAGGAGCTGCTGTCTACACCTGGCCCACTGCTACAGTTATGCATAAAGAACAGTGTGTGGAGTCTTTAATGAATGATAAAGGCACACTGGTCATTAATATTTTGTGAAATGTATGCACAGATGATACTAAGTAGTTATGCATATATATATTGAAAATGCATTCCTAAAAGTCTGAACAAGGCAGGGTTGACAAGTTTCTTGTCACACAGAAAGGATGTATAGACACTTGTCTGCTGGGGATCACGTGTAAATGAATCATAGTAAGCCCTGTTTGCATCCATGATCAACATGAGGATGTGAAGTCAAAGTCACCAGACTAGTGAATAAACTGTGGTGAGTGAACTTCACTCTGGGAACAAACAATAGATTCTGGAGAATATAAAGAGAAGACAACAGGAAACCATTTTATCTTTCATTCAAGGAAATAAATGGACAAAATGTTTACATTCACTGAAACAGGATCCCAACCAGCTTTGGTCAGAAACACTGTAAATCTGATCCCAAATGTCTTTTGCATATTAACCACCCATCTAAAGAATTTAAGTTTAGTCTCTAGAAATCATTTTATGATTGTGTTTTATAGGGTTTCTGTTATCTTTACTCACTACCTCGTCAATCTTAACCTTTGATAATGAACTCATTTCAGTGCTGTAACTTTTTCTATAAGATCTGATGCTGCTCAGTTTCATCAAACAAGCTAATTTGCGCTCCCCCTCCTAGAACAGCAAATCTGGTATTTCTGTGAGTAGCCAGTGACAGGGGCTGAACTATACAAAGAAATGTTTCATAGGGCCTCAGGGACTGAGATGCAACTATTGTAGTCTTGAAAAAGAAATTTGCATTGCCCCGAGATTGTTTGGGCAGCTAACAGACTGATACCCAGGTAAACACCATCATGACTCTTTCCTCTTCCCCTCCCCCACAGTGGAGGCAGTTGAGCAAGAAGGTACCCAGAGAAAGCCTCACAGATGCTACTTTGGGCTTGCATGGGATAAGGAAATCATGACCTTTCGCCTTCAGTAGCACAGAAGAAAGATCTGATCACAGTGTCTCTTTCTCCCATCAAAGATGCACTTAAGTAGAATGATCCAGATTCGCAGAGTACCTTCCTTCTAGGTGTTCAGTGACACTTAAATATGCCCCCAAATAGGATCTCAATAAAAACCAGTGTTTCACTTTGGAATATCTGCTTCATTTAAATCCTGGCACCTTTGTCTTTATTAATGAAGTCACAGCCCCCATATGGTGTTTTTTTTCCCCTAAGAACTACTGAATATAAGCTTGTCATTTCATTTTGAGACATCTAAACGTCACTGACATGACAATGCTCTTGCTCATTTTTTAAAAAGGGTTATTTGCATATTTCCTTGAATTCAAAAGCATATCCAATCATCTCTCCTATAGTTTCTATTCTTCATTATCTCATTTCACTAAATATTAAACTCAGGGGCAGCCCGTGGATGTAGGCAACCTCAGCAGTTGCCAATGATGATGTCACGCCATTGAGGGCTATGCACGCATTCCGCCTAGGGCACCAGTTGCCGGCAGCTCTCCTCGAGCCACTCCTGATTAAACTACATCATCACCACAGACGGCTTGTATTAAATACTTTCAGGTTTTTTGCATACAGTATGGATTTCAGCATATCTCCAACTTGCAGATATATAAAGTAAGCATGAGTGTGCTACTCAAAAGCTTCCCATTACTGTTCTCCCCCTCTCCCAAATTCAGGTCAGCTATTTAGTGTCAGATCTACCTATAAGCTGCTAGGCTACGTCTACATTGCAGGCTTTTTGTGCAAGAACACCTGTTCTTGTGCAAAAACTTGCAGAACGTCTACACTGCATGCACATTCTTGCGCAAGTAAATTTATAGTACAGCATCGGAAAACAGGGCTTCTTCCGAAAGAGTTAGTCCTCTCCCCACGAGGAATAAGCCCTCTTGTGCAAGAGCTCTTCCACAAGAAGGCAGTGAAGACAGGCAACATGAATTTCTTGCGCAAGAAACCCCTATGGCTAAAATGGCCATCAGAGCTTTCTTGCGCAAGAAAGCATTCATGGGCAAAAGCACATGGCTGTGTGGACGCGCTCTTGTGGAAGACCTTTTGCAGAAGAACTCTTGCGCAAAACAGTTCTTGCGCAAGAAGCCTTCAGTGTAGACGTAGCCTTTGTACGGGGGTTAAACGAGTCATCTATGTCACATCTGCATTCAGAACCACTGTAGTATAAACATGAGGAAAGTTTATAGAGGAAATCTCCTTTTAAATGCTTCAGATTTTCTCTAATTAAGAACTTTCAAGCCAACACTTAGGCTACGTCTACACTATGAGCCTCTTCTGCAAGAGGAAATGCAAATGGAGCGCATTTCCTCTTCCTTTCCCTTTTGTGCAAGAGGTTTTTGTGCAAAAAAGCGCTGTGTAGATGGCGCCTTTTTGCGCAAAACCCCCTGTTTGTACAAGAGCCATTCTTCCTCATTTTTTGGAGTTGTGTACCTTAATCTGACCTTCTGGGTCTACTATAGACCTGGCCTTAAAGTGGGGCAGAGCAGAACAAAACTTGAGTCACTAGTTTAAGTTGGCAAGGTTGCTATTTAGAGCTTTCATTCTTTGAAACTTCCTTTGTGAGCAAATACATTCCCTCAAATACCTACTTCCTGCTAAATACAGATCAGATGGCCCTAATCACAATTTGATCTTGAATGAGAGTATAAGACTTAGGATTCTTATCCAGATTTTCTGGAGGACAACCTTCCCCCTCCCCCCCCCCCCCCCCCCAGTTCCCCAGAAAGCTTCCCCATACTGAAAGGTTCTCTCTCTGTGACAACCCCACTACTTGCAAATGGTAAGCTGGTGTCCAAGACAGGCTCAGTTATGGACCATAAGACCAACCCCATTCTTAAAAGCTCATTTACAAATGGTTCTAACTATCTTTGTAAATAAATTAAAACGGTCTTTTAGGCTTTGGGAAATCTGTTTTCCTTTTATGTCTCATTCACTAATATACTCAGCAAATGTAGTCCATCTCTTGATGTTTAATCTTTCAGTGTATATTACAGTATGGTCAAGTATATAATTTGTACACCAGACAAACCAATTTTGACCACATTGAGACATCACATTATTAATAGCTGGTTCCTTTAAATAGCCTTCAACTTGCTTTTAATTTTCTTTTGTACATAATCTTGAGAGAGAAAAGGTTTTCATTCAGTGCTTTATTTTATATTCAAATAAATCATTTGATTACACACTTTTTTGTTCCTGTGTTATCATGAATATTTGCAAAGAATGATTTGTGGGTTATATTTGTGATGTGTGAGCTATTTCATATTTTATCTGCTTGCCTTCTCATCTGCATATACAATATCTCCGTTGATGTTCATTTGTCTCATTTACATATTAATTGCTCTTATTTTCAAAGACATTTCGTTATAACTGATTTTCACCAGAGTATACATAAATGTATTTTCAAAGTGAACTCCTCTCCATATGTTAACAATAAATCACCACTTCACATATTCAATGTTGTCACACTTCATATAGCTCTGACATATGGGTTCTGAGTAATTAAAGACCATGCAAACTGTTTACAACCCACTTTTCAATCCACATCATAGTCCAATGACTTTAGTGATGTTCTACAAATACCAAACAAAAAAGGAAATCCTACAAGTACCAAATAAAAAAGGAGGGATAGCTCAGTGGTTTGAGCATTAGCCTACTAAATCCAGGGTTATGAGTTAAATCCTTGCAGAGGCCATTTGGGGCAAAAATTTGTCAGGGATGGTACTTGGTCCTGCTGTGAAGGCAGGGGACTGGACTTGATGACCTTTCAAGGTCCCTTCCAGCTCTAGGAGAGAAGCAATCTCCATTATAAAAAAAAATCATCATTACAAGCTATATTTTGTGAAAAGCAAGGGCCAACAAAAACTACCTGTATGATCAGATTTAGTTTTATTCCTAACCAGTGAACTTCATATCTATAAGACGTGTGACCTCCTTTCTTAGTTCTTCTGATGACTGTTTGCTGTATTTGAGTGATAAACAAAATTAAACAGTGCAGGAAATTCTTTGAAATAAAATTTAGTAGATTGGATTAGCTATAGTGTTAGTAGCTATAGTATATAGAGGATATAATGCTTGTTGAATTAAATGTATGGATGTAAAGCAGCTGGAATATAGCAGGGGAGAATCAGGCCCGCTACCTTGGGTTATCAGATGTCCCAAGTTTTCTTTTTATGGGTCCATTTGTGTCAATAACTCCTTTATAGATGCCCCTTGGCTGCAATACAGTTTTCTCCCAACATGGTTTAAACATTGTTGATTGTGCACTGTAGGTGAACCAAGCTGTGTTTTAACTATATTCCTGAACCATAAATACGAGCACTGATGAAGGTTTCATCTAAGATAGAAGATTGAACAATGTTGTAAACATGTAGGCTACGTCTAGACTGGCATGATATTCCGGAAATGCTTTTAATGGAAAAATTTTCCATTAAAAGCATTTTCGGAACAGAGCGTCTAGATTGGCACGGACGCTTGTCCGCAAAAGCACTTTTTGCGGAAAAGCGTCCGTGGCCAATCTAGACACGCTTTTGCACAAAAAAGCCCCGATCGCCATTTTCGTGATCGGGGATTTTTTGCGGAAAACAAATCTCAGCTGCCTACACTGGCCCTTTTGTGCAAAAGTTTTGCGCAAAACGGACTTTTGCCCGAACGGGAGCAGCATAGTATTTCCGCAAAAAGCACTGATTTCTTACAGTAGGAAGTCAGTACTTTTGAGGAAATTCAAGCGGCCAGTGTAGACAGCTGGCAAGTTTTTCCGGAAAAGCGGCTGGTTTTTCCAGAAAAGTTGGCCAGTCTAGACACAGCCGTAATGTATAACTACCACCATGTTGGGGTACCTGATTACAAGTTCGGCCCATTTTGTTCATGATTCAAATCTTTTACTATGTGACCACTGTTCAGCGATTTATGTTGAAATGCACAGATGTTCACTTCCATAAAAGCACTTCTGCCACTAATTGGCATGTACACTTGTAACCCACACACCTAGGTACGTCTACACCACCGGCTTTGCCGGCTGAGAAAATACAAATAAAGCGCTGATTAGCATTTTGTCGTGTTTCATTTGCTTAATCTTTTCAAGCCATTTTTGCGCCAAAACAAAAAGCAGTGTGGACATTTCCTTTTTGCGCAAAAACCCCTTTTTGTGCAAGATCCTTATCCCTCTCCAGGAGAGGCATAAGGATCTTGTGCAAAAAGGGGATTTTGTGCAAAAAGGACATCCACACTGCTTGTTTTTGCTCAAAAACCCCACGCGGAAAAATGGCTCAAATAGATTATGCAAATGAAGCGTGACAAAATGGTAATTAATGCTTCATTTGCATACTCTGATGGAAAAATCGGCAGTGTAGACATAGCCCTAGTGTGGTTCACCGCCCCACGTAGTGGCACTTAGACCACTTACAGTGAGAGATAAGAACAAGGGAGCTCTACAGCCTAAACTGAGTGCCAGCTGGCTTTATAGCTCAAGCTGTAGCGGCTCCTCCACTAAGCTCCAGAGGTCCAGGCTCAAATCTGCCTTGGGGTGGTTACACTGTAAAAAACAAGATGAATACAGAATGAACAGGCCATGGAGTCTGGGTTACACTATGACTCTTAGGCTACGTCTACACTGGCGTGATCTCGTGCAAAAACTCTTTAGTGCAAGAGTTCTTGCGTTAAAGTAGTTGCGCAAGAGAGCGTCTACAATGGCATGTGCTTTTGCGCAAGAGATGTGCTTTTGAGCAAGAGCATCCTTGCCAGTGTAGACGCTCTCTTGCACAAGAAAGCTCTGATGGCCATTTTAACCATAGGGCTTTCTTGCACAAGAAATACATGTTGCCTGTCTACACTGGCCTCTTGCACAAGAACAGTTGCACAAAAGGGCTTATTCCTGAGTGGAAGCATCAGAGTTCTGGTGCAAGAAGCCCTGATTTCATACATTAGAATGTCAGTTTACTTGCGCAAGAACACGCAGCCAGTGTAGACAGGCAGCAGGTTTTTGTGCAAGAGCGGCCGCTTTTGCGCAAGATCGCGCCAGTGTAGACACAGCCTTAAAGTTAGTTGCTTTACTACTTCATAGCTGATGCTGCACTGGTGGGTTGTTATAGAGATAAATGTTATTGTCACCTAGTCAAAAATTCATTGTTTCGTCTTCTCAAAAAAAAAATGCAATTTTGATGAAGAGATTAATATAATCACATGAGGCAAATGGAAGCTTTTACACTGACTTCATTTCAGAGCTGAATTGAGAATAAGAGGAGAAACATTTAATCAAAATCAAACACATTTTGTTAAGGGTCTGAAGTCACATTTTGGTGTGTAACAGAAAATTTAACACTACCAATGAGACAAACCTGCACTTAACATTAAGCATATTCTTTAAGAGTTTTGCTAAAATTTGGATGGTATAACCCACACATTTAGAGTTAAACAGATGCTTATGTGCCTTGAAGTACCAGGGAGTCTCCATTATAGGTCTTTGTCCAGGTCATGAAGCATCACAAAAAAACGAACAAATAAACAAACAAAAAAGCTATTGGGTAGAGGGATTTAGTCTCAAGACAAAAATCAAAGGTTGTATTTTAGAGTGAGCAGCAGGCTGGAGGTAACATTCTGGGAGCTGGAGCCAGGAGCCAAGCAGAGGAACAGAGTATAGGTTGAACCTCTCTAATCCGGCACCCTCTGAATTTGATTGGTTTTGCACCAGAGTATTTGCCAAACCATGGCAGGTTATTGTTGTCTAGCAGCATTACCAACACTATTTATTGAGCTCTGATAAGACATTTAGGAGTAAATTAAATTAGTAAATTAAACAATGGCACAGAACATTAAAAGACAGGAGTGATGGCTGTAAACAAACTTGATGGGACCACGGGAAACTTGACCATATCCACGATAAGAGAACATCCAGCTAACTAAAATCATGCTGAACTATGGATGTTGCTGGACCAGAAGTGTTGGACTAGAGAGGTTCCTCCTCTACATGATCACTGTAATCCTTTCTGACCTTTTAGACTGAGTCTATGACTTTCTATTGCTAAAGAAAATTGGACAGAGTGGTTGAGGAACACTTGGAACAAGGCTATGTCACAGACATATTATAGAAATGGGTGCATTACACATCTGTTTACCAGTGACACCCTTAACTATAGAGTCATAGACTCCTAGGGCTGGAAGAGACCTCAGGAAGTATTTGAGTCCAGTCCCCTCTCCAAAGGAGGATCAATCCCAACTCAATCCACCCAGCCAGGGCTTTGTCAAGCTGAGACTTAAAAACCTCTAGGGATGGAGATTCCACCACCTCCCTAGGAAACCCATTCCAGTACTTCACCACTCTCCTAGTGAAATAGTTTCCCCCAATATCCAACCTATACCTCCCCCATTGTAACTTGAGACCATTCTCCTTATTCTGCCATCTGTCACTACTGAGAACAACCCTTCAGGAAGTTAAAGGTTGCTATCAAATCCCCCATAGCTCTTCTCTTCTGCAGACTAAATAAGCCCAAATCCTTCTGCCTCTCCTCGTGGGTCATGTGCTCCAGCTCCCTAATCATTTTGGTTGCCCTCTGCTGGACCCTCTCCAATGCATCCACATCCTTTCTGTAGTGGGGGACCCAGAATTGGATGCAATACTCCAGATGTGTAACAAATTAATCACTGATTAATAATAGCTCAAGCCTCCTGTAATTATATCTGCTTATTCATCATGGTATGTGAGAACTACAATTAATAGGAAATGAATGTTTCAGTCCTGTGATTAGCTTTGTAAAAATCTCAGCACAAATTAGTTATTTCCCTTCCTCTCCATAAGAAATACAGAATACTAGTCCAAATTTCACTGGTGAAATGGAAATTGGCTGACCCATAGCTCTGAATGATGGTGTTCTTCTCACTGATCCTGAGCTGAAATACTGTAATGAAGCACAGAGTTCTCAGATTGTTCAGATTCCCATGCACTTTTGCTATGACATTTTATTTGTTAATTGTGCTGACATGTGCTGATCTCAGCCTTTGTCCAAACACTATTCCTTGTAGATGTATTTGTGACATTGTTTTGGAATGCTGGTTTACTTTTTTTTTATTATTGCATTTTTTTACAGATCTGTAGTTAGATAAAAACATATTCCTGCAGTGACTTGCTTGCAGAACAGGGCAGTAAAAGGATCAGTAACCCCAAATCACTGTTTAAAACAACACACTTAGTTCCCAGTAAATGTGATACATACATTTTCTCTAGGTCACCCAGTCCGGAGAAAGCTCCTCTTGCAATGACTCTCACCTTGGTGAGGACAAATCTCCTGAAATAATAATAAAAAAAATTATGATTATTGCATGTATATCACAGTACTGCCTAGTAGCCCTGGTCAGAATTACGGATCCACTATTCTATGGATGGCATACACACAGAGACAGATTTTTGCCCTGAAGATTTCTGCGATGGCAGCGTTCAGTGAGGCCAAATGTTACTCTGTGAGTCACAGTTTCCCTTTGGTCTCCTCACTGCGTTAGCAGGGACTAAACAGTTCTAGGTCCATAACTGTTGGTCAATGCAATGTGAGGCAGAGGATGGAGACATTCTCCATTCCTTTCTGCCCTCTCCCACCCACTGCATGTGGTGGTGGAAGAATGGGTCTGCTAGGCCTTATTCACCTTCTACACTGTAAGTGGTGGGAGGGGTTACTGGCAGAAGGTACAAAAGGGTTGCCTTATACTCCATTTACCATGCATAATCAGGCCACAGTCTGGCCCTAAATAACAAAAGTGCACAGACAATAAGGTCTCATCTAATATTGGATGTAACTTTAGAACTCTCTCTATAGAATACAGTGTTTCAGTTTGTGCTGATATTTACCTACAGTATTCTACTGAATGGTGGTGGAATTAATAAGATCTTCAGGAAGTATTACATGATTGATGGGAGAATCTCCCATATTGACCTGGATAAGGTTTTAATAGACTTCAATGGACCTCTGGGAAAAAAATTGAGGAGGAACATAATCATCAGTGCACTTCTTTAGGCTCTTTCTTCTATGTATGGCTCATTTCTTTTAGCACAGTAAATACAAGGAGGTACAGGTATGTGCTGTACTATTCAACAAAAAGTAAGGTTATCTATTGATCCTTGGATAAGTAACATTATACTAATTAATGGCTAATTAATTTAATTGTGAATAGAAATAAAAATATAAAGAATTATTTAAGCTAAAATGACCTGTTTATCAATACCACCTGATATACCAGCGTTTCCCAAACTATGGGCCACGGCCCGATACCGGGCCGTGGGAGAAAAATACCGGGCCTCAGCATGGCTGCCCGGGTGTGCCAGGCTCCCGGAATGCCCATGCAATGCCGGGTCCCCCAAGCCTTCAGCCAGGCTGGGCGGATGCAGCCATATGTTTCAGGCTCCCGGCAGAGGCATAGTGAGGGTTACCAGGTGAGCTCTTATTGCTGGCTGCAGGGGGGGAGGAAGAGGTTGGATATGGGTCGCAGGGAAGCAGGGTCGGGGCAGTGGAGCTGCCCAAGGGAGATAGAGAGGGGAACCTGCTGATGGAAGCAGGGCTTGCCGGAGGGGGCAGGAGCAGTGGGGCTGGCCGGGGGAGATTGCGGGGGAGGGGGAGAACCGGCTGGCAGGGGCAGTGAGGCTGGCTGGGGGAGATCGCAGGGCTGGCTGGGGAACCAGCCGGCGGAAGCAGGGCTGGCTGGGGGGGCAGGAGCAGTGGGGCTGGCCAGGAAAGATGGGTGTGGGTGGGGAGAACCAACCAGCAGAAGTAGGGCTGGCCGGGGCAGCAGGGCTTGCCAGGGGAGATCGAGAGAATTGGCTGGTGGGGACAACGGGGCTGGCTGGGGGGCGGAGGAGGGGGAGAGAATCGGCCAGCGGGACAGTGCAGGGCAAACACAGATCATGAATAAAAATGTAAAAGCAGTGCCTTTTAAATATCTCCACTGCTGACAGTGAGGTTTAAAGGCACTACAATGTGTCAGAATGGAGAGAACCTGGTGCATTCACCATCTGGAATGAGAATATGGATAAAAAATTCCAAAGATGGTGTCCGCTTAGTGAAAATAAATGAACCTCTTTTCAATACACGATGTGGTAGTGCAGGGTTTTATTGGATTACACTGGTTCTGCTGGCAGAAGCAGAGCTGGCTGGGGGAGGGGGGGCAATGTGGCTGGCCGAGAAAGATGGGGGCGGGTGGAGAGAACTGACCGGAGGAAGCAAGGCTGGCGTAGGCAGCACGGCTGGCCGGGGGAGATCAGGAGAAGCGGAGAAGAACCACCAGGCTGGCAGAGGGTCGGGGTGAGCGGGGATGGCTGGGGGAGGAATCGGCCAGCAGGGAGTGGGACTGATCCGGGTGCACACAGATCCTTGGGCGCTGCCCGGCCCGTGCATTGTCCGGGCGAAGCACGAAGGAGTCTGGCCTCCTAGATTCCATTTTGTCACCCCTGAGTAGTTGCGAACTGCCTGCCTGGTGGACACACTCACGCAGCACGTGTTGACCAGCCAGGAAGTTGGCAACTACAAACTGATACACCTAATAATAATAATAATAATAATAATAATAAAATGTACCTAATTAGAAAATACCAGACATTTTCTCTGGCCAGTATTTTCTTAATTTGTTTCCGGACAGAACCCTCAAATACCAGACTGTCTGGTACAAAACTAAACACCTGGCAACCCTACCTTTTCTTGCACCCTCACTCTTAGCCAGTTACCCTACCCCCAATCTGCTCCTGCTTCCGCCTCCTGGAGTGCCCGTGCGGCGCTGGGTCCCCCAAACCCTAGCCCAGGTTGGGTGGAGGATGCAGCGAGTGAAACTATGAAAATGTATTCATTTTTCTTTTTTTTAATGTGATTTTATATTTTTGGGCTGCAAAAAAAGTACGGGAAAAAACCCAGGTTCCAGCTAAAGTAAAAGTTTGGGAAACCCTGGTCTAGTCAGCTTTCTATCCATTTTACAGTCCATTTATCCAATCCATAGTCCCTTAACTTGCTGGTAAGAATATTGTGGGTGGCGGTATCAAAAGCTTTGCTAAAGCTGGCCCTGGGGGCTTTGGGAGGACCAAAACCAATGTATTTGCATATTCATCATTTGCTTAATGAATATGCAAATATGCTAATGAATGTTGCCAGTCCTCTGAAAGCTCGTGAATGGATTTACTGGTCCCCGTGTCAAAAAGTTTGGGAACCCCTGTGATATACCATTATGTATTAGTAACTGGGACAAGAAGCTGGAATATGGAGGGAATGGGCCACACATCATACAGTGTGTTGGTAAAGGAGTTTATCCTTATTTCAACAGCTACTGCTAGCAATGGAAGTCACATTCAAACCCTTTCAGGTGCAAAGACAGACACTGTCTATAAAAGGAAAAATTGGCTTTTTAATGTCAAATAGCCACACAGTTTTGTTAACTATCCCATTCTCTCTCCCAGAGCCCGAGCAGATTATGCATCCTTGGGCCAAGCACACCGGCTGCTGTGGGGGAAGTCTCAGCCCCCCACACTGCATCTCAACAACAGCAGGAGGAGTTTGTGTGGGGAGTGGACGAGTGTGAGCTCTTGGCAGTGCTGACCTTGGGGGTGCAAGAGTGGGAGGGAGACTCTCTGGAAGCAGCCACTTGTCCCTTACTTTTAGTTTCTAGCCTCATATATACTCCCACCACCTGCAGCCACCATAGCTCCCATTGGCCATGATTTCTGGCCAATGGGAGCTGAGAAGCTGGCTGCACACGGAGCTAAGGGAGGGAAATGTTTCTGCTTCCAAGAAGCTGGGTAGTAAGCTGTCCAGCCCCTCCAACATGAGTCCTGCTCCCATCTAAGATCTCATAGCACTGTCCCCTAAGGTGCTCTGCCTGCATCCACAAGCACTCTCTTCATTTAAGATTTAATCGGCATATAATACAAGTCATGGACGGGCCACAGGTCCATGAATTTTTGTTTACTGCCCATGATCGGTACTAAAAATACCCAGGACTAAAATGTAGCCTTAATTATTAATTAAAACTGTTCAGAAATAGCTTACATACAGTGTCACATAAGAATTACAGTACTGAGATTATGCAAATGTTGAGGGATTAAAGAGCTTCCAGAAAGGGCCTATACTGGATTAGGCAATTTGTAAAGCTTTCCTCAAAACATGGTGAATGTAATTCATGCAAAGTTATGTCTGGATTTCCTTAGTCTAGCTAAATACAATGGAAGCCTTCAAGATATCCCATAGGCTTATGTTACAAAGCTGAATTAATTAGGAAATTGTTTCAATTTGATCTACTTTGAAATAGAGATCTCAGTGAGTAGTCAACTAGTCACATTCCCCCCCCCCCTGTTGCCTCTGAATCGGGGGACACAATTCAATGTTGGGGGGAGCCAGTTTAAAAGCCTCCTTCCCCCAGCCCGGTCTCTGCAGTGCAACCTGCCTCCCCCACCACTGCTGCCTCTATCAGCACTGCAGTATGCTGTAGAAGCTTTTTTCATTGCTTAATTGCTTTTATGGTTAATGTTCTAATTAACTTTTTTCCTACCCCAGGCTAAATCCATTATCTAGTCTTGTAACTAATGAGAATTTATTTCTGCTTTATTTTTAATATCTGTGTGTGTCTTTACGTACAGACATGTCTCTCCTCTGACTTAGTTTCTCTGCATTGAATATGCACAGGTCTAAAAGGTTTGGGAAAACCTTTGATTATTTTAGTTGCTCTCTTATGAGCTAACAACTGAAGGTCTGTCATTTAGGACAAATGGATGCAACAGTGTTCTAATTAAGGCCTGATCAGTGCAGAGTGCAAAAGAAACTTCACTAGTCTAGTTGATTTATTCAGGATATAATACAGATAGATTCTTACCAGTAGTGTCTCAAGTGTTTTAAATAACTGCATCTAGATTTAACTACCAGACAATAATCAATGCACAACTTCATTGTTTGAAAGAACAAATAGCTCACCAGAACCAAAGTGTGACCTACAAGCAAAATGTCAGACTGATCCACAGGCACAACAGACAACTGAGAAGATTCATCTGATGATTAAAGCCAGAATCCAATTGGATAGTTAGAGCTGAGAATAGGAACCAGTAGTCAGAGTGAGAGCTAGGGGTGGGAACAGGACTAGAACACACAGGAACAAGGCTAGGAACAAATCAGGCCCATAAGAGATCACAGGCATTAGTACTGTCTAGCTGCTGATCTTAAATACAGACCTGTTGGCTCCTGGCAGCCAATCAGGGAATTCTGCTATGGCCCAGCTGGAGTCATTAACTGGCCTGAGAGCTGACCTGACTAGCTCCAAGCTCAGATGACAGAATTCAAGCCCACAGTTCCTGACAGAAAGGGAAGCAGAGAACAGAAAAGTGAAGTGAATGTCTTGACCTCCATCCGGTCCCAACTGAACTAATGACAGAAAGCAGACCCATTCCAGCATATAACAACTCTCAAGAAAGAATCACACAAAAACCTAGGATATAAATAAGTATTTAAAGAGCAGACAAATAAGAACACAACAAAAATGCATTTCAGGGCCAATTTGTTTTTAAGTACCAAAGTTGGATATGCAAACTATGCATGTGTAGACAAAGAAGTATTTGTGCATGTAAGACATGTAGTTTATGCATCAACAGGCATTTCCACAAGCAGATGTGTTTTGTGTACTGTGTTAACAGTTTATACCTGAATGCAAATATACCAGTATTTGGTTTGTCCACCTAATTTGAGGACTTTGTCCTAAAGTATCTTCTTAGCTGACACCTGGAAGGATGTTTTAGGCAAAGAGCTTTACCTAACCACGCACTAGATTCTTATCCTTACTTCTTAAAGGAGCTAAACTGAAATCAAACTACCAGCTTCTATAACAACTATTTCTCACAGCTGGCAATAACCTTGTACAACAAAGGACTTTCACTGATTATCATAAGTTATATTATCACAATCAAGAAAAGATTAATCTCTGCATCATAGAGCAAAAGCTGAATTTAGGTCTTTCAAAACACTCTTTTAAACTTCTTTAACTGATCTACTTAAAAGTTACACAGTGGGAATCAGAAAGCATATGTGTTATAAAATTTTCTTTGACTCATGTAAAATGCAAATTCATGATGTTAAAATGAACTACATCAAGTATATACCCATAAGCTTTATAATTCAAATAAAGTACCATAATAAAAGAAAATATAAATCCAAGACTCAGTGACCATAATGCCAAATCACCAGATTCAGTTCCAAAGAAATAAATATGCTAAGATTTTAAGAGCATTTTACTTTAATCTCTGAGGTAATTTACTGATGTTATCACCTTTTAACCCTATGCAGCGATGAGTGTTTTGTCAGAAGGAAAGATTTACTGAGAAATGTAATTTCCTTTCTTTGCACTTTTTTTCTCCGTTTTTGCTCTAGCACAAACAACAACAAATGAGTCTCTGTTTTACAATAACAAAAGCCATGAACCCTTTTGTGTACACTATTGCTTTCTCTTGCTAAGAAGAAAAAAAAAATCCTGGTCCAAGTTATTATATTTTCTTTTTATTGACCAATGGAAGAACACTGATTTTCATGTAACAACATTAGGAAAATAGACACGATGGGCAAGAGTCACAGGAAATGTAATTTAGTGTTGCTTCATTGATCTGGCTCTAAGCTTATGATCTTGTTACCATTTGAGTCAATGTAAAATTCCTTTGGGTCCAGTTCTGATCCTACTTAGACTTGAGAAAAATCCTGATTAGCTTTACTGAATTAAATTGAGTGAGATTGAGTGGTCCTATTGACATCAGTGGGATGAATATGGAAACAATTAACATAATTTTGCTAGAAAGGCCATACGCAGAAATATATTAACATAAGGATATTTTCCTCAACAGGAGCAGTACTTTCAGTAAGAAAAAAGACCTTATTAATAAATGTAATGTGACAAGTCCTGCCATATTTATGGGGAAGTAGGGTTTCAGGGCCTAGAAACCAGGGCTATGATTTTGTATTGGAAAGTCATATGATCAGTTTAGAGGTTTTATTTGAGAGAGTTTAATTGTTTTTGTCAATGCCCATTAATATTAAAAACATTCATACAGTACATGTTCAAAGTTTCCCTTTACACCAACCATACAAACTCAACAGGAGTCTCTGAACATCATCACATCATCAGTTTTTAAGCAGAACTCAGTGATTTGGCAAATCCTCTGTAGTGGCTTAGTGGTGGTCCCTCCCCTTTGGGGTCAGTGGCAGGTCACTCTGCCTCACATCCTGTATTCCCAGCTTTTCTTTTTGGTGTGAGGGGGAGTGCAGAGAGTTCTGTTGGTGGAGGGTCCATGACTCTGGGCTGTGACTCTCCCCACAACTGCACACATGGGCTCTTCCCAACCTGGCTCTGGTGAACCCCCAATTTTTGGGAGGGCTTTGGTACCTGTGGCAATGATGCAGAGCTGTGCCAAGCCTTTGACACTTGACTGTCCCCCATTTATCCAAAAAGTCTTCCTGCATCACCACCTATTCCACCCCCACTGTGCCTTATTCCCTGCTCCAGGTAGAAAGGATACAATCCTGGGCCTTCATGTGCACAGCCACATTCCCTGGGGATTGTGTGGGAGCTCAGACACCCCAATTAAGTTGCGGGGCTGTAATGCATGCTGACCTGGCCCAGGCAGAGAGTGGTGATAATGACTCCCCTTTCATAGAATAGGCTGCTGCCACCGGCTATTTTACATTACAAAACCACATCTCTTTCAAAATGGCACTTGGCTCAATCCCTTCTGGGAACTGTGGTCCAAACAAGCTGGGGACTACATCTTGCAGAATGCCAAATGGGCTGTGTGACCCAGAGAGCTGTCTGCAGCCTGCAGGCTAGGTGAGAGTTGCTCCATTCTGGTGCGTCTGTACTACAGAGCCCTGTGTGGACACAAAATTTGTATCTGCATCTTAGCTGCTAGCCACACAAATGATCCACGGATATGAAGTGCATACCTGCAGATTGTGAGGGCTCTATCCAGTAGAGGAAGGCCCCGAGATGAGAGTAGAGAAGGTTGCAGAGCTGATGGAAAGTGTCCCAGGCAAGTAGATAAAGGACCATGGCTGCTATCTACAGCAGGGTGGGCAATAAAATGGTGGTGGTTCACCAGGATTAGCCCCGGTGGGCCGCTGCCACTATATTTACCTGTGCCTCCACAGGTACTGGCAATTGCAGCTCCTATTGGCTGCAGATCACCTTTCCTAGCCAATGTGAGAGCGGCCGGGGATACCATTTCCTGCACCTACTACTGGTTGGAACTGTGATCCACAGCCAATGTGAGCTGCAATTGCCCGTATCTGTGGAGATGCAGGTAAATATAGTGGTGGCGGCCCACCAGGGGCTAATCCTGGCTGACCAGATCTGGCCTGCAGACCGATATTTGCCCACCCTTATCTACAAGGTCTCTTAAGTAGTGATGCCCTCCTTCCCTTAGTCACTGGGGCAAGTGATCTGGACTTTGAGGCATCCCAGAAGGACAGCTGAAGTATTTGGTGGCCTAACAAGAGAGCTAGAGCCCGAAAGGCCCAAAAAAGGATGAGGACAGGTACTCCAGGACTTCCCTCCTAGAGGATGGCTTGATGCCAGGGCTGAGTCCATTGATGGACTACAGAACTAACTAAAGACCTGAACCTAAGGAGGGCTACAGGGAGAGAAAGTATAGGCATGCACACACTCAGCTAGAGACACTTATGAGAGGTAAATACACCCCATCATGGCTTTTCTTTTATTTGCCTTCTGGTTTCAGAGCATTAGCATGCACTTATATCATGTTTACAAGCTGTTCTCCATGACCATGAAGGATGGGAACATACTTAAAAAAAAGAGAGAGCTAAGAGTCTCATGATATCTCTTGATTTCAGGAGCTAGAAGGGAAAAAATACCACATACCACACTGGCAACACCACTGACAGCTGGAAGCTCTGCATTCTAGGCTTGTTTAATCTCTAAGCCTGGGTCTATTTCTATTTAGAAATAACTCCCCTTATTCTGAAATAACAAGTGGAGCATCCACACTACTAAGCTTGTTATTTCAAAATAAGGGGCTGGTTATTTTGAAATAACAACTCCTGCCTTCCACAAGGAATACTGCTTATTTCAAAATAGTTATTTTGAAATAGCAGTAATGTGGATGTTCTCCTGCTGCTATTTTGAAATAGTCATTCAGAGTAATTACTTCCCAGTGCTTCCTGGGGCTCTGCGTCGAGGTAGCGTGTCTACATTAAAGGAGCCTGCCTCGGACTAATTTCAAGGTTTCCCTGTAGTGTGGAAATGCTATTTTGAAATAGTTATTTCGGGAGTTCTATCAAAATAAGTTATTTTGAAATAATTTCCTAATGTGGACATGCCCTAAGTGGTCTGAAGGTTAAGATCCATGTACAGCACATTAGAGTAGCCTGGCTTAAAAGTGACAGATTTGTGGATTAGAGCCAAAACATAAAAACAGCCAACCACCAGCAGCTTTATAAAGTATGATGAGAATCTACTGAGGTCACAACAGTGGGTGGAGGTGAGAATTTCAAGCAGAAAATATAAATTTTTATAGAAAAGATTGAAAAATATTTCTCAGTTGAAGTTTCCAAGATGGACTGACAGACCAAATACATTTGTTGTTCTTACATATTGTTTTTAAATAAGGAAGACAAGATAGATCAGGTAAGAGCTTTTATTGGACCAACTTTTGTGTATAAGATACAGTCTTCAGCTGTGTCTACACTGGCACCTTTTTCCGGAAATGCTTAAAATGGAACAGTTTTCCGTTATAAGTATTTCCGGAAAAAGAGCGTCTACAATGGCAGGATGCTTTTCCGGAAAAGCCCTTTTTCCGGAAAAGCGTCCGTGGCCAATGTAGATGCGCTTTTCCGCAAAAAAGCCCCGATCGTCATTTTCGCGATCGGGGCTTTTTTGCAGAAAAGACTACTGGGCTGTCTACACTGGCCCTTTTCCGGAACAGTTTTCCGGAAAAAGAACTTTTGCCCGAGCGGGAGCAGCATAGTTTTTCCGGAAAAGCAGCTGATTTCTTACAGTAAATTGTCACTGCTTTTCCGGAAATTCAAGGGCCAGTGTAGACAGCTCGCAGCTTATTCCGGAAAAGCAGCTGCTTTTCCAGAATAAGTGGCCCAGTGTAGACACAGCCTTCCAGGCTACATTTGGCACTTCTTTAAGTCTGGGGAAGGAAGTAGAGTATAAGCTAAATAGAAATTGCGAAAAAAATTTTGAGCAGAAGGGGTAATGTATGTTGGAGTCAGTCATTTGACTTTAAATGGATAATCAGAATAGATATACATAGATTATCTTAAGCAGAAAATTAAGGGTAGCAGGCAGAATGATGGTATACAAAGTCATATAACCATCATCTCTGCTAAATCCTTATTTTTGGTGTCTAGTAAAAATTATGAATTTTAGCTTCCAGGCTTGCATTTTGAAGGGATTGTGCAGGTTTCCCAGGAGGACAAAGATTAGCTGGAGCAAACACTTTGTGAAAAGGGTTCATTCATGAGTGATATGCTGTTTTTCCTCTTACCATTTTTCTTGAGAGGATTCATTTGAGAGCATACTAATACGGAGCATCGTGTGACGGTATTGGTCATTGTAGCAGTGGCCAACTTCTGTCAGCAACTTCTGCATCTATTCTGACAGGGTTTAATGTTGTATTGAATTGATGTGAAGAGTTTTCTTCTGATGAGCTTGGTGAAGATGTAACTTCTGCCGGGCAGGTTTGAACCTGGGATTTTAGAAGCTGAATATAGGAGCCTCTACCCTCTGAGCTAAAGTCAGCTGGCTCCCAGGCTCTGCTGTAGAGGTCTCTTGATCTTAACTGTTGCTGTGGTCTAGGTACCACTTGCATTGCTCAGTAACCACACCAGGGCTATGTCTACACTGGCTCGATCTTGCGCCAGAGGTATGCAAATGAGGCTAAGCGTGGAATATTGCCGAGCCTCATTTGCGTATCTAATGAGCCGCCATTTTTGCGGAAGAGGCTCTTGTGCCAGAAGGAGCTGTCTATACTGCTCATTCTTGCACAAGAAAAACCCTCTTGTGCAATGCCATTATGCTAATTATTTTCAGGAATAACGGCATTGCGCAAGAGGGTTTTTCTTGCGCAAGAAGGGGCAGTGTAGACAGCTCCTTCTGGCGCAAGAGCGTCTTCTGCAAAAATGGCAGCTCATTAGATATGCAAATGAGGCGCAGCGATATTCCATGCTTAGCCTCATTTGCATATCTCTGGAGCAAGATCGCACCAGTGTAGACATAGCCTAGGTGTGTGGGTTACAAAGACAAGGGGTTATTTGAAAGGCAGAAAAGAGGGTTCATAAAATATTTATTTCAGGATGTGGTCCCCATCAAAAATGGATTGTGTCTGATTGAGGATATGCCACATGGGTACCAATGTGGAATAGTAGGTGAGAAGTAGGGGGGTTCTCTTTCCTATATTAAAGCAGGTTCTTTGGGGGAGCAGGATATTTGGGTGGTCCCTTCCATGATTTAATCTACTTCTCTGAAGTGTGTTTTTTTAGTGAAGACAATTTTAAGTCTTCTCGGAAGGCTATCATCTGAAGGGCCGGCCAAAGGGCCGGCTGGCGGCTGCTGGAGGAGGAGGGGGATTGTGACAGGGTGCTGCAGCCCTGCACTTTAAATTCCTGGTGCCATCCCTGTCCGGGGCACGGTGGGGCTGAGGGAGCGTATGCTCAAACGCCGCGCATCAGTTGAGAGGGGAGACACCTGGGTGTGGTGTGACGTCACGGCCCAGGACTTTAAAACCGCCCAGCCCAGAGTTGCACTGTGCGACCCAGCTTCAGGCCCAGCAAGTGGTCTGGATCCCTGGAAGCAGCTGGGGCCAGGGCTGTGGGGATTTCTGGAGCCCGATCACAGATTCCAGCACCACAAACTGGAAGGCAGAAGGTGGGGGGCAGGGGAAATAGGGAGAAGGGGTGGGAGAGGAAGGGGCTTGTGTTGAGGGGATGGGGGCAGGTCAGGAGAAGAAAGGGGAAGGCACCAAGGGACAGAATGGAGGAGAGACAAATGCTAGGGGGCCAAGTGGAGACAATGAGGAAAAGGGCAGGAGGGGAGGTGTCCGTGGGAGGGGGACGGGGTGATGCTGGGAGAGGAGAGGGTAAGGGCGTTGGAGGGGGAGGTGTTGGGATAAGGCTTGAAAGAAGGGGTGGGCATGAGGAAAGCAGGGATGGAGCAAGTCATGTGTGAGGGCACAGGGGCATGAGAGGATCGGGGCAGAGGGTGGTGAGGGGGTGGGCATCAGGGAAAAAGAGGGCAAAGGGTGCAGGAGCAGTTAGGGAAGGAGGGAACCAGGAGGGTGCAGGGGTAAGGGAAGGTGCAGATGCCAGGGGATTCTGGGGGTGAAGCAGAAGGGCAGACACCTGCAGGGGAGAGACCAGAACCAGAGGACAGAGGCAAGGCAGGTGTGTAGAGGGAGGTGTTAGGTGACGGGATGAGGAGGGGTAGCTCACATGATCAGAGTGTGGCTACTGGAGGAGTGGGCACAGGGGAGAGAGAAGGTCTGGTGGAGGGGGGCAGGTTGCAGGAGGGCTGAGGGCAGTGAGAAGGGCAGGAGTCATGACAGCAGAGGAGGGTGAGGGCGGGGGGGGGGGGAGCAAGGGCAGCAGACACCAGGGGAGCTGATGGAGCAAGGGGAGGAGACAGGGCAGCAGAGGGAAAAAGTAGAGGTTTATACGATATTTGTTAATAACTTGGGTGACACAGTGGCACATCCAAACAAGCCACATGAACTCAGTACTGGTGCACAACACAAAATTCATTCTGCTCATGGGAGGAAACTCTTAGAGGGAACTCTTTCCCCAGCCTCTTCACCCATCAGCCCCCGAGTTAATGTCACACACATTGGGTTAATGCAATTGCAGGATAGTTGCATGAGGGGGGTTTGGTGGGAGCCAATTCATCCCTATTGGTAGGAAGATAGTGGGAAAAGTCCTTAGAGAGGGGTCACATGAAACCTTTTACTTATGGTTATGTGTCCATCTTGCCCTGAGAGTGTTACCTCCAGAGGCCTGGCTAATAGGAATTAGGGGGTGTGGCTAATGGGGGGTCAAAGAGTAAATTTAAAAAAAAAAATCTTTGATGTGAAAAAGTGGCCATTCTCAACCCATTTCCTGGGCCTATTTTGATTGCTAGTCCGTCCCTGGTAACTCCCCAAAAACAGAGCCATGATGACTTATACCTGATGAGACTCTGGCCTGAAGAATTTATCAATTATCGTTTGTCATTAAAGCATTAGAAAGTGAACCTGACATTCTCAACGCTGTCTACGTTGAGCAATTGAGAAACGTGTTATACAAACTGTAACAAACCTGAGATTTCCACAATAAAGTCGACACAAATGCTGAAAATTTACTGTAAAATTATTCCAGTAGAATCCAGTAATATTCCAAAAGCATCCAGTTCTGCCACAGAGAAAATATCTTACTTTTCAAATAATTCCACTGAATTCCACAATCCTACTCACTGAATACAGGCAGTCCCCGGGTTACGTACAAGATAGGGACTGTAGGTTTGTTCTTAAGTTGAATTTGTATGTAAGTCGGAACTGGTACATATTGTAGGGGAAACTCTAGCCAAACATTTCTCCAGAGCTCAGTTTTATTCTCCCACACCTCACTTCCCTCAGTCCTTTATTCTCAAGCTGAGGTGTCTGCTGAGAAAAGCTGCTCCGCGTCTCCCTGGTCTGCTGGGAAGGGGGGGGGGCACTAGCTTCGCGTCTCCCTGGTCTGCTGGGGAGGGGGAGGGGGGCACTAGCTTCGCGTCTCCCTAGTCTGCTGGGGGCGGGGAGGGGGGCACTAGCTTCGCGTCTCCCTAGTCTGCTGGGGGGAAGCAGCTAGTGCGGGGTTGCCTCACCCCGTTTGTCAGTAGGGATCTGATGTAAGTCGGATCCATGTAACCCGGGGACTGCCTGTATACTTAATGGGATCAATGGGGATAGAATGTGACCTTAAAGGTTAAAGATCCTTCACATGATCCCTCCTTCCCTCTCTCTCACCTTTTAAAATTCAATATATTATTTATAGGACTAAAAATAATATATTGCAGCTGAGATCAGGGACCTAATGCTACTGGTACCATACCACCATATAGTCAGTGATTGTATTTTTGGGCAGGAACAATCTAAATATAGAAGACTCTCAAAGAGTTGAAAAAATTATCCCCATATTGCATATGGGCAAGCAAGGAGAAAACCATTTAGTTAATGGTAAGGCTCCTTTTGATTTAAGAGAGACCTAAACTTCACCCACAAAGATTAAGTGTCTTTCCAAGGCCACAAAGGAAGTTTACAGCAGAGCCAGGTCTTGGACCCAGATCTCGCTGTGCTTTTCTATGGTACCTTCTTTCTTATATTTTTAATTCTATCAAAATGAAAACAATTTGTTTACCATTTTAGCAACCCAGAGAGGAAATACAAACTATTGAAAACATTAAAATATTACAAGATCTACTGTAGTATAATTCATAAAATTCAAGTCACAGCATTGATGTACTAACTTAAAGAGAGAACAGTTATGACATTCTACTATATGACTGAAGATTGCATTGTAAGTCTGAAATGATAAATATTACACATGCCCTTTTCCAAGTTATAATAAATAGGAACCTTTTCAGATCTGACAGTTAAAGAGACAGAAATCTTCTACATTAATTAAAATGATTCACCATATGTTCTATGAAGCGACAAAGACAAAGTGGATATTTTAGACATGGGATGAAGCCGTTCTTCTTTGGAGATCTGAATGTATTGAAGACAATTTGTGCAGTTCCTTTAAATTTAATGGGATTGTTATTTAGCTTGTGAAAACTGCCTCTGACCCTATGACAGTGGGTCGCCTCTTAAAGTTTCATTTTACCTCCTGTATCAGTAGATAAATTGTACCAGTGGTATTCCCAGTTTTAAGTGTGAGCAGACCAGTAAAAAGAAACTTTTAAGGTAATCTAGTATACTTGGCATATAACTGATGTATATCTTTAGAATCAGGCCTGAATTGGCTTTTCATTAGTACAGTGTGCCTTAGATATCAACATTACACAACAACATAAGAATGACCTTACTACATCAGACTAAAGGTCCATCTAGCCCAGTATCCCATTTTCCAATGGTGGCCAATGCCAGGTGCCCCAGAGGGAATGAATAATGCAGGTAATCATCAAGTGATCCATCCCCTATTGCCTATTCCCAGTTTTTGACAGAGGCAACGGACACTATTCCTGCTCATCCTGGCTAATAGCCATTGATGGACATATCCTTCATTAATTTATCTAGCTCTTTTTTTAACCCTGTTATAGACTTGGACTTCACAACATGCTCTAGCAAAGAGTTCACAGGTGGACTATACACTGTGGGTACGTCTAAACTACATGCCTCCATGGGAAGCAGTGATCATGAGATGGTAGATTTCAGGATCCTGACCAAAGGAAGAAAAGAGAGTAGTAAAATACACACCTTGGACTTCAAAAAAGCAGATTTTGACTCCCTCCGAGATCTGATGGGCAGAATCCCCTGGGATGTTAACATGAAGGGGAAAGGAGTCCAGGACAGCTGGCAGTATTTTAAAGAAGCCTTATTGAAGGCACAGAAAGAAACCATCCCGACGCGTAGCAAGAGAGGCAAACATGGTAGGAGACCGGACTGGCTTACAGGGGAAATCCTTGGTGAACTTAAGCACAAAAAGGAAGCTTACAAAGAGTGGAAACTTGGACAAATGACCAGGGAGGAGTTTAAAGGTATAGCTTGAGAATGCCGGGGGGTTATCAGGAAGGCGAAAGCGCAAATGGAATTGCGACTGGCTAAGGATGTGAAGGATAACAAGAAAGGTTTCTACAGGTATGTTAACAAGAAGAAGGTGATCAGAGAGGGTGTGCGGCCCCTAATGGATGAAGGAGGTAACCTAGTGACAGATGATGTGGGGAAAGCTGAAGTACTCAATGCTTTCTTTGCCTCTGTATTCATGGACAAGGTCGGCTCCTGGACTTCTGCGCCAAGTGACGCAAGATGGGATGAAGATGGACAGCCCGTGGTGGGTAAAGAACAGGTTAGGAACTATTTAGAAAAGCTCAACGTACATAAATCCATGGGTCCGGACTTAGTGCATCCGAGGGTACTGAGGGAGTTGGCAAATGTCATTGTGGAGCCTTTGGCTATTATCTTTGAAAAGTCGTGGAGATCGGGAGAAATCCCGGATGACTGGAAAAAGGCAAATGTAGTGCCCATCTTCAAAAAAGGGAAGAAGGATGATCCAGGGAACTATAGGCCGGTCAGTCTTACCTCGGTTCCTGGAAAAATCATGGAAGGGATCCTTAAGGAATCCATATTGAGGCACTTGGATGAGAGGAAAGTGACTAGGAATAGTCAGCATGGATTCACAAAGGGCAAGTCGTGCCTGACCAATCTGATTAGCTTCTATGATGAGGTAACTGGCTCAGTGGACATGGGGAAGTCAGTGGATGTTATATACCTTGACTTTAGCAAGGCTTTTGATACGGTGTCCCACAATATTCTTGCCAGCAAGTTAAGGGATTGTGGATTGGATAAATGGACGGTAAGATGGATAGAAAGATGGCTAGAAGGCTGGGCCCAGGCGGTAGTGATCAATGGCTCGATGTCAGGATGGCGGTCGGTTTCTAGCGGAGTGCCCCAAGGTTCAGTTCTAGGATTGGTTTTGTTCAATATCTTTATTAATGATCTGGATGAGGGGATGGATTGCACCCTCAGCAAGTTTGCGGATGACACTAAGCTGGGGGGAGAGGTAGATACGCTTAAGGGCAGAGATAGGGTACAGAATGACTTAGACCAATTGGAGGATTGGGCCACAAGAAACCTGATGAGGTTCAACAAGGACAAGTGTAAAGTCCTGCACTTGGGACGGAAGAATCCCAAGCATAGTTACAAGCTGGGGACCAACCGGTTAAGTAGTAGTTCTGCAGAAAAGGACCTGGGGGTTCCAGTGGATGAGAAGCTAGATATGAGTCAACAGTGTGCCCTTGTAGACAAGAAGGCTAATGGCATATTAGGTTGCATTAAGAGGAGCATTGCCAGCAGATCCAGAGATGTCATCATTCCCCTTTATTCGGCTTTGGTGAGGCCGCATCTGGAGTATTGTGTCCAGTTCTGGGCCCCCCACTACAAAAAGGATGTGGAGTGGGTCCAGCGGAGGGCAACCAAAATGATTAGGGGGCTGGAGCATATGACTTATGAGGAGAGGCTGAGGGACTTGGGTCTGTTTAGTCTGAGGAGAGGCTGAGGGACTTGGGTCTGTTTAGTCTGCAGAAGCGAAGAGTGAGGGGGGATTTGATAGCAGCCTTCAACTTCCTGAAGGGAGGTTCCAAAGAGGATGGAGAGAGGCTGTTCTCAGTAGTGACAGATGGCAGAACAAGGAGCAATGGTCTCAAGTTGTGGTGGGAGAGGTCCAGGTTGGATATTAGGAAAAACTATTTCACTAGGAGGGTGGTGAAGCATTGGAATGGGTTACCTAGCGAAGTAGCGGAGTCTCCATTCCTAGAGGTGTTTAAGTCTTGGCTTGACAAAGCCCTGGCCGGGTTGATTTAGTTGGAATTGGTCCTGCCTAGAGCAAGGGCCGGACTTGATGACCTTCTGAGGTCTCTTCCAGTTCTATGATTCTATGATTCTATGCTGAAATGACTTAAATCCAATCTGTCCTACATAGGTATCCATATTATTTTCTTTCAGAAAAGCCATTTTTTTCTATCCAAGAAACCTGCTTAAGTCAAAACAAAGAGTCTTATGGCACTTTAAAGACTAATAAAGCTCCAGCCATGAAAGCTTATTCCCAAACAGATTAACACAGTGGTCCCCAACGCTGTGCCCGTGGGTTCCATGGCACCCACCGGGGCACTTATGTGCACCCGTGGAATGATCTGGGCCGGCCCCGCCCCAAGGCTCATGGCACATGCGCGGTGTTGGCCCCGGGTGCGTGGCGCATAGGCGGCCCCTGCCCTAGGCACACGGCACATGGATGGTGCTGGCACCGGAAGCGTGGCACATGGGTGGCCCCTGCCCCGGGTGTGCAGCACATGCGCGGTGCCGCCCTTGGGCATGCGGCGTGTGAGCGGCCCCGCCCCGAGCGCCCAGCAGTCCTGAAAGGTTGGGGACCACTGGATTAACACTTGGCTACCCCTCTGAAATTGCCTAAGTCAGCTAAGTCGTTACCGAGGTTTGCCTGTCATGGGAGCTCTCAGGAGGGACTTTGAAGAGAGGCCAGGAAAAAGTCCAAAAGTGCTGTGAACAATGAGTGCCTTGGCATCTCTGGTAAAATGTTGTGATGCACAAGTCATCTATGAAGCAACATGCCTTCAAACTTATTCTTTGTTTGATTCCCCAAAACATGGCCTGTTCAGTCTTAACACTGATACACTTTTCATTTCTGGACAAAGCATCCACTGTCCTTAATAACATTACTCATCTACCACTCCAGATAGCCTCTGTTCAAGGCCACATGTGCAGGTAGTTAAAAAAATAAAGTCATAACAAGTTTTCAGATACTTAACTTGAATTTACCCATGTGAGGTTAGAGTATGTGTGTTTGTGTTAGGGACAGGGGTGATTTTTTTCTGATTTTTTTTTTTAAGGTAAAGAAAAAATGGTTGTACATTTTAGAGTTAGAAAAGGAATTATATGGTGCTGCTGCTTTAGCTTAATCTGGACCAGCTCAAACGAGTACATCCTCAGCAGATATAAACTGTCCGAGCTCTGAGGGTCTATTCTTCTGTACTTGTTTTGCATTGGCTGAAACTGAAGTAAAGCGGAAAAGAATTTTATTTCAATAGAGCTACAAATTGGGCCTCCCTGGTCTGGCACTCTCATGACCTGATTAGTCCTGGATGAGGGATTTCTGGCTCCCCTCCCCTGTCATTTTGGGCTCACCTGCCATTGTCTCCCTGCCCTGGGGCCCCACTGGGCTCCCCTCCCCCCGACAACCCAGCTGGACCATGCGCCAGGCTTCCCAGCCCCCTCCTAGTCCCCTTCCTCACAGCCCAGCTGTGGGCCAGGCTCCCGGCCCTCTCGATCCCACAGCCCAACTGTAGTGTGCCAGGCTCCTGGCCTTCACTCCCTTCAGCCCAGTGGACCAGGCTCCCAGTCTCCCTCACAACAGCCCAGCTGCTGCACTCCAGGTTTCTGGGCCAGACCACAGAGTCCTGATTCAGGGTATGTCTACACTACAAAGTTAATTCGAACTAACGGATGTTAGTTCGAATTAACTTTGATAGGCGCTACACTAGCACTCCGCTAGTTCGAACTTAATTCGAACTAGCGGAGCGCTTAGTTCGAACTAGGTAAACCCCATTCCACGAGGACTAAGCCTAGTTTGAACTTACTAGTTCGAATTAAGGGCTGTGTAGCCCCTTAATTCGAACTAGTGGGAGGCTAGCCCTCCCCAGCTTTCCCTGGTGGCCACTCTAGCCAACACCAGGGAAACTCTATGGCCCCCTCCCGGCCCCGGACCCCTTAAAGGGGCACGGGCTGGCTACGGTGCCCGTGCCAGGTGCAAGCCTGCCAGCACCCAGCCAGCAGACCCTGCACCTGGCACGGCTCGAGCCAGCCACCCGATGCCCCCCAGCCCTCCCCCTCTTCCCGGGACCAGGCTGGCGGCTCCCGGGAGCTTGCCCACGACTGCAAGAGGCGGGCACCCGCCTGGTCCAGTGCAGACATCGTGGACCTTGTCTAGGGCAGGAGAGCTGCCAGCCTGACCACCCAGGAGCAGAGGTTTGCATGAAAATCAAGGTGGTCCACTGAGACCCCCGACCCTGAGCCCTGAGCTTACAATGGCCGTCCTGGGTCAGACCAAAGGTCCATCTAGCCCAGTAGCCTGTCTGCCGACAGCGGCCAACCCTAGGGACCCTGGAGGGGATGGACCAGAGACAGTGACCAAGCCATTTGTCTTGTGCCATCCCTCTCCAGCCTTCCACAAACTTCGGGCAGGGACACCACTCCTACCCCCTGGCTAATATCACTCCATGGACCCAACTTCCATGAATTGATCTCACTTCTCTTTAAACTCTGTTCTAGTTCTAGCCTTCACAGCCTCCTGCAGCAAGGAGTTCCACAGGTTGACTATTTGCTTTGTGAAGAATAACTTTCTGTTACTAGTTTGAAACCTGCTACCCATTCCTTTCCTTTGGTGTCCTCTAGTCCTTCTATTATGGGAACTAATGAAGAACTTTTCTGTATGCACCCTCTCCACCCCACTTGTTCTTTTATAGACCTCTATCATATCCCCCCTCCGTCTCCTCTTTTCTAAGCTGAATAGTCCCAGTCTCTTTAGCCTCTCTTCATATGGGATCTGTTCCCAACCCCTGATCATTTTAGTTGCCCTCCCCTCTCTCTCTTCCCCCTCCCACCTCCTTTTCCCAGTCTCCCTCAGTTTTGTTCAATAAAGAGAGATTCTATTTTTGAACACAATTGTCCTTTATTTTGTACATCAGGAAGGGGGGTTAGGGAGGTGTAAGTGGAAGGAGGTGAGGGAGGAATGGGGTACGAGCCCCCGATGGGGAGGACTGGGCTGGCTCTGCGGGCTTCTGGGGGTGGAAGTTCTCCTGCAGCCCCCTGTTTACCCCCTTCCCCCGGATGGCAGCCTGTGGCAAGTGCAGCCGGGGTGATGGCCGAGTGCTGTGATGTTCCGTGTGTGGGCACTCAGGGCACTCCAAGCCAGGACTGCTTTGCAAGCAGGGAACCCTGAGAACTGTCTCTCCGGGGTGGGGGTCGGCTCCCTTTAAGCTAGCCTGAGACAGCAGCTCCATGCTCTAAGTCCTCATCTGATGCCCTGCCGACACTGCTTCCGGCCATCCTTAACCTCTGTTCAGGGTCCACTCTGTGTGGACATGCTAGTTCGAATTATCAAAACGCTAATTCGAACTAGTTTTTAAGTCTAGCTGCGCTAATTCGAATAAGCTTAGTTCGAATTAACTAAGTTAGTTCGAATTAGTGCTGTAGTGTACACATACCCTTAGAGAGGTGTTAACCTAAATGACAATTTACACCAGCTGAACCTCTACCCAAGTGAGTCAACTCATCTAACAAAGAAAACATCCAAGTGATTTTTGCATTAGATTTAGATACAGCAAGGCCTGAAATTGTATTCTACTACTGTATCTATCTATCTACTCGCACACATTGATATTTTTTAAATGTATGATGTAGATTACAACCTTGGGCCTTGCTGTATCTACAGCAAAAAATCACTTGCCAAAGGTTTTCTTTGTGAAATGAATTGAGTAAGTCCAGAGAAGCGGTGACATCTTCAGCAGACAGCAGTCATTGTAATCAACAGCCTTGCTCAAGGGAATTCTGCAGTTCTCAAGGCATCAGAATCCTCCCTTCTTGGCAGCTGGCTGGCAGCACAGTTGCTGTGTTCCTGTCCTCTAGAGCAGGGATGAGGAATCTCAGGCCTGGGGGATGGATGCACATATAAGGACTCCAGGACTTTCTATATTGACTCAACTTTCAACCAAAATGCTATTTGTATTGATTTCAGGAAAAGCTGTCAATTGCAAAATTATGAAATTCTGTGGTCTGTGCATCTTACTGTATGTAAAGATTCCTTTAAAGAGCAAAATCACAGGAATAAATTGTTGCTGACCTCTTCATTGATCGCTATTTGGCAATATACCAAGTATCTCCTTTCTATCGTTTATTTTGTTGGGCCAGATTTCTAAAGAATTAGTTCTATTATTTATATCCTTTTCCATCTATAGTCTCACAGCTTCTATATCAGAGCTGTTTAATGAGGGTAAAAAAGCCACTTTCTGCCAACTTAATGAATTAGTACACAAATGATAATCAGCACTCCACGAAATATTTAATTCCATTTGATAAGCACAGTTTGTTTTCTCCTTTAGCAGGATATCTAGTACTTTCCTGATTTGATTTTTGGGATGTCAGAAATCACACAAGGAAGGTTTCTGATATCTATTACTGACCAAACTCAGAAAATTCAGAAGCTAATGCTTAAAATTAAAGTCCCTTCTAGTTCTGCTGCAGGATAGGAATGGCTCTGGGACAGGGTCTCACCAGGGAAGGAGAAACAGTTCTGTGGCATGCACCACCCTTTTTCCAAACCTGTTCACACCAGATACATCAGAAGGCTGGGGTTCTGCAGGTTTGACATGGCAGATAGGAAGTGCTGGGGCTGGATATACTCTGAGACCATTCTCCCATGGGTGTTTTCAGAATATGTCCATACTAGCTTTGTATGCATTTCATGTTGTTTCTTCTTCTGCACCCTTCCCTTCCCCCAACTGAGGTGAGGGTTTTGGAGTCATCACCGAAAAGGAGATAACAAGAGGGTAGCACAGTAACAAGGAGCCATACTGCCAGGCTGTGTCTAGACTGCATTCCTTTTCTGTAAAAGGGATGCAAATTAGACACATCGCAATTGCAAATGAAGCAGAGATTTAAATCCCCCCGCTTCATTTGCATAAACATGGCTGCCGCTTTTTTCCGGCTCGGAGCTTTGCCGGAAAAAAGCGCCGGTCTAGATGCGGATCTTTTGGAGAATAAACCCTTTTCCGAAAGATCCTTTATTCCTTTACAGAAAAGGGATGCAGTCTAGACACAGCCCCATAGTTTAGGCCTTGAGAACTAGGCACTAGGCCTCCATCACATGACTCCCAGAGTTCCTTCACCACTCTGCTTGGGCCATCTGGAGATTTGAAGGGTCAATACTATTGCCTTTTCTGTAGGAGATAAAAGAGGATGCAATCATCCGTACGAAATTCCATAGGTTTCCTGACTTGCTCCCATGTATTCTTTCTTTCATTGTGGATGGTATGGCCCAAATACTTTTATCCAGACTTTTTTTTGAGAATCTCAGAAGTTCAATCCACATTCTGGGAAAAAATCTAGCATGGTTCTTTATTTAAGCAAACACATCCTTCAGTGTAGGTCACATTTTTTCTATCCCTAAATCTGAATAGCTGCTGGGGATTTTCTCCTTGTCGTTCAATGGATTAAAGATATTTGTCTATTCAGATAGGCTGAACCACATGAGAAAAGATTCAGATACTTGATTACTGTGCAGAAGCTGGCTGTGTGAGAAATCACTTTCCCATCTACCTTATACTAACTTCTTAGGATTTGGATAGCTGCACTCTCTTGCACATTATATAGTAGAAGATAAGTTGAGGAGAGAGCCTCTGAATATATTGGCAGTGATTTTCTTTTTGGGAGTGAGAGAATGCATGCTGCTGGGAGGAAAGATGGAGCAGTTGTGTATTTGGAATCAAGAACTTTAGCTATGTGCTCCATCATAGGTGGAGAAGAAGGGGAAATTCATATCAGATTCTTATAGCTCTAGAGCTTTTAAAAATGTTTTTAATGCTAATGTTTTGAAATTCCAATCTGAAAAAGATATTTTAAAAATCACAATATTTTGTCAAGTGAATTTTTAAAACGTTAATGATTCAAATCTCATCTAAACCTTACTTATTTTGACGGGCACAATCCGGCTCTATATGCAAAGCTCTGGATGCATTTTACAGCACTGATCCAACTAAAGCTATACAGTGTGCACTGACAAATTACTGTGTATGTGTATATCCATTTACAATTGTGCTGTCTTTTTATTCAAGTTTGGAAAAATGCCAAGATACAAAAATACAGTGAGCGAAGATGTTAGCAGATATTGAGATAAATTTACTGCTGATAGTGGGCCATCACATCATGTCCTATTTGGCTTTTATACAGTGGCCTCATCTTAATAGATAACTTTTGTTGGCCATCAAGAGTCACCTTTTTTTTTCCAGTGTTGAAAAATGTTTATTTCTAGCCCTTGCTGGTGATTGTGGAATAGCTTAATTTGGCTTTTCGCACTGTCTACACAGCAGGAAGCTGAAGGAAGAACACACCTCCTTAGACTTCCCTTACTCCTCATGAAATTAGGGTTACAGGAGTTGGAGTAAGAAGTCCTCCAGCTGAACATTATTTTGAAATAATGCTTCTGTGTAGATGTACTCTCAATTACATGTGAGAGTAGACGCGGAGGAATGCTGATTCTTGCTCACATACTTAGACTAAACTATTAATCACATACCAGTTTGGAAAGGAACACTAGAGAAGGCAGTTCGAGAGGATAAAAGAGGTGAGCAGGGATTATCCTTTGAAACAGGTAGGAAGACATTATATATTAACTCTCTGTAACTATGAGAGGCAGGGCTGTAAGCATCAGTCTTTCTTGTTTTCTGTGCTTCCATTGGACAGATTTCAAACTAGGGATGGGTCCCAGGCAAATCTGTATAGCTAGCTGAGTTTTCTTTTGTTGGAAGAAAAAGGACCTTTTTTCAAAAGTGAAACTTTGTGAAAATAAACTTTTAGAGTGAAATTTTCCCGGTTTTTGACCAGCTGTAAAAAATCTGGACTTACAAACATTTTGAAACTAGAAGTTATTATTTAGATCTGGAGGTTTAGTTTGGACCATTGTAGGAAAACTCTGAAATCTGTATCCTTTATTGTTTGTATTTGGGCCAATCATTTAGTATGAACACATCGATTCTTTGCTTTGGAACATGTGCATGGTACATGACAATTTTATTATGAAAATATTATATGAAACAAGAACCCAAACCACTTTTACAAATATTTATAGCTGCCTCCCCAAACAAAATATAAAGTGCCAACCCTGAATAAATGTCAGCAATCAAATATAGTATAAATGCAGACATTATTGGCTGGCCACATCCCATCCCAGAGGTGGGAGAACAATACAAGATATCAGTCACCACAGTTAACTTCTGTTCCGTCTCTGGTTAAATGGCTGGCATGAATTGTATGGGTTTTTGTGCCCACAAATAGACATAAGATACCTTATCATTGTTGTGGCTGTAGTATAGATAAACACTGAAGGAAGAATAATACCCTTATAATAACAGAACAAACACGTGACAGATGTTAGTTACATTGTTTAATGTACTAATAAAAGGGACTCAGATACTGTGATGATGAACACTATATAGCCGTGGTCACCAACCAGTAGATAGGGATTTACCAGTGGATCTTGAAGCCTCTGACAGGTGATCCTGATTGGTTTGGCCAGGAAGCTATCCAGTGCTAGCATTTCAGTTGCCCCTTCACCCTCTGTCATGCTGTTCCTGCCCTCTGTGTTGGAGTTGCTGCCCTGGGATCCTTCTGCTTGCTGTGCAGGGTGTGGGAGGGAGAAGAAAGGGGGCGCTGATGTCAGGGTGTCCCTTCTTCACCACTTCTGTACCCCATCTCCACACAAAGAAAAGGGGTTGGAGGGAGCTTGATAATGCAAATCTCTGTCACTCTCACCCACTGTGTGTGTCTCTGTCACTCACCAACACTGTTTGCAAAGTGTATGTTTTGGTTTTTGACTGGTGTGTGCATTTCATAATTTTCATTTCCCTCTTATGCTTAAATTTAATTCTTTGAGTAGTGAGTTCTAGAATGCCTAACCTGTTATGGATGAAGTAATTATCCCTCTGGAAATTGCTGCTCTTGGAAGTGGCTGGCATGTCCCTGAAGCCCCTGAGAAAGTCAGAGCAGGGGATCTCCACATGCTGTCCTTGCCTGCAGACACCATTCCTGCAGCTCCCATTGATCAGTAATGGGGAACCATGACCAGTAGAAACTATGGGCTCAGTGCCTGTAGATGAGGGGCAGCACATGATACCATGGAGCCATTGCTGTACATGCCAGCTGCTTTCAGGAGTGATGCAGGCTCAGGGCAAGAGTAAGCCTGTCTTAACCCCACTGCTCCACCACCCAGAAGCTGTGTCACGTAAATGGTGCCCAGCCAAAGCCTGCTTCCTGAATCCCTGTCCCAGCCCTGAACCTCCTCCTGCACCCAACCTCCTGCCCCAGACGTGAGTCCCCCTGCACCCAAACTCCTTCCCAGAGCTTGCACCCTGAAACCCCTCCTGGACTCCAATCCCCCACTCTGGACCCAGCCTGGAGTTCCTCCCACACTCCAAACCTTTTGGCTCAGACTAGAGCCTGCTCCCCACTCCCCTACCCCAGCCTGGTGAAATTGAGTCAGAATGGGGGAAGGAAGGAGATGGGAGTGAGCAGGGTGAGGCCTCAGAGAAGGGGTGGAGCAGGGGCAGGGCCTTAGAGAAGGGGCAGGAAGGAAGTGGGGCAAGGTATTTGGGTTTGAGGTAGATCTTACATTGAAAAAGCGATCTTGTGGTTAAAAAGGTTGGAGACCACTGCTGTATAGAAACCTATATACAACTGTAGAATAGCCTTCATTCTTCCCACTAATTCTCCAGAAGCCTTTCATATGTCAGACTTCCTTCTTTTATATCATCTTCAGCAACATAATATTGAATATGTGACAACAAATTAAGTTTAAATCCATAGGTGGTTTCTATTGTGATCCAATCTGAGGCAGAGTTCATAAAGTTGTATGGCAAGCAATGGCCTTGCCAGCAGATATACAACTCTCTCGGGCTGTGTCTATACTACATGCTTATTTCGAAATAAGCCATTTTGGAATAAAAACTCCACAATAGCTTATTTTGAAATATCACGTTCACACTACAAATGCCCATTGAAATAGTGCTGAACTATTTCAAAACAGAATGTCCATACTGACTGGCCCCTCAATGGCATGTAACACGGCCTGGAAGCACTTCAGGCAGGACATCAATCACTTCCTGGAGCTGCTGCCTGAGGCTATCTGAGGCTCGTGCTTACAGGGACGAGGGGGTGGATTAAGGGGTGGGCTAGCCGGGCAGCTGTCCAGGGTGCCAACCTATGGGGGGGCACCTGTTGGCAGCTGTAAGGGGCGTGCAGCGCCTCTTATAGCTGACATCAGGTGCCGCATGCCCGGCTCCTGGATCGTGGGCTGCAGCAGCTCCCAGTGGCCGCCCTGCAGCAGTCGCCAGGGCTGGGGCCGCGTTAGCCCTCGCAGCGCTGGCCAGCAGCGCCTTTCCCCCCGTGGCCGCAGGGCCCTGCACGGCCAGGCGTGGCCCACCCCGGGCGGCCCCGGGCTGTGCGCCAGCGGTGGTTGTCGGGCCGGGCAGCGCAGCACACGCGCGTCCTGCTGCTGCCAGCTCTGTGTGCTGCCCCTTACAGCTGCCATTGTGTGCTCGCTGCCGGGAGCACCAGAATTGCTCGAGCCGGCCCTGGGGACCTGCCCGTATAGTCGTGTTTCAAGCTCTTCATCTTTGCTTTCCTCCTCAAGGGACAGCAAAGCCTTCTCACTGCCTGCTCTGGTTGCCCTTGCAGACACCACAGCGCTTCAGCCATGGAGCCAGACCTGCTTCAGTGTAGTCGCCAGCTCTTAGACCTTATGTCACACCTCTTGGTGCAGTTACTGCAGACGGCCCTGCAGGAACAGGACCCGCAGCTCATTGTGAGGTGCATCCTTTTCCTCTCTCCAGGTGCTCCTCATGCAGCATGACCCCTCTCATCCTCTCCTGCACACTGTGTACCACTGCTTCTGGTGACGGGACACAAGTTCCAACTGGTGGGACCACATTGTCATGGGACCACATCATCATGGAGTGGTGGGATGACCAGCAGAATTTTCACATGCAGGAGGACACCTTTCTGGAGCTCTACGAGTGGCTTGCCCCTGCCCTCAGGTGACAGGACACCCATATGTGATCTGCCATCCTTCTCCAGAAGTGAGTTGCTATCACACTGTGGAAGCTCACCATGCTGGACAGAGACTGCTCTGAGGGGAACCAGTTCGGCATGGGGAGGTTGACCATCGGAGCCGTGGTCATGCAGGTATGGCTCTCTCGTGCTATTGCACCAGAGGGACGGCGAACGGTTGGAATCAGGTTCCCTAATGAAGCGGGGGAGGGGAAATGGTGGCACCTCCCTCCCTAGAAGGTTTTTCAGTTTTGCCTTTACAAAACTCTGCCACAGGATGGAATAAAGTTGCTCCTGGTGTGTAGGGAGAGGGGGTTGGGCTCGGGGAAACTCCCCTGGCAACCCTGTGATTCTCTGTTTGTATCCTCTACAGGTGGTGAGGGCCATCAACGCCATCCTGCTGTTCAGGGTCATCATCCTGGGTGACTGGACCTCATCGTTGCTGGCTTTGCCACTATGGGCTTCCTCAACCTTGCGGGGGAGGTCCATTGACGGCACCCACGTCCCCTTCCAGTCTCCTGACCACCAAGCATCAGATCAACCAGAAGGGAAACTTTTCATGGACCACTGAGGCTGGTTCACCAACCTTAACATCAGGTGGTTGGGGAAGGCACACGATGCCTGCTTCTTCAGGAACTCCAGCACTTTCTTCCTCTGACCGCTCCATCAGGTTTCGGGACATTGACATGCCCATGTGCATCGTGGGGGATGCTGCCTACAGTTTGCTCCTCTGGGTAATGAAGCCCTATGCTGGACACCTGGACCTCACCAAGGAACATTTTAACACTAGGCTCAGCAGGGCACAAATTGTGATGGAGGGTGCCTTCAGCCATTTGAAAGGAAGTTTCCACTGCTTGGCTGAGCACTTGGACAGGACATTTGAACAGCTGCGCATGGCTGCCATCCAGCAGGCTCATCAGGGGCCTTTGTGCATCTGTGAGGCCCTGAGGGAGAATTTCAGACAATGACACCGGTTAGACTGTCCCTGGAGCTTCCCCACAAGGGGTCTGTGCATTGCCCCCCTGTGCTTTTCCTTCCCACCTCTCCCTTGCCCTGTCCTTCCTTCTCCTATTCCTCTGTTGATAAAATAAATCAGACCTTTTGTTTTGAACCAATAAACTCTATTTTTTTTAATTGGGGTAAATGTAATTGGGGAGGGACTGAGGAAAGAACCTGGGAGGTGGAAAGGGGGAAGAGGGTGAAGGAGACGCTCAGGGGTGGAACTGGGACTGGAAGCTGCCTCAGGTGGTCCCACTGCCTCGTGTGTGAGGCCCCCGGTGGCCAAGGAGAGGTTGGGGAAGAAGCTGGAGGGATGGGCGCTGGGGTAGGAGCAGATGGGGCCACCTAGCAGTTGACGGTGGTGGTATAAGCCGCACACATAGTCTGGGCCTGCTGCAACAGCTCCTGTCCGGTGTTGCGGTGCAACTCCAGGTCAGCCTCCAGTCTGAGGTCCTGCCTAGCCAGAGACTGCTGCAGGGCATGCAGGCAGGCGATGTGCTCTTGTTACAGGCCTTCATGGGGTGTCCTTTGCCTGCGAATCTCACAGGGTTGGGAGGCTGGTGCGGGAGATGTGATTTGCACATCACTTTCAGCTGGTCCAGTTGTGAAGGAAAGTGAGAAGGGCAGTCATCCCAGGACACAGGGTGCATGATGTAGCCCTCATCTCTGAGCAGACACCGAAAGGTCTCAGGTCAGATGAAGGCAATGTGCTTCGAGCAAGGCCATATGTGGCCTAGACAGCGGGCTCTTTCCTGCAGGTGCACAGATGTCCCAGAGGGAGACTTGCTACCCCTTCACTCCAGGGACAAGCAGGCATGGGAAGGTGCCAGCCAGGCCAAGAGCCTCTGGGCAGGAGTGGGGTGATGTGGTGGCTCGACTTCTCTCCATGCCAAGCATAAGCCAGGTCCAGCAGTGGCGGTGTCCCTGCTCTTGTCCCTTGTATCCCTGTTCACTGGAGGAGAGTGGGGGAGGGTGTTGGAGGAAGGTGCCCTGGCAAGGGGACCGGTGTCCTCAGCCTCGCTGCGCTGGCCCATGAGAGCATGCTGCTCTGAGAGCATGGGCATGCCCGTGTGCCGTGTGCAACACTGCTGTGTGTGTGTGTGTCCATGATCCAATTCTCCCTAGTGGTGGTTTGTGGCGGGAAGGTGTTACACCATGGAGTTGGGAGTAAGGCGCAAGGTTCCTGAGCTTGTGGCTGCCTGCTCCAGACTGGCTCTCCGTGCACACCCACGTGCACAGGCTGCTGTGTGACCCCCAGGCCAAGGTGGCCAGGCAAGGAGCGTGTAGCTCTTCGCCACCCACTGCCTCTCCCTGCTTGTCCAGGATCTCTTCATTAGTTCACAAGGTCTCCCTCCTCTTTCGCCCCTGGGCAGGGGTTTGGGAGGTGGCTGCCTGCACCCATGCAGCCAAGGGGGGCTTAGAGGGAGCACAAGGGGGCTTGGAGGGAGCACAGGGCAGCAGCAAAAGCAGTCAGGGCTCTGCTGTGTGGAACAGTGCGAGCTGGGCCTGCTTTGTGCCACAACACTTTTCCCCTGTGGCTGCAGCTTTAAGGACTGCAAGGGAAGGGGAACTATAGAATTCTGATGAGTGTGGATAGAGTGGCCACTAGGGCACCTGTGGGAAGGCCTGGAGGCCAGTTATTTCAAAATAACTTCAGCTGCCCTGTCTACACACAATCTATTTCAAAATAACTATTCATCATAAAATAGGGGTTACAGATTTCAAAATAAGAAGCCTGTTATTTCAACATTATTTTGAAATAACAGGCTTGCTGTGTGGATGCTCAATTTGTTACTTCAAAATAACGCTGCTGTGTAGACATGCCTTCAGCTCCAATAGAAACAAGAGGTTGACTGTATTCTGGTAAAAACGCCAGCAAAATACCAATTATGATTCAAGTGCAATGTAATTTCCTATTCAGACAGGAAGAAATGATTTATCCAGCAGTGTCACTTACACTGTATTTATTATAAGACAACAAACATGATGAAAAAATTAGATGGGCTAGAGATGAGTGGCTTATCTGGACTGCTCACCTGGTAGGCAGTTAGTAAAACATAATACTCTCTACTGAGTATTAGGAGATTTGGAACTTTCCTTTTCCTCCTCAATATTTCTTATTAGAATTTCAAAATAAATTAAAAAACACAAAACCCCACACACATTACCAGCAGAAACCAATGTAGAATCTAAATCTTGCCATTCTGAGGCAGGATACTCAATTAAATTAGCAACAACGTGCCGAGACAGAATAATTAAAGGGGTCTAATTTATATAAGAATTTAATGTCATCTAGTTTTTTTTAGCCTATAGAAACAAATGTTGATTACTCAGGAGAACAATGCAGGCATCACTCAGCCACTAGTGGAGATTTCAGTGCTTATGACCAAACATTTAGACAATACAATAAAAGTGGTAACACTCTATTAGGGCCTGATCTAAATGGAATCTATAGGAGACCTTGCATTAAATGGAATATATTTTGGATAAACTCTCTGCACTGTATGCAAGCTTGAAAATAAACACAGCTTAGCCATTTAATGACATAATGAAAAACCTTTTTAACTAAACATCCTGAGATGGACTTTTAAAACTCACAATTATGCCAAAACTATTGACCTTACATTCTTATTGGACTGTATCCACAATCAGCAAATGTACTGTACATTAGGTACTGTACATCTTATCTGTTTGATAGTCATCGGTGCAAAAGGCTCATACTTAAATGGACCTGGTATACATTGGGAATTTTGTTTTTTTCATTAGCACCTGCAAAAAGGAAAGGGTATGTTATTACACATCCTGAAATTTCTTCGGGAAGTTTCCTGAATATTCACATTTAAACAAACTTTCTTTGGAAGTGTTATGAAGTTTCATGTTGTATCTGAGTTGCCTCCTCTAGTTATAATTTCATTATTTAGGGATATATTTTTTGTCTTGTTTTGTGAGGTTAGTAGTTTGCTTAAGGGTTAAATGATTAGCTTGATTTGCAGAAAAAAAAAGCATAGATTTTTGTAGTTGATCACTCACCAACCAAAATGTACCAGTTAGCTTAGTATCTAAAGTTTTTATGTACAATTAATTTACCATCTCTAAAACTAGTCTCAGCAATTCAGTACTTTTATCTATTTTTTTTAATAAACAAGACAACAACAACAACATGCAATTTGTTGCCGGAAATACCTTAGTTAAATGATAGTTACAGTAAGTATTACTGGAGAAGGTCATTCCCTCCGTGACTATCTCAAAAGAAAACAAGCTATACTTTGCTGTGCTAAGAAATTGAGCTTAGCACTGGGAGTCTGTCACTTGCTAAGGATGTTTGTTTCCTAGTGTCTTTCTTATCACTCTGCAGTTTTTAAAAGATTGTTACTATTGCAGCAATTCAGTAGTCTTATTGTGTGAGTGCTGTTATTACAGGTCACCAATCCAATACTTAGGTCACCAGTTATGAATTATTTAACACTCAGACAAACACAAGTAAAGAATAGAAAGAGAATAACTTAATTGTCTAAGTTGGTTTCGTGGGTGTTCTTTTGTTTTTGATATTTCTCCATTGCTTTCCTTCATTCAAGGTCAACACTTGTAAGTACACAGAGTGTATCTGCCCACACATTTCTGCTGGGAAAGCCAGCATGTGATGTAATGATTATTAAGATTCAGAATCTGGGATGCAGAGACAACAGTACTTGGTTGATTTGTCACCTTTTGGATAGTGCATGTTTCAGGTCACCATCATCTTAATTTAAAACTGAGGTATTAATGAGTGGCAAAGAGAGAAAAAAGAAACCACCCACAAATTCTAGAATTAATGCACCAGTCGAATGTAAGTTGGAAATGTGTGGAGTTAGTCTGATCATTACAAAAGTGCTTATGAATTTAGTACAAAGCTTCGTTATATAAAATGTCAGTGGCCTTAACCTTATCCTTTGAAAGCTGCTTCAGTGACACAATAAAACCCAATTCCTATTATGGGTCCATATTTAGGTCAGTGTGGAGTTTGGGTGTTCTGCCTTCATGTGCATAAACAAAAATAGCATATCCTGTACAAAAAATTAAAGCCTGATCCAATGTCCACTGAACTCAACTTTTAAGCAGAAGGGATTGAATATTCAACATGTTGCTCATATGTTTTATACCAGTATATTGTTGTTTAAGTTTCTAGAATGACCTAAAGAGTGAGGCACTGTCAGTAAAAAGAAGACTCTCATTTCTCCAATTTAAATGTAAACAAACATTCATGGACTACAGAAAGTCTTCAAGGAGACTTCATGGTGGAGCTTTGAAACACCCCTGCCTTATTCCCTATTTCTGCTGATAACCACCACTACATTCCTTCAGCTTGGAGGACATTAAACAGCTGAATCTATACCTAGAACCAAGGCCGCTCCTTGGCAGCCTGAAGGGGGTGGCGGGGGGAGAGGGGGGAAGATTCAAAACCTTGAACAAAAATGTGGCCTCCCTGATTTCCAGTGTGTGAAAGCATTTCTCCCAGACTGTGTTCATATCTCATGCAGATAAACCTAATGGCAAGCATAACAAATTGGGATCTCACAATCCTACAAGCCATAGTTCCAGAACATGCCAGCGGTATGAATGGATTCCTGTAATACTATTAATTGTTAGCCATCTCAATGAGTCTGAGAGCTGAAGTTGCACCGCATTTCTGAAAAGAGCCCAAGCCAAATCTCTGCATTCACAGACTCTCGAACTCTGAAGGTGAGGTAGTCAAAAAACAAAATCTAAATTTTGCAGATTGGTCCCATATATGTTATATGCACACACAAAAGCCAACAGTAGCTAGTGTAAGAGTGACTTGAGCCAGAGAAAAATTTGAGTGTGTTTATATATTTATTTTCACATGGCAGTTCATCTATTTATGAAGGGATATAAACAAAACAGGGAGAGACATGGAAAGAGAAAAGCTAAATTTATGCAAAGGCCTCTCCTATACAAGGGCTAAACCCCTCAATTTAGTAAGCTATCTGTAATTGAAATGTCTGCCAAAAATCTCTACCTCAGCTGTCCTTAAATTTACTAACTGTAACAGCACTCTGAAATGTTGCTCATCTAATCAAAATCACAGAATGATTATACAAATACAGGTCAGGCATCCTTGGGACCTGACTGGTCCGAAGGATGGAATTTGCTGGTTCAGGAGAGGTCCCCTGCTATCACCCTTCACAACCCCCACCTCCTGCCAGCTCCACTTCTGGCCCTGGTTGGTCTCCCTGCCTCCAGCTTGCTAACTATGCTTCCAGCCGTGGCTGGACCACTCCCTGCCATGGGGATCCTGGCCGTGCCGCTGGACTGCCTCCTGCCACAGGGCTCTCTGGTCCAGGGACACCCATGGTCCGGGAACCAGGGAGTCCCAGTTACAGGAGATGCAACTTGTACAGGAATTAAGAGGGTAGAAAAAAGTGAGGATGCAAAATCATAGGGTTGGAAGAGACCTCAGGAGGTCATTGAGCCCAATCCTCTGCTAAAAACAGAGAGTCAGTACCAACTACATCATCCTAGCAAGGGCTTTGTCAAGCTGGGACTTAAAAATCTCTAGGGATGGAGATTCCACCACCTCCCTGTATGAGTGTTTCTTAGCAAGCCCCAGGTGTAAGGAAGTCCTGGATAGGGGCCTCAGAGGGGCAATCATGCGACTCAGGAATAATGGTGGGATGGATGTGATCAGGGAGGCAGTGAATGCCTGGGGGATGGATGTGGGGCCAGGAGAGACAGCAGAGGCCAGGAATAACAGGGGCATAGGGAGTCAGAGGTAGGTGCCTAGGGCAAGTACCTGCTGCTGCATAGCCAGAGGCCAGCACCTGGGGCCAGCACCCACTGGAGCCTATGCCAGCTGGCCAGGGCTAAGGATTAGTGCCTGTGACCAACAACTCCTGTCACATGGCCAGCGCTGAGTGCCAGCACCCAGGCTCTGCATCTAGGGCTGGGGGTTGGAGCTTGCCTCTCTGGATCTCTGTCTGGGGCCAGCATCCACTGCTGAACAGCTGGGACAGAGCATCTGCAACAGGGCTGGTCCTTGCTAAAGCCCAGATTGGCACCATCGACCACCCAGCTGGGGCTAAGGGTCAGTATCCGGGTCCAGAACCCATGATTGGTGGTCACTGGCTGTCAGGGCTGGGGCTCAGCAGCTGGGGCTGTTGGCCTGGGCTTGTTCCTGGGTCAGCCACTAGGGTTGGGGGTCAGAGCAAAGAGGCTGTGAGTCAGCACCCAGTGCCAGTGGCTGACACCAGGGGCTGTGGCCAGAGCCAGGATAATAGCCTGCTGCTGTGTGTCTAGGAGTTGGACCCTGATGCCGCATGGCCAAAGGCCAGGGCCACATGTCCTTAACACCCTTAGTTTTGTGCACTGACCTAGTCAACTACCAATAAGCATTTGCTTATCAGATAGTTGAGTCAATTAATCGATCCCCCCCCCCTTTCTGCCTCTATCGGATAGAGGCAGTAAAGGGGGGGGGGGGGGAGAGGGGATGCGTCCAAGGGGTAGTGCTGTCCAGCTGAATCTGGGCTCAGCTGTGTGGCACTGCCCCTTTGAAATGCCACCTTGGCTACTTAACTAGTAAATTACTCGATACTTAACATCCTTTCCCAAAACTCTGCAGCTGGAATGTGGGTACCCAAAGCTCCCTGGTCCATGCAGCCAGGCTCCTTAAGTCCCACTGCCCAAGCCTGTTGACAGTCACTCCAGGGCTGAAGCCTGAGCCCATTACTCCTCCCCCCTTCATAGGTTAATAACTCTCCTTGATCTTTCTGTGTTGTGCTTCATCTACCTCCAGAGGTGGTGCAGGGCAGTGCATCTAGGAGCAACAGGGAGAGAGGGAAAAGAGTGATGCTTTGCTCCTCTACCCAGGAGGTCTGTGGCCACATGAAAAACCCCTGGTGGCTGCATTTGAGAAACAGTGTACTATACTGTTTGTGTACACAAAGCAGCAGGTATGCATTTGATGCTGCTAAGAGTAAATACAACCACCCTCAAGCACATTTGAACCTGGGACCTCTGGAATTTAGTATAGGAGCCTCTACTGCTTGAGCTAAAATCCAGCCAGCTCTCACAGTGGGCTGTAGAGCTCCCTTGTTCTTACCTCTCACTGTATGTGATCTAAGTGCCACCACATGGGACAGTGAACCACACTAGATGTGTGGGTTACATAAAACTCTTCTGTGATGAGAAAGCTATTAGAAAGGTATATGAAGGTACAAGAGGTCCTTTAAACAACCCCACAAATGTATCACAAAAGGGCTACATCTAGATTCCATCCCTTTTTCGTAAAACGGATGCAAATTAGACGTATCGCAATTGCTAATGAAGCGGGGATTTAAATCTCCCCCACTTCATTAGCATAAAAATGGCTGCCGCTTTTTTTCGGCACGGAGCTTTGCTGGAAAAAAGCGCCAGTCTAGACGTGGATCTTGCGGAAAATAAAGCTGGCGAGTTTTTCCAGAAAAGCGGCTGATTTTCCGGAAAAACTGGTCAGTCTAGACACAGCTCAGATGTGTTGCACATCCCACTGGTTTCACTCACATCAGCACAGCTAATAGCAGCAGTGCTGATGGTGGCAGCATAGACATGCACGGACTCCAGCCCAGACTAGCAATAAGAGCATTTTTCTAGTGTCCCTGTGGGGGGAGAGGCAGGGGAGCATGTACAGACTGTATTGAAGCAAAACTGCTGGTTTTAGAGTAGGTTTGTGTATCTGGGCTGCAATTACACCTCAGACAGCAGTGTAGCCATAGCTTATTTAGTTAATATTTGTGGACACCCTTAGATTCTTTAAAGAGAGATGCTACAAAAATGCTAAATAAAATGATATAATAGTAAAAACAGAATAGTCCAAGATTAAGGATGTTAAAATGTGTTTACTCAGGTAAATGTGTAACCACTGAAATGTTTAGTGATTACACGTTTACACATGGGGTGGGGGAGGCAAGTCAACTCCCTGCGAGCTGGTGCATGTGGACAGCTTAAGTCAGCTCCCCACATGCACCAGCTCCGGTGGAGTTGTCTGCCCCTCTTCCCTGCACTACTGCCTCAGTATCAGAGGCAGCAGTGCGGGGGGAGGGACAGCACAGCTTAAAAGATGGCTCCCCATGAGCACTGGCTCCTGTTTGCTCTCCCCCAGCACTGCTGCCTTTGATACAGTGGGGGGAGGTGGCTCCTTGGGAGCTGGTGCAAGTGGGGAACTGGCTTCAAAGCCGGCTCCCCACATGGGCTGGCTCTTGCCTCTCTCTCCTCAGTGCTGTGGGGCAGAGGGGAGCTGTGTGTAACCATGAAGGATAATCAACAAGCCCAGCCTCACTGGTTAACCATTTACACTTTCACATCCCTACCCCAGATCTCTCTCTCTCTCTCTTTTAGAAAAAGTTACTTATTACAACTAGTTCTGTGGGCTCTCCCCATGACATTTCTTTCTTTACTGAGGTGTTTTTCCTGCACCTTACAGCAATATGGTATGTTGAGAGTTAGGATACAAATGCTGTGTGGTTCCAAACACAGTAGCAGCAATGTGTAACTGACAGGAAAATGGAGAGTTCCCCAGTCTGTGGTACAATAATTATTGTCCAGAACCAGTTTTTTGGAGCACTATTCAAGTCAAAGGGAACTGTTTTGAGTCAGGGCAGTTTTTGCTTTGCTGCTATCACTGTCTGATGCAGTGTTTGTTGTATTATTCTCCATTAGTTGTTTTGTTTCTCACTAGAGCAGATACACCAGTCAGAACTGTCTTCAGGGACAGGGTGCTCTTCAGGGTCAACTCTTCCCCCCTAATCAGGAGGAGATCTTTACAGATCCTTTCCACTCCCATCTTACTTTCTCTGCTTTCTCCAAACCTCTAGGAATGTTCTTGACTGGAGATGTCAAGCCACCGTGAGTGCAGTTCAGGGTTACCCATGCCCCTGTGAGGAACATAAGCACAGAACATCATGGAAGGCCATAACTGTGACTCTCTGTTCAGCCTCTCTCTCAGCTGGGGAAAGAGACTGAGCAAGCAGAAAGGTAATTGCCTCCCAGCTGCAGCCAATTTCCTGATGCAGGTGCTCAGGGGCTAGGTCCCAGACAGATTGTATTGCTTGCTAATCAATGTAGTATCTTATAGCAAATGTAGAGTGCTGGTGCAGACATTGGATGTTATGACCCTGGACATGGATTCTTTTCCTGAGTGTACTTGCTGGAGCCCTAAATGCAGTCACATGATGAAATGGGAGGCAGGGAATCAGAGATTAATTTGAAGGTAAGATGGAGATCCTAACTACACCAAATTATATGGTGAGAGCTGGAGTATGTGGAAATGTTAAAGAGTGATAGGACCAGATCCATCTTCAAATTAATATCAGGAGTTATTACAGAGGGCAAGTATATAACATGGATTTGAAAGTGTTTTTTATATATATATATATATATATATATATATAAGAAAGCTGGTCATATTCTTAACCTGCCAGCTTGACAGTCTTCCTCTGTATTCATTTTAAAAAAAAATGTTTGTAACTAATTTTTCTTTGCTCCTCATGTTCTCGATGCTGAGAGAATATTTCAGTTAAACAAGAAAAAGACAGCACCTTTCCCCATAGTATCTTTATCAAATATGAACACCCCCCCACCCATACAATTGTTCTCTATCTTCCAGATCTGTCTCCTTGGTCACAGCTTAGAATAAAATTGGGTCTTTTTCTCCCTCCCTACCCCCTTCTCCTTTGAAAAGAAAGCCCTCTACTAAAAGAAACCAAATGAAGAAAAAGAAAAGTGTTTGCCTCATCTCCCATCTTGCTGGATTTTCACTTTCTTGCTATGTTTGGAATGTGCAGAGTACATCAGAAGCCCTTTTATCTAGTTCTGAACAATACTGTGGCCTCCTTTTTCTCCCCCATTCCTCTCAACATTTTCATTCTTTCCCAATGCTCTTGTTCCCAAACCCAAAGTTTCTTGAACTTCTTTTAAAAACATTTCAAAGCATTACAGCAACTTGTATTCCTTCCCCCATCCCTGCCTCCCTCCACCTCCAAAGAATTTGAGTAGGGAGTTTTGTTTCCAGAAACACTTTGTTATTTTTGTGTTTAATAACTGACTGTTCCATCCGTCTGAAGTTAAATAAAATATTCTGCATTCAGCCCTTTAGAAAATAGTGTACTTTCTAAGCCTGAACTTGTGAAACACTTTTCTAATTGGGCCTGGGATTCCTGAGGTGGCTTTGATATTCCAAATTATTTTCTGAAATTAGATTCTTCTTCTCATGATTCTTCTAACACTTCTGTTAGCGTTTGTGCAGAACAGGATGTGATGCTTTTTGGCCGCATATTGAACCTTACTGAAGACTGGGAACACAAATAGTGGAAGAGACTAAAAGGAAAAAAGTCAAATCTTGAATTCACACTCCTGCAACTCTTACTCATGCATGGATTTAGTGATGGGTTACATATAAGAACAAAGACCAACATGTTGCTGTGCTCTGTGTTAAAACACCTATCTGATTTAGGATTGATAGTGAGACATATGCTCCCAAGTGCCTAAATTCTTTTTGAAAATGAGATTTAGGCCTCTAAATCAGTTAGGGTTGCAATGTTGAGCACAGCAACAGGTAGACCTTTTTTTAAAAAAACTTGCCTTTAGTAAGGGTTGTGGGATTGGATTCATACTGACATGCTTGAGTAAAGATGTCTCAGTAGGACTCCTTGTTAAAGCTAATGTTGTCACAGGACAACTAGGAAGAATAATTGTCTATATTCTTAGAACCTGTGTGAAATCCTGGCTTTAATCTGGCCTGTGACTTGATATGATCTAAATTTTAATTACCTAAATTTTACTACTGCTGAGAGCCATCTAATCAAACAAGAGGTACGCAGTGTAAAATCATTTACATCTTTTTCCTAGAAAGGACAAGTTCTGAAAAAGAATGTGGCCATTTCAACTAAGGTGTTTATCCCTCATAAGCAAAACCAACATAAACCATTAAGAGAAATAGCACCTACTTTTATAAAGGTATTTTTTTTGGCACAAAGATTAACATTACCAACAGCTGCTATTAAGAGTTGGCATTCTTCCATGTTGCTGACAGGGGGCCTGATCCTCAGCTGGTGAAAATGTCAGTTGAAGTTAACTGTGACCTTGTCCCAGATAGGGATGTAAACTCTTGGTTAATCAGTTAACTGGTTAAATGTTAGGCTTAATCAATTAATCAGGATGTGGGTAGGGGACTGTTCCAGCCCATTGGAGTAGCCTGCAGGTGGAGAGCTGCTTCAGTCTCACCGTTAACCTTTCACATCCCTAGTTCCAAATAGTTTCAGACTTTCAAGGCTGTTACACAGTTTGCTATACAGTATTTCAAGTAAAACTAGATAAAGTAGAAACTGTTTTTCCTTTTCTTAGAAATAAAATAGATGAAAGATGGTAAATAACTTGATGATGATTTTCCCTTGCAATTCTCATAGCTCCTACTGTTCAGCCTCACAACTTAAACTAAAGAAATAACCCCATTAGTTTGCTGCAGTAGTACGTGGTTATCCTGTGTGGATTAGTCACACCTATGACATTTTTTTAAAGCATGTTTCACAATCTCCTTGAACTGCTTCAGTGGGTGCCTTTAAAAATTTGAACCATTTCAAAAGGTTCTACCCTTTCTATTGGGATTTCTCTGTGCACAGTTTAGAAACTTTGCTAGAAATAGTAAAGTTTTAAAATACCATGGATAACTTTAAAAAGCACCAAAGGCCCGGTGTTGCCAGGCTGAAAGTTCAGATCCCTACCTCCTATTTACCATGGCTGGTAAATCCCATGTTCAAAAAAGAATTAGACTCCTGTGTCTCAATGAAAGGGAAAGGGCTAAAGTTTTTATGTGCCTAACTCATGTTTGAAATTGGGACATTGATTTTAAAGATATTTAGGCCGATCCCTAAAGATCCATATAGGTGCCTAGCTGGATTTTCTGAACCATGTAGGCCTAACTCCTTATAGATATGTAGGTTCCAAACAGCCGTTTAAAACTTTAAATCCATGACTTAGGCACCACTGACATTTTCAAAACTGCTTCTCAGCTGTCTTTGCACCCTGGAGGTGCCTAAGTCTCCAAGGCACCTCGGTTTCTGTTGGTCTACATTTGCAAAGATGACTTCAATGTCAGATTTTTGGAGCCTAAAATAAGCAGTGAAGGACTTGGAGTCCCTAGAGTGCTTAGCTTGGGACCACTTTGTAGATCTGGGACTTGAATCCAATTAATAACAATGGAAGTTAGGTGTTGAGATGATTTTAAAAATCTTGCTAGTGTCACCTTCATGTTTGGGTGCTTAAACAAATATTTTTTTAAATCTTGCCATTAGGTCTTACAATGCTGAAAGTCAAGTCATTGTCCAAACCTGAAAGTTACTCTAGATTAGTAAGCAAATTTAAAGTGAAATAGCCATGCCAGAAAAGACTCCATGCATGGACACTTTTATTCCACATTAAGATCACATTTTTCTGGTTTAGAATAGCCCACTTCCTAAGCAGATCAAACTAATTCAGAACAAGGCACCCTTACTCCAGACAAGTGTCCTCAGAAGGAGTTGTTCCAGAATAGCTGTTCCTGACTAACTCTTCAAGCAGACAAATCCTCAGGCTCTGGAAACTATGTCTACACTTAGTCCTGGTCTACACTAAGAGGTTAGGTCAAAGTTAATTCCATTTATAATGAATGTGTTGACACCAAGGCCCTTCTGCTGACCCTCTTAAAATCTACTGCTGTACTCTACCTTGTCGAGAGTAGAGCTATATTCGACCTTCCAGAATCAAATGTGTGATAGTGTAGACACAATGTTGTTCAAGTCAACATTCTGGGACTCCAGGAGGTGTGTCTCAGTGCACCAATATGACAACTCTAGCCAACACTTTCGACTCTGCTGTACTTCTTGGTACACGGGAAAACTCCTGGGAACTCTTGAATTTCATTTCCTGGTTGGTCAGCATAGCAAGTCCAGCAGCATACCTGACCATCAATGCCTAGAGTTGCAAGCAAGCACTAGCATGGAGCTTTCAGGATATACTGGATCTGAATACTCTGTGGGAGAAGAATCTGTACAGGCAGAACTCTGAACCAGCAGAAGAAATGCCAAAATGACACGGGGAGGTGGGTGGGGGGGAGGATACAGCAGGGACACCCAGTAGTACTGTGTGAAAATAAAGGAACCCAGGCAAGTGTACCAGAAGACAAAGGAGGCAAACAGTCATTCTAGGTCAGAGCCACAGACCTGCAGCTTCTATGGTCAGAGCCACAGATATGCAGCTTCTATAGATTCTAGGAGGGGACCCCATTACTATCCCAAAACTGTCTGTAGTTATCTTCCCAATCGACTCTTCAGGCAGCCTCGAGCAACAATGAGGAGGACATTGTAGATGAGGAGGAGAATGCTCAACAGGCAAGTGGAGGATCTGCTCTTCCCACTGCTAGGACTTTCCAAACTCTGGAGGCAATCCCCTCCCAGGACCTATTATTGCTGAACCCTGATGGTAGGGATGGCACCTCTGGTGAGTGCACACTTGTAACCACACTATAGTGATGATATGTAATTGGGTTTAATCTTTGATCTGCCCTGGGCAACAGGGATAATGGACTGGACACCAGTAGATCTACACAGTAGGTGCTTCATGGAAAAGTTTACCCGTAATGTGCCTGGAGACGGTGCAGGGAAGATTCCTGCTTATCTCTACAAAGTCTCTAGGTGCACTGAAATCCTTCTCAGAAGGTTTCTGGGGAGGACTGCTTTATTCCATCCTCAATGGTAGTACTCCTCATTCCAAGCCAGCAGTAAGAGATCTAGCAACATTGCAGCAAAAGGCAGAGCAGCATAAGGTCTCTGATCACAATGATGTAGCTTCCGTTCCCTACCATCATTTTGGAGAAGACCAATATTACGCATGGTGAGCTGGATACAATGGAGGAAATTCTGTAATTGATAAAACTGCACTCCACCTCTGTTTGCTCACCCTCAACAAATTATTAGGCCATGTGTGCCATCCTGTTTGCAATGGGCTTGAAGGGATCATCTCTGGTTGTGCAGGAGGGGAGACCTCACTCTGTGCACATCAGAGCCCCTGCACCCCAAACCCACTGCCCCCCCTTTGTAAATGCACACAATGTGAACAAGGGCTATAGTTTGCAGGCACCCTTTCCCACATTTTCAAATGGAAGCAAAAAAACCCTCCTCATGTGCTGTTTACCATGCCTGTCTGCAAACAGAGCTCTTCTGTTAGATTTCCAAAAGTAGACAGAGATTAGAAGCATGGGGGTAAGAGTAACTCCTCCAAAAGCAATGTTGTGTGGAGGAGGGAGATGGAAAGAACCAGAAGGTAGTGGTTAGGACTCTGCTGTCAGAGAAGAAGGGCAGGGAACTGAGTGTTCTGAATCTGAACTACTATGAGATTCAGTATTTTTTATACACATCCTTGCTGCTGAGAAATAGGTTTCCAAACTGGACTCTGATTTCATGTGGGCAATGGAAAAATGCAAAAAACAAAAACAAACAAACAAAAAACAACCAAAACCACTCACTATAACATTAAATTAGACACAGACACACAATCTATTTTCACATTTTTGTACACATTTGTGTCTTTATCTTTCAAGGCTCCATCTAAACTTTCCATTCCCAATGCTCTCCCTTACTCAACTTGTTTTCCTATTCCTTCTCTAGTTCTGTGCTTTTTTTAAAAATATATAAACCTTTTGAATTTAATTTCTTTCTGTTCTTGTCTTATCCCTTCTCCTATTGGTTACTCAATGTTTCTACTTCTGGGCTACTGGCATGATTTTCTGGAAATGCTTTTAACAGAAAAGTTTTCCGTTAAAAGCATTTTCGGAACAAAGCGTCTAGATTGGCACGGACGCTTTTCTGCAAAAGCACTTTTTGCGGAAAAGCGTCCGTGCCAATCTAGACGTGCTTTTCCGCAAAAAAGCCCCGATCGCCATTTTCGCGATCGGGGTTTTTTTGTGGAAAACAAATCTCAGCTGTCTATACTGGCCCTTTTGTGCAAAAGCTTTGCGCAAAAGGGACTTTTGCCCGAACGGGAGCAGCATAGTATTTCCGTAAGAAGCACTGATTTCTTATAGTAGGAAGTCAGTGCTTTTGCAGAAATTCAAGCGGACAGTGTAGACAGCTGGCCAGTTTTTCCAGAAAAGCGGCTGATTTTTCCGGAAAAACTGGCCAGTTTAGACACAGCCCTGATGTTTCTGCTCCTGCACATACTTCTCTGTTCTTTGCCTCTTTCCATTTCCTGTGCTTGTTGGCCTTCCTTTTCCTATCATCTTCATCTTTCTTCTACCTATTTCAATATCTCCCCCTCCTATAGTACTACTTTCTTTTGATTTCTCCTTTAGTACTCTGTTTATTTCTCTCCTTTCCTCATTTTCTCCCTTTACAGTATCTAGTTCCTTTAGGGTCCCTCAGAAAGCCTTTGGAAGAGTCCAAGATGGCCAGCCTCAAATAATCTATTCTAGGTTATACGCGGAGTCTAGTGCATACTGGAATAAGACTCGGGTGGCCTGATTCTCCTCTCACACATTCTTTACAGCTGTATAATTTGATTGAGTCCTATTTATACCAGTGCAAGATAGAAGAGCATCAAACTGTAGGGGGCTAGTCATTGCTGTTTTAAGAGACTTATTGATATTTGCACACAATTACAATTCTTATTATCGAATCACAGCCTGTACCAAAGTAACTCATCAGTGACCTGGGGCAATACACCTTGTTTTTAATGTAGCAAACCAGCACTGTTGAAAATATGGGAACAGTTAATTCTTATGATAATTACCTGGTAACAGTACAAGCCTTTATTTTATTTTTTTCCCTAAAGATTTAAAGGAAATTATAGCAAATCCTGATGCAAATAGTTTGGTTTGTAGCTGTTGTTCCAAATTGTTAGATTATACATCTAGCTTGTTTGTGACGATTAATGTAGAATTTGCTATTCCAAGGTTGCTGATTATTCAAAGAACAGATACCTACCCAAGCTTAACACAATAGTATAAAAATAAATATATTTGACCACAAGTACAAAGACACATATGTGGAAGGCAAAGAAAATGCAATGTTTATGTATTGCAGAGGTTTAAGACAAAATGTTCATTATATTCCTTAACGGTGATGCACCCTCAACAACTTAGTGAAACTGGAATGCTGATTTTAAAAGGCATATAGAGAACATGTGGTGAAATCTTGAGATGGAGTGACCAGAACTACCCACAGTATTAAAGATGTGGGGCACATCATGGATCTATATACAAATTTTATTTTATATTCTATCCCTTTCCTAACACTTAGCTTTTTTGATTGCCACTGCTTATTGAGCAGATATTTTCAGGGGGCTATTCATAATGAATCCAAGATGTTTCTTGAATGGTAACAACTAATTTAGATCTCAATTTCAAGGTATAGTTGGAATTATGTTTTCGAATATGCATTACTTTGCATTTATCAGCATTGAATTCCATCTGTCATTTTGCTGCCCAATCACTCAGCTCCCCTCAGATGAAAAGCCTGATAGAAGAATAATGTATTATAGTATGAGTAACTTCTTTTGTGATGTTTCTATTTCTACTTCCAGCTGAAAACATTAAGAACAGCTGTTCACACTTCTTCTTGTTGTTAAGTGTATTTTGCCAAATCCCAAAATCTGAGAGTGAAGCAAATCTTAGTTTTTTTAACCCACATCTAATTTTAATGTTAAAGAGTAGAAAGACTAAAACTTTAATGACTTTTAAAAAAGTGTAAATCCTGTAGTATCCTACATTTAAGCTTTTCTTTGAGGCCACTGGTTTTTAGACAGCTCTCCCAACTGGCTTAATCAACCCTTTGATAGAAATTTTTGGGCTACTGTATTTGAAGTTTCAGCCAGAAATAAGAAACCACCCTGTTGGTCTCCTTGAATTTCTGGCCCCTGCCAAATTCCATCTAGTCAGGTCTCCTAAACCTGCAAAAAAAACAAATGGAAACAGAACATTCTCCTTCCAAAAGTTTGGCCTATGTTAGGGAGGCACAGAGACATCCTGAAATGGCTCAGAGCCTTCCTTTTGGACTAACCTCTCCCCTCCCCCCAGGTTTGCAATGAGCAAGTCTTCCTCCATTTCTAAAGCTTTCACATGTCAAGGCTGTTATTCAGTGTCTATATGAAGCTATTAGATTAGCCTGTGGAAAAAACAGGGTGAAATGCCAGAAGTATTCTGAAGACATGCAGATCCCCTATCTCAAGCTTGTAGACAGTAAGGTCATAAAGGAACTTGAGAGCATCTAGTCTGATCTCCTGAACATCGCAGTCCACAGAACCTCACCCACTCCTGAAATACACCCCTAATCTCTGGTTGAGTTACCTAAGTTCTCAAATCATGCTTTAAATGCTTCAAGTTGCAGAGAATTCAACATTCACAATAGTTTCAACCTACAAGTGACCATGCCTCATGCTGCAGAGGAAGGCAAAAAACATGAATATCACTGTATCCTTGCTCTCATGCACACAATCTGGACCTGAGTGAGAAGCAGCTGTCAGAAGCTGAATGCAAACAGAAAGAAATGATGCCTGCAGAAGGAGGAAAGCTTAGCCCTTTTTACAATACCACTCACTAGTCATTATTCACATTATTAAAATGGTCCACAGTCCCTGCATTATTTTGGGCTCCTACATGTTGTCAAAGAGACATAAGGCTGGAATAGAATCTAGCTACATTGAATCTGCAGTGCTAGCTGGAGTTCACAGTTAAATCAGTACATCTGACCCACAGCAAAGAATGCTTTGAGTAGGAAGATGCCATTTTTATAGACCGTTTTCTGACACAGCATGAACCTTTTTAAGGTTTGCCCATTACTAGTCTTGCCACAGTACAGTACATGGAAAGAGTCTAGTTCTAGTCTCATTTACACACATATCTGTATTAGGGACGGCTATGAGTAAAATCCTGAGCTAAGTGAAATCAATGAAAGTTTGTCATTGACTACAATGAGGCAAAGATTTCATCAAAAGGATCAAAACTGTTCTAAGTGAGAAGACAGTCTGGCCCAAAGCTTCTAACTCTCAAGGCTATATAATTTAGATAAATGCTTTCTTCTTGAAATATTACTTACTATTTTTAATCATACAAAGCCATTCTCCAAATAGCTTGTTTCAGTTATTACACCCCACCGGAGTAGTAGTCATTCTGAGAAGCTGACGAATTTGCAATCCCCAATAATCTAGTACATGGTTGCCCACACCTTACCAAGTCCCTCTTTAATAGGTGCCACTGTTTGGAGTTCCATTTCCTTATAAAACTAGGGATATACTGATTTGCTTAGTCCTTAGATGGCAGATCCTAAATGTGTAATCTAAAGAAATGAATCAAACAAAATTAGCCATATATGCTTGGAGAGTGGCTCACCCAGGATTTAGACCACTCTAATTGTAGATGGATGATTTCCCCTCTAGCTGATGTTTAATGATTTAAATCTCCATGCCTTCCTGTAGTTAAGTTAGACATTTTTCTAGAGTCTCACTGCAGTCTATTGCTTTTAATTTAAGCTGTGTGCCCAATGCATCTTTTGGCCATCCTTTCTGTTGATTAAAAATAGTGTTTACGCTAAGATAACTCCATAGCTTTTGAGATCAAAACAGATGTAAAATGATTTGTAAGATACAATTAGTAAACTATCATCTCTCTTATTCTATTTTAGTCCTTCAATCCAGACAGGCTTCTATAATTACCATTAAAGGATTTACACCAGGTATGCTCATTTTACATTAAGTTTATTATGTTAGTTCACTACAGGTGTAGTTGCTTCAAAGCAAAGAAAGAGAAAACACATTTTGGCTTATTTTAAAGTTCAATACTGGCTTGTATGTAAAGTTTTTCACTTGCTTTGTCTCCAAATTAGGAGATATTGGATGTCCAACACTGTACTTCTCCTATGGGGAACAACTAGAAATTCTAAGAATTAGAAAGTCATTAGCTAAGACAACACTAAATCTTACTTTAACATTAATGGAGTCAGTGTTTCAAGAATCACCTTTTTCCTCAGATTTTTTTTTGTGGGGGGGAAATGGGGGAGAACTGATAACCTTTTAAAGAGTTGTATGACTGCACATGAAAACCACAAGTTCCTTTTTAGAAAATCAACACTTCTCTAGAAAGTTGCTACTGTACAAACACATGTCCAAAGTTCCCTATGGCAGGCAAAACATGGTACATATTCCACTTATTTTCAGTTACGCTAAAGCAGTTTGTAAAGAAAATGTATGTCCCTAGATACTGGGATAATAAAAATGATAGATTCCTTTTGAAATACATGGAACCAAAGAGAAGCTGTTTTAAAATTTTCATATGCTTTTATTTAACTGATCTTTTCTCAACTAAGTTCTTAAAATAGAGAGTAGAGGAACAGCAACTCATTGTACAGACTAAGGTTTTGAAGAGGGGATATGGTGATTTAATGAGAATTCTCTGCTTTTAAAAAAGCTGTTATAAATCTCCTACACTAATTTCTGGACTCCTATGAAAATGAGCATAGTAAGTGAAGAAGCAGAAGTTTATTTTACAAGACAGCAGTAAAGCTGCTCCTTGAAAATTGCAACTGCTCCCTTTTCTTACTTACAGTTCAGTGGAGTTCCTGGGAATGTCCTGAGGAATCTGGGTCACTTGGCTCTCCTGGCAGATGAATATCCTGTCAGAGCACTGACAGAGCTGATGCTGACATCCCAAGCAATCACCCATGAAAACCACCAAGCAGATTAAAAAAAGAGACATGTTTTTCTTTACATCTGTGCTTTCCTCCCTCATTTAAAAGGAAGGCTCCATAACCTTCTACTGTATGACTAGGAGTAACTCCCCTAATTTAAGATCCGCCTTAAAAGCTGAATGAATCATGTGATTCTTAGGGGGCTGACTTCTTTTTAAGTTTCAGTTCATGGCCTGTCCTCCATAAGCATTTTAGGGAAGGTGTGGAGAGAGAAGCTGTATGCTATCAGGAATGTATCTGATAAAATGTTATATTTAAAATGGCATGGGTGAAGCCACAGAACCTTAATAATCTAATTGAAGTGTTTGAAATCTTTTCACATATCTATACTGCAAAAAGTTCTCTTTCTACTGCTGTGTTTGCATATACAATATTAAACAATAACTACTAAGGACCCAGAACTTTTACCTGTTATTGCTGGATTCCTCTCTCATTACAAATGCTGCAGTGTTTATACTTGTATGCTAGCTTTCACAGTCAAGAACTTGAATTCTTTGTTAGTACTTTGCAACTTCCCGTGATAAGGACACAAGAATTCTACAGTGGATTTTATTGGATAGGGTCTTGACTTAAAAAAAGACCCTAACCCAAACCAAAATATGCACTTTGAATTACAATTTCACACACCATTTGAGCACATGTTGGCTTATATCTTTGGAGAAACCGTGATAGGAGAGCATGAAGGGGCAATAAATGGTCCCTGTTGAGCAAGGATTTGATTTAATCTTCACTTCCCTGGGGGCAGATGTCTGGGAGACAGAGAAGGAAGTGTCTTCAGGAAGGCAAGACTTCATAAAGCTAAGTCACAGGCCTCTGTTTTGGGGAGTTAATTCATTTACTTTACACTTACATTAATTTTTTTTTCCTTACTGTTATAAAATTAGAATTCTTGAGGAACAGACCTTGCAAACTCTAGCTGTTTCCACTCACTGAATGGTTCTATGAACTTACACCTGCTCATGTCTACAAGAAATAGGAAAGTAGACTTCTCCCTCGTTTTCTAATTGAAATATTGGAATTAAAATTAAAAGGCTAAACCCTTGGGCTACGTCTACACTGCAGGCTTTTTGCGCAGTGTCTTGCAGAGTGTCTACACCGCACACGTGTTCTTTCACAAGTAAATTTACAGTAAAGCATCAGAAAAGAGTGCTGTTTGCGCGAGAGTTATTCCTCTCCCCACGGGGAATAAGCCCTCTTGCGCAAGAGCTCTTGCACAAGAAGGCAGTGCGGACAGGCAACCGGGGTTTCTTCTGCAAGAAACCCCTATGGCTAAAATGGCCATCAGAGCTTTCTTGCACAAGAGAGCATCCACACCACCATGGATGCTCTTGCACAAAAGCACATCTCTTGTGCAAAAGCACACGGCAGTGTGGACATGCTCTTGAGCAAGATCTTTTGTGCAAGAACTCTTGTGCAAAACAGTTCTTGCGCAAGAAACCTGCAGTGTAGATGTAGCCTTGGTCTCTTCTTCTGTCCTCATTCAAACTGCCAGTGATTTCAATGGCAAATTCTACATTACCTCATTGAACCTGGCTTGACTAAAGACTTTGGGATTTGAACAACATTTAAAAGGACTAACTAAGATGAATAGGGCATTTCTGTGTTGAATCTCTAGTTCTTGAAGTTTTTCAACTGAAATTGCTATTGAAAGTACCAGGATATGATGGAATTATGTGGGGCAGAAGAACATTTAGTCAAAGAGAAATGTCTTAATCTTTTATGTTGAAACTTACCCTGTGCTGTCTGGGTCCGGCATGGGGGAGGAGGGCTAGGAGCTTGGCAGAAGGGCATGGCCCTGGCATGGCCCAGGAGTGATGGCCTGGAGCTTGGAGAGGGAGGCCAGACTGGGAACAGGGGCTAGACCAGGACTGGAGGTTGGGACCGTGCAGGTCTCTCCCAGGCCAGTGCCCCCTGGGCCTGGAGGGGCATGGGGTAGGGTCTGTCTGTCTGTCTGTCTGTCCATGCAGGCCTCCCTTGTTGCTATTCCTCAGGGCACAGGGGTGAGGGGTCCATGCAGGCCTCCCCTACTGGCATTCCCTGGGCAAGGCCGTGCAGATGTTCTCCACTGATGCTCCCTAGGCCCCACCTGGGGGAACGGGAAAGGACTGCCAGGCCTCCCCTGCACCAGTGCTCCCTTGGTGGGGGGGAAGGCGGAGCCATGCAGGCCTCCCCCACATTGGCAGTCCCTGGGCCCGGGCTGAGGAAAAGGGGAGGGGGAGGGACTGCACTAGCTAGGCTGTAGCAGCCACGCTGGATGGCCTGGCAATGCAGGTGGCGGGGAGGGGTGCCAGTAGGCCCTGTGTAGGGTGGCGGGGCAAAGAGTGGGTTGGAGGGGTTTTAGCCAGGGAGTTTTAACCAGGAAAGCCACTTACCAAGTGACAGACAAGATGATGGAGTCCCATCCCAAGCTGGCCACTCTCTTAGTGGTGCCTCCATGGTCACTCAGCAGGATAGCTGTCTCCTGTGCTCACTGCCCCTGGTGGTGAGTATGAGGATCTCATCCTTCCTCTCTTTTTTTCCCCCCTCCTCCCTTTCCATGTTATGTAAAATGATCAGATTCCAGGCACATCCTGTTTTCCTGGCACAACCAAACCTTGACTTTGCTTTTAAGTTAGAATAAGAGGAAGCTGCATGCCTAATTTGGTAGTCCTAGATCTTATAGCTTAGGAGGAATTCTTGAACAAATGGGTTTGCAGACAGACACAAAGCTCTAAAAGCTCTCTCTCTAGATTTATCTGTATCAATATTCACTACATGAACATGTCTATTAAACAGTACCCAGGCAGCATAACAGTACAGATCTCAATTTGATACATTTTGGGTCCATAAATCCAGCTACCTCTATTGTTTGGTTATGGTAGAAGCCATATAAAAATTTAAACCATCATCATGGGACACAGAACCTTGTTTTACCAGTATTGACAACTCCAACAATTTAAAAATGAGTCATCATGCCCCCCCAAATAATTAGGTTTTTTTTAAAGGTGGATTCTTCAGGTTAACCTTCAAGGATTGATAGACTCAAGCTTTTCTTTGCAACAAATGAAAGGAGAAATAAAAGCTGAGATTCTCATGAAATAGTATGAGTCTAGGAGCCAGGGCTTTAAGCAAAAACACCAGCTCCTGGTTGAATTATGAATCAGTGACTGGCTCTAACAATCGTTTAAGAATGAAAGGAGTTTCTTAAGCCCATTGGAGTTGATGCAAGATATTCAATCTTTCCTCTTAAGGGACAGACTCTATTCTCCTATGCTGCTTTGAAGTGGGAGTTGCTCCGTTAACTTCAGCCAAGTTATTCTCTAATTACAACAGTGAAGGCCATTGACTACATTAGTTTACAACAGCTGAAGGTCTGGCTCTAAAATACTAGTACAACAACATGAAAAAATATAATCACTGACAGAATTCCAGCATCAATTAGATTCATTAGCCATTGCCTTAGAATAGTAATCTGTGGTCAAGCCACTGTGTCCAAGAAAAGAGTCCTGCTTTTTCTCAAACCTTAAACTAAATAAGGGTACGTCTGCACTTGCTCCCTAGTTCAAACTAGGGATGCAAATGTAGGCAACCAAAATTGCTAATGAAGTGGGGATTTAAATGATCCCACCGGTGCGTTACTCCTCTCAGCAGCTGTTTCGAAAGTGAAAGTGCGCGCCGGGATGCGTTAGTTCAAACCAAACCCCTTAATGCATCCCGGCGCGCACTTTCCCTTTCGAAACAGCTGTTGAGCAGAGTAACGCACTGGCGGGATCATGCTAATGAAGCGCGGGATATTTAAATCCCCGCTTCATTAGCAATTTTGGTCGCCTACATTTGCATCCCTAGTTCGAACTAGGGAGCAAGTGTAGACGTACCCTACGGCTGCGTCTAGACTGCAAGCCTCTTTCGAAAGAGGCTTTTTCAAAAGATACTTTGGAAAAAGCCTCTTTTGAAAAAAGAGCATCTAGATTGCAACCAGTACTTTCGAAAAAGCAAGCCACTTTTTCAAAAGAGAGCACCCAGGCAGTCTGGATGCTCTCTTTCTAAAAAGCACAGTTTGCATTCAAGAACGCCTTTTTTCAAAAGAGCACTTTTGAAAAAAGGCGTTCTTCCTCGTGAAATGAGGAGTACCACCGTCGAAAGAAAAGCCGCATTCTTTCGATTTAATTTCAAAATAACGCAGCTATAGTCTAGTCGCAGGTGACATTTTTTCGAAAAAAGGCTACTTTTTTTTAAAAAAACCTTGCAGTCTAGACACAGCCTAAGAGAATAAAGCTGTTTTCAGATCTTCTAAATATCTTAACTGATCATCATGGCTAGAGATAAAGCTATCCTCCACCGCAGAATCACCATGTTATTGTTTTCAATACTCTTCCAATGTTTTGGCTTGATGTAATGCAAATGCTCAGAAGCAAATTAGTTATTTAAGGCACTTAGAATTTTGAACATTTTGTTTCTTTTAAAAGATACACTAAAGTGTGTTTTCATAAATTGTAGGACTCCTTGAATAGAAGACTGATTCACCAGCCAGCACAAACCCTCATGTCAGTGTATGGTACAGCAGAATTCTCTTCCCTGCTGCTCCTGCTTCTCAGCCACTACAAACTTGTTACTTGGCCCAGCTACATCTATTGTTTGGTCACTTTCAGTTGCATCTTTTGTGGACGAACAGAATTCCATAAACAACAGTCCAGTGACTTTATGCCAGGTCTTCAGTATGATTCTCTGCTGAGTTGTCTTACACCTCTTACCTCAGGGGAGGTGTCTTGGCTCTAGTCGACACTAGAGAGTTATTTTGAAATAACCACCCTTATTTCAAAATAATAAGTGGAAGTCAGTGGGGATTAGGGACCCATCTGTCTTGTGTATCTTTGAAATAACAGGCTGGTTATTTTGAAATCTGTACTCCTGATTTCCTTGGGGATAAACACTTATTTCGAAACAGTGTTAATGTGGGTGCTCCATTGCTGCTATTTTGAAATAACTACTCCCCAGAGTAATTTGAAGTAATTACTCCGCAGTGCTTCCTGGGGCTTTAAGTTGAGGTAGAATGTCCACAATACTGGATCCTGCCTCGGATTAATTTCAAGGCACCTCCATAGTTTCCATTTTGTTATTTTGGGAATTATTATTTTGAATTTAGTTATTTCAAAATAATTTCATAGTTTAGATATGCCTTTGGTCCTCCTTCTACACTAGAGACCTTGTAGGAAGCTGAGCTGCTTAACAATGCAAGGCAGTAGCTATGTCAGCGGGAGAAACTTATCTGCTTTTTACATGGAGGATTGAGGTTGGTATAACTACATCACTGGGGGGGGGGGGGGGGTATGGATTTGTTTGTAATTTACCAAAGTAAGTTTACAGTGTAGACCTAGCCTATGTCTTTTTCTGAAGTATCAAATTATCTTTAAAGACATGTTCTAGCTTGGCCTTTTTCATGCATGTTGAAAATTCATATTTTTAAATACATTTAAGTGATCAGACATTATTCCCTTGCACCTCAGTATTGTAGATACAAATAAAACAACCCCTCCTCCCACAGATATTCGATTGATTAATAAAAGTACTGGTTTCACACCTAGTAAATGTAGTCACAGCTTTTGGTCAAACAGCAAAAATATTAAATTATACACTAGAGGGAGCCCTTTCACTCCCAGGAACAGAAACATTGAAACCAGGAAAGGAAAAATAACAGATTAAAAAACCAAACCAAACACACACACAGCACCCTGTATTGAGTTGCACAGACATGTCCAATATTAGAGATCAAATTTCCTTCGCTGTGATTGTCTAACTTTTGATTACATAATTGTCTATGACAAGCCTGTCTATTAAACAGAAGTTTTGCAGTTGATGGAATAATGAACAGAATCTATAGGAACACACCGACTAAGGCATTAAATGTATCTTGCCAAACCCTACATTTTTTGGCCTCTCCTCACTCTTCCCCTTCCAGATTCTTTAAGCTTAATCACCCACTGATAGCTCTGCTCTCACTATTTATATCGGCTAGGGAAAGATTATTTTAGGCTGTGTCTCTCTTCAAATATTTTTCCCTGACTGACTTTCACTCTGCCAGAGGAGAGCCTGCTCTTAAGTTAGGATTTCAGAGGATTTTCCAACTCTGCTTAGTGGATTTCCCTAATATTATTCTCAGAAGTGGGATTCAGGACTTATGTAGGTAAAATACACCAGGGCTGAGGGAGACTGAATGTATATGTTCAGTGCAGAACCAAAGGACAGGAATACTACCCTTCCGGTGTTAGCCCAACAATCCTATAGCTGACACCCAGGTTTTAAGGCTTTGTCTACACTACAGAATTTACTGCAAAAGCCTATGCAAATGAAGCGTGGATTAGCATTTTCCTGCTCTTCATTTGCATACTCTCTTTCGGTCCGTTAGGGGTTTTTGCACAAAAACAGGTAGTGTGGCTGTGGCCATTTTGCGCAAAAAAACCCTTTTCCCACAAGATCCTTATGCCTCTCCCAGACAGGCATAAGAATCTTGCAGAAAAAGATTTTTTTTTTAATGCAAAATGGCCACGGCCACACTGTCTGTTTTTGCGCAAAAACAGACCAAAAGAGTATGCAAATGAAGAGTGGGAAAATGCTAATCTGTGCTTCATTTGCATAGGCTCTTACAGCAAAAGTCATAATGTAGTTGTAGTCTTGGCTGGAAAAACAGCTACAACCCCTCTTTCCATGTCTACCAGATGTTTCCATGTAAACTCTTTTTCATTTACTTGCCCTCAACAATTTTTGGGGGGGACCCCACAGACTCACACTGAAGAGCGGAGGCATTTCCAGAACCTTATCAAAGGATTTAAGTTCCCTGGGTAGCCTTTCAAGGTTTTTTCCCAGGATGTGGTGATTTGGCCTGATGTGAGGACAACTGTAGGACTGGGCCATAAAGATGTAAAACAATAAGCAAAAGAGGAGATTTTTAGAGTCTTACAGCATCCAGTTCCCACTGGAAGTCAATGGGGATTAGGAACTTATCTGCCACATGTGCCTTCAGAAATTTCCCTTGCAACATTTAGAATGCCAACTAAGACCATACCTGTTCTTAAAAGTTTGCATTCTCAGATTTTTTTTTTTTTTTTTTTTTTTTAAGAATAGGTTTATAGTATTTGACTCTGCTAGTAACACTAGTCAGGAACAATCTTTTAGCACACACATTGATTTTCATCATAATAAGAATAACATTTCCCTGACAATCTCACACACTCTTTATACTCCTGAAGTTCACATGCCTAATAGTCAGGAACCTTTACAGCGTAATAACCACTTTAAAACTCTTATTTATTGAAATGTAAGAGATCTTAGATGCACTAAAGAATTTTTTATGAAATAAAATAAACAGTCTAATAAAATCTTCAAAATATGTTGCATCTTCTGCTACGCAGAGATACAAGACTGAAAAAGCACAAATACATTCTGTCAAGCACTGAACTACATCAGAGAAAACTTGACTTATACCACTGGCTATTAACAACATATAACTTGGCCAGTGAAACTGAAGTCCACTGAATTCCTCTCTATTTGGAAGAATGTCAAGCATTAGGTATATCAGATGCATCAATACAGATATTTTAACAGCAAGCCATGTGTCCCTTAAACTTTCTACTACTTACATCTTTACTTTGAAGATACCCTGCAAAGACTAAAACATTTCTCACCTCTTTTCTTGACCTCAAACGGCTTAGGAGAAAACAGCTCTGCATGAGAAAAGTAAGAGCTCTACACTGACTGATACATGAAAGACACTGAATAGCCTTCTGGGAAATGCATTTGATCCTGACACTTAATGAAATGGAGAGTTAAAAATGACAAATTAACATTTGTTAAACTCTCCAAAGAAGATGCAAATGAGTCACTAATTCCAGAAACAAATTAAAGGAAAGAGGCGGAGGGAATGAAAGCAACATGCAATTAGCTCAGGTAATATTGATAGAAGATGGTTAAAATGACCCAATTGCTTTGTAAAGTATTACAGAGTGTTGCACGCTTTTTACCATCATGATAGATGAGTTAAATAAACCACATAAATGCTAACCAGGGCTCTAACTGCCACTGCCTATTTTGCAACATAATGGAAAGAGAAACTGAAGGTCTACTCTTCCTTTTAATGCAGTGTTTCTCAACCAGGCTGTCTGAGTGAAGGTTTCAAGGGGTTTGCCAAGCAGGGCCAGCATTAGACTTGCTCGGTCTCAGGGCAGAAAGTCAACACTCCACTGCATGGGGCTGAAGCCCAGGATCTGAAGCCCTGCCACCCACAGCCAAAGCCCTGTAGCTTCATGTGGGCCCCTCTGGCGTGGGGCCCCAGGCAATTGCCCTGTTTGCTACCCCTAATGCTGACCCTGGCTTTTATATGTCAAAATCAGTTATTGTAGTACAGGTGGGCTGTGGAGTTTTTATACATGTTAAAGGGGCACAGAAAAGAGTGGCAGAGAACCCCTGTTTGAAGCATCCACAAAAAAGCAGCTGATGCTAATTTTGCTCTGGAGGTTTCTGCTGTGAAAAAGAATTTTAAGAAAAGAATATAATTAAGTTTCCAAGAAGTAGTAATAGGATCTAAATAGCTTATCTCTAAGGTATCCATCCCAAAAGGATATTACTGCTGTCCTACTATTTAGAGCCAGATTTGGGTTCCTGCTTCTCATGCTGGACAATGCTTTATTTCATGAGTAGTTCTACAGAAGTCAGTGGGATTACTTGTGAAACATGAGGCTATCAAACATGAATAAAAGTATCAGAATGTGGAACACGCTTCTAGACTACAATCGTGCAAGGACATGTTTAGCTTTGCTTTCACTGCTCACTTACTTGAAGTTAAACATTTTTAAGTCTTTTCAGGATTGGAGTTATAGGGAGATGACTTTTCCAAGTGGCTTTAATAAATTTGAATTCCTGTAATATTTCATGCACCTTTGAGAATTCAACTGTACTATTCTTCTCTGATGATGGATTGTCAGGAAAGGGAAGCTAATCTGGTGGTAACATGCTCCCTTTTGAGAATGAAGATATGGCTTCTCTGTCTTTCCCTTTGCCCAGCATTTCTGTGTCCCCCTCTAACAGTGGGGGTGAAGTGTGGTCCTTCCATCAGTTCCAGGACAAAGAGGGAAGTCCTAGTAAAACTCTGCAAATAGAGAAAAAGAAGCTTCACAGGCTGGGTTTGTCTAGATGACATATGTTTGTCAGAAAAAGCTACATAAAATGTGCTCTGCATTTTGCGTAGCTTTTTCCAATACTTTTGTCAGAAGAGGCTTTTCCGACATTCAGCCCATGTAGACTGGGCCAAATATAAAACAAAACAAAACAAAACCCTCTTTCGAAAGCCCCCTTCTTCCAAAAGAGCGTGATGGCTCTTCCATAAAAAAAGCGTGTTCACTGGACACGGAGTTTTTCAGGATACCTCTGGTATCCCAAACCGCCCCCTCCTCACAGTCTAGCCGTACCCTCTCAACACTTTCAATAGCCTTCACTACTGTAGCATTAATCATTTTTCATATTTTACTCTTTTTTCCTCATAACATCCTTGTTATGGTAGCAGAATTTTTTTTATCCCTTCCTCCCCAATGTTATAAATTCTGAGGGACTGAGTTAACCGAGGTCAACAAGGATGTCTGAGTCAGAAAAGGGATTGAAGCCAGTTCTTCTCAGACTCATGTGGACTGCTCTTCCTCTCCCTTTAAGATTTCATTAATCCTAAAATTTATACAGTACTTGTTATTCAAAAGGATCTCAATAAACTGTACAAACCAGACATAAAAGGGATCTTTTAATCTAGCAAAGAAATATAATTACTTTAATTGAAATTTGGTCAGGGCACCAAAATACCATGACTTCTACAAAATGGATCATAGGATTGAAAGAAACATCAGGTGATCAGGATTTAAGGTTTATATCTGCTCCCTTTAGCTTTTTCTGGGCCCTAGGTCAATGCTGGAGCCAGAGGACAATGCTGAAGCTATGTATTTGAAGTGACTGAAAGCTATTGAACATTTTGAATATAAAAGCAAACAAAATAAAAAAAAAGAACAATCCCAAAAACACTCCCCCAGCATATTTCATCTTTCTGTGCCCCTAATGGAATTTTCTTTATCCTTTGACTTACAGGCTATGGTTTGGTACGACACAATTTATCAAATAATGACATATCCTATTGTGTTATGTCTCGCTTTGAAGAAAAATAAAAATGCCTTTTGGATCAAGCTGACAATAACAATTCAAGCAGCAACAAGCCAAACCCAAAAGTGTATGTGGATGGATGCAAACTATTTTTACAAAGCTGGATCATTTTTTCTTGCCCTTTGTGACGCACACAGGACAAAGGAGAATAAGTGCTATGAAGAGATTTAAAAATCTCTAACAATATAGGAAGTGAAATTCCAACTTGAAAATATTTGGTGGTTCAGTTAAGGCTCAACAGACTGGAGAGATTCAGTGCTGTGCCTGTTGGAAAGAGAGCCTAGAGTACATAGGCTGGGGGAGGATTTAAATAATCTTTGCCCCCTTTCAAACCATGGCTGCTCTGTGGGTTGGAGAGGCCCCTTTCAAAGTTATAGCAGCTTCCACCTTGGGCTACTACAGTATACAACACAAAGCTAACTGGATTTTCTTTGTCCTTAGGATTGCTATTCAGCCTTGCCCTGACACACCCTTTTCACCCCCTTCTCCTGGGATCGTAATAAGGTTCTCAGGATAAGCCTGCAGTTCCTATGTCAGGTGATCTTTTTCCAGACAGATGTGGGATTTTTAGGTCCACTTAACACTACTCTAACTGTTACACAGTATAATGTGGTGTAAGGATGTTAAATAGTGAGTAATTTACTAGTCGAGTAGTTGATCAATTTTCCATTGACTACTCAACTAGTCGATAAGCACTTCAGCATTCCTCCTTTGAAATGTACAAGAGCCCCACTGGGTCTCTTGTACATTTCAAAGGGGGAATGTGGAAATCCAAGTGCAGCCCGGGGCCAGCAGGAAGTCCTGTTGACTCTGGGCTGCACGCAGCATGTCAGCGGGGGCTCTTGTGCATTTCAAAGCAGAAGCACCCTCATGGAGCCATGGACCAATGGGGGATTCACAGTTCCCCACTGACAAAGCTCCATGCAGCGTTGCTGATTTGAAATGCCACGCGGAGCCCAGGTCAGCTGGGGACTCCCCAGATGATCCCAGGTTCCATGGAAATGGAGCCTATGATCAGCCGGGAAGTCCCCAGCTGACCCTGGGCTCCACGTGGTGCTGCCACTTTGAAACACTGTGGCAGGATTTCAAAGTGGCAGCACTGCATAGCTGAGCCCAGGATCAGCTGTGTGGTGCTGCCCCTTTGAAATGCCATGGCAGAGTTTCAAAGGGGCAGCACTGCATGGAGCCCAGGGTGGTGCTCCTTTGAAACCCTGAGGCAGCGCTGCATAGCTGAACCCGGGATCAGCTGTGCGGTGCTGCTGCTTTGAAGTACTTCCCCTCCCCCCTTTTCTGCTTTTATCAGAGACAGCAAAGAGGAGGGGAATCGACTTGTTGACTGGACTATCCGATAAGCTTTTGCTTATCAGATAGTCGACTAGTCTTTAACATCCTTAATGTGGTGTAAATCCATTATTCTCTGAAATTTATCAAACTTTTCCAAGAATATGAAGAGAAATTACCTCCAATGCTCCCCATAACCCTCTTGATGTCTTAGCATATGTTCTTAAGCAGTCTTGAGCCTAATGGTCAAATCTACACAGGCCAGCTCCTCAACTGGTATTAACCATCATAGCACCATTTCAGGATCTAGACCAATTTATAGCAGTTGCAGATCTGGTCCTCTGAGTCTATATTCCATTACAAAAATAAGCAAACCTACCAGAAACTCAATTAAGGGAACCAAATACTCAGAGGGTACAAACTGAAATAAGTCTATTGGCTGAAGTAGTTTTGTCAGCTTTCCTGCACTTTCCTAGTGGGGGTATAGTGCTAGTGATATCTGGATCCAGGTACTAATGGTGAGTAATGTTTAAAGCGATCCAAAAGTCAAAGAGCCAATAAAAGAGTAAATGTAGTTGAGTTCATGTATCCTATATTGGGCCACCTTATATAAGTCATTTTTATAAGGAACTTTGCATTGCCTTCCCTTAAAGACTAATTGCATGGCATAGCCCATTATCTGGTCCAATGTCTTATCAAGACTATATTGGTACTCATTTTGTCTAGTAACACCTGGTATGGAGAAGAAGAGGAAAAGCAATTCTTACCTTGCTTCTAAGTAATAAGCAATGATGCAAGAAGTAGCTGTAGTTAAGTATCTATTCACTATAATTAAATTCAACAACCTTCTAGGAATGATTTTACTGAAATGATTTCACTGTGATGCAGAACTGGAAAAAAACAAAGTATTGTATTTTTTTAAATGAGGAAGCTGGTGAAAAAAAATCTATGGACAAAATGTTTAAAAAATTAGAATCTTCAGCATCAGCTTAGGGCCAGGGGAGCAGACAAACTCTCTGGGCCCCAAGGCAAAGTGTATGTTGGAGGAGGCGTAGCTGTGGGCTCCTGAAAGGGCAGATCTTGGGCAGGAGGGGCAGATCTGGGGGCAGCCAGCCTTCACGGCTATCTGGACCACACCTCTGAAGTCTCTAGAACACGCAGCACAGGGCACCGGTGGCAATTTGAAAGGCTCAGGGCTCTGGCCACTGCAGCTGCCACAGTAACCACATCAGTGGCTGGCAGCCTCCACCCCTTTTCAATTGCCAAGCCATGGGGCAGTTAACTTCTTATTTCCCCCATTTATCAGGCCTGCTTAGGGCAAGTATACACTTAAAATGCATGGGTGCAGGTGTGGCACTTAAGTGATGGTGCTGATGGGAGAGCTTCTCCCATGGGCGTTGTTAATCCACCTCCACGAGAGGGAGAAGCTCTCCCAGTGACATAGTCCCATCAAGATTGGGAGTTAGGTTGGTATACATGTCTCCTCAGGAGTGTGGATTTTTCACACCTCTGAGCAGTGTAGTTTTACTGATATAAGTCTGTAGTATAGGCTTTCCCTTTCGCATGTGATATTAGAATTGTAGCAGCTATGCCTGTCCCTAAAAAAAAAAAAAAAAAAATCCTCATGACAACACAGTCTGCAGCTCAATTATATAGGAAGCTATAAGCATTTTATTAGTCCAAAGAGATAGCCTTCAATAATTGGAAATCTAGCCCACATAAGCCAAATGGAATAGAATACTCAGTCAAATCCTGAACTGGCATAGTGCCTTTGATGTCAATCAGTTCTTGGCCAGAAAGGATCAGAGAAAGTTTTTAGGGCTGATCTTGGAAATTTATTAGACATTTATTTATCAGCCTTTGGATGGAGCATTCTTCAGTGCCTGGAGGAGGTAAGAGCTAAATTAATTCCCACTACTGTAAATAATTTCAGTTCCTTTCCCTCAGTTCTCTTTGTTTTCTGCATGAAGTTTTAATTGGAAATGGGCTGGCTTCTGACACCAGCACCAGACAGCTATATTCACTGTACTTAATGACTCAGATTCTAGAGTCCTATGATTAGATTAGAATCTCTGCTTTCATTTAATGTGTATGCGTGCGCGCATATATACACACACATGCATGCAAAGAACTCTGTGCTGAGGAATGTCAAAGCAGAAAACGGTTTCTCCAGCCCTTCCCCTGCAGCAGTAGTTTGCCTGCTGCTGTGGTCCTAATCCAAGGTAGAACAGAAGCACTAAAATGATTTGTTCTTTGTTGCCCAACAGATGAGCTCACTCAGCTGTCAGATACTTCCCAGAACTATGAAAGGGGAGGGACACACGCCTGTCTGATAGCAGAGATCACCAAACACTAAGCAGAGCCATCAGGGAAGGCATTGTGGGATACTGGCCAAACTCAGTACTTTTGACAAAACAAACAGCAGAATCTACACTGGCTCCTTGTTGACAATAAAGGGAGGGGGAAATGACAAAAGTCTCTTGCAGCGGTGAACTTTTTTGTTGCCAAAAATGTGTGGTTTTCCTGACAAAATCATATTTTAGTGTGCAGGACTATGTAGCACTTTAAAGACTAACAAGATGGTTTATTAGATGATGAGCTTTCGTGGGCCAGACCCACTTCCTCAGATCAAATAGTGGAAGAAAATAGTCAACCATATATACCAAAGGATACAATTAAAAAAATGAACACGTATGAAAAGGATAAATCACATTTCAGAACAGAAGGGGGATACGGGGGGGGGGGGGGAGAGGGAAGGTAAATGTCTGTGAGCTAATGGTATTAGAGGTGGGAAAAGGTAAATGTCTGTGAGCTAATGGTATTAGAGCTGATAATTGGGGAAGCTATCTTTGTAATGGGTAAGATAGTTAGCGTCTTTGTTGAGACCGACGCGTAGAGTGTTGAATTTTAGCATGAATGACAGTTCAGAGGATTCCCTTTCAAGTGCAGATTTAAAAGGCTTCTGCAGCAGGATGCAGGTGATTAAGTCGTTGAGACAGTGTCCTTTCTGGTTGAAATGGCAAGAAACTGTTTTTTTCTTTGTGATCCTGTCTAATATCTGTTTTGTGGGCATTGATCCTTTGGCGAAGTGTCTGAGACGTTTGTCCAATGTAGAAAGTAAACGGACACTTTCGGCACACGATAGCATAAATTATATTTCTGGATGCGCAGGAATATGTATTCTTGATCTTATAACTCACTTGGTTAGGTCCAATAATGGTATCAGCAGAGTGAATATGTGAACAAAGCTGGCAACGGGGTTTGTTGCAAGGGAAGGTACCAGGGTTGGTATTAGTGTGGTATGTCCTGTGGTTGTTGGTAAGAATCATCTTGAGGTTGCGTGGTTGTCTATAGGAGACTATGGGTCTGTCTCCCAGAGCCTGTTGGAGTTTAGTATCCTGTTCCAGTATAGGCTGTAGTTTATTGATAATGTGTTGGACAGGTTTAAGTTGGGGGCTGTAGGTGATGACAAGTGGTGTTCTATTGTTGGTTTTCTTGGGTCTGTCTTGAAGTACATGGTTTCTAGGTATTCGTCTGGCTCTTTCAATTTGCTTTTTTATTTCTCCGGGTGGGTAGTTGAGGTTTATAAATATTTGGTAGAGATCCTGAAGTTTCTGGTCTCTGTCAGTGGGATTAGAGCAGATGCGGTTGTATTGAAGGGCTTGGCTATAGATGATGGAGCGTATGGTGTGTGCTGGATGGGAGCTGGAAGCATGTAGGTAACTGTATGAGTCAGTGGGTTTTCTGTAGAGGATGGTGTCTAATTTTCCATTGTTGACTTGTACTGTGGTGTCCAGGAAATGGATCTCTCGTGTAGTCCAGGCTGAGGTTGATGGTGGAGTGTGGGTTGTTGAAATCTCTGTGGAATGTCTCCAGTGTTTCTTGGCCATGCGTCCAGATCATAAAGATGTCATCGATGTAGCGTAAGTAGAGAAGTGGTAAAAGGCGATGGGAATTTCTTTATGGCTGACCTAGAACAACGTTTCCTCAACTCCCGTCCCAAGGCCTAAGTAGTGATTGTAGGAAGCCTGAAACAATAGCTCTAGGAGTGTGAATTGTCCTATTCATTGGCACTCTGAAATCTGATGCCACCTCAAATAGAGCAGGGCAATGGCATAAAGTGGGCAATGTGGGATGTGCCTACAGCCCTGTTTTGTCTCAATTTATCCATTCTGACACTGATGGATAGAGAATGATAAAAAATATCGCTCACGTTAACACTCAGGGCAGAGTTTTGTATTCTGGTTCAGACTGGATTCTCCAGAGGCCAAAACAATAAAGAATGGACTTTCGATTAAATAACTATTGTTTCATCCGACAGGATTTTGTTGTGAATCTAATTCTAAAGACTAATGACTTATAACCACAGGAAAAACTTAGTTTTGGGTTCTGAAGGGCTAAAACCTACCAGAGGCCTGATTGGAGTTGGGAGTGACCTCAAATAAGATTGCTAGATTGCATTCTTGTATTGTTTTCATGTAATTTCCTCTGTAGTTCTTTTACCTTAAGGGTGAGTGTGCTTGCTTAGGAGTTTTGTGGTAGTTTATTATGCAATACACTGGTCACAGTCATCAAAGACTAAGCAAAATTCAGGCACTGGTCTTTTCAACAGTCTGGCTTGCTGGAAATATGACAATGTAAGGCACAGAGCTGTGAAGCATTAATATTTTTCATCAGGAGGGAATGGAATGCTTGTCTCTGCCCAAGAAAGGTGATAGCTGAGGAGCCAGAAACCTAAAAAGTGGGTGGCCCTGGTGGACCATAGTGGGGGAATAAAGGAGCTGTTACTCTAAAACTGTGACAGTTTAATTTGATCTCTACCTTCTCTTTTTCCTTTATTTTAAAAGAGTGTGTTCGGTCAATCCATCCCTCCTCATATTGTCTTTGGAAAGTGCATATATGTGAAGAAATGAATTTACCTATTTTTTAGATAAAGTGAGCTGTAAAGAGGTTCCTTCACAATTGTGGGCCACATCCTCTGCTGGCCATCATTAGCGTCAAGCAATTGAGGCTGTGACCCACAATTTCACTACATCAATAAAGCAGTTACTCAAATTATTAAGGTAATTAAGTCTTTTCCTTTTCCTGTTCCAAACCACTCTCTTGGATAGTACCAATAATAGTGGGATGTTCCAATATGGAAACTTCTACAAGGGAAAAAATAGTTACTAATCTTTCATAACTGATGCTCTTTGTTGTGTGTTGCTCATGTCCATTCTGTGCTTGGTGTGTACACTCTGTGTGCAAAGTTGCCAGAGATTTTTCCCTCAGTGGTATCCATAGGACTGTCTGTAGTGGCCCTAGAATCACATGTGTATGCACTGGTATAAGAGGTATCACAGGCTCTGACCCTTACAGTTCCTTCCTGCCAATAACTTTGACAAAGGAGTAGAGGGATGGGTCATGGAAAGGACATGAGCAGCACGTATTGATGAACAAGTTACAAAAGGTTAGTGACCATTTTTTCTTCTTTGAGTGCATGTTCATGTCTGTTACTGCTTGAGAGTCATCTAGCAAGGATGTCCACAGGTGGGCTCAGAGCTTATGGAGATGTTGGTGGCATCATCATGGGCTTGCTGGGTGATGGCACAGTGGGACACGTAGGTATGAACTGATGACCATGTTGTGGCCCTGCAAATATCTTGGATTGGTACTTGTTTGAGGAACACTACTGATGAAGCCTGAACTCTTGTGGAATGAGTGGTCAGGATGGATGGAGGTGGAACCTTTGTCTGCTTGTAGCAAGCCCAGATATAGGAGGTTTTGCAGGAAGCGATGACACTGAAGTTCTCTGTAAGCTGTGTGGCCATGCAGCGGCACAGCTGCTTAGTTAGCACTGTGCAGGTGTTCAAGGCAACTGCCCAAAACAGGGAGGAGGGCTGTTCCACCCCCAACCAAGTCCAGCCTCCAGCCTGCTGTAGTTGAGGGAGGGATGACCTGAGCCTGGAGCTTCTCCTCCAGCCTGAATGTAACTGAAGCCCAGGTGGCCCAGCCCCAAATCCCATCTGCCACAGGCCAGTTGGCCCAGAATTCCTCTGCTGTGGCCAGAGCAGCCTGGCCCCAGAGCTCCCATGCTGTGACCCAGATGGCCTGGCCCCAGAGTCCTGCAGCCACAGCATGCCCCCAGACCACCAAGCTGTGGCCAAGCCCCTCCTCCCACAGACCTCCTGCTGAAGCCAGAGTCTCCTGAGCAGTGCAGTCCCAGAGCAATGGAGCCCCCCTGCTGTGACTGGGCACCCTGCCCCCAGAACTCCCTTGCAGTAGCTACGACATCCTTGGCCTGACACACCTGCCATGAGCCAAGCAGCTTGCAGTCCCCCTGACACAGCTGGAATGACCTGGCCATATGGTCCCCCTGTCACAGCCAGAGCAGCCCAGCCTTGGAGTCCCCCTGTTGCAGTCTTGCCCAGCACCCCCTACCCCAGCTGGAGAGTCCTAGGTGACCTGGATCTGGAGTGCTCCTGCTGTGACCTAGTGCCCCGGCTACAGCAACCAGCAAGGTACCAACACTACATCACACCATCCCTGAGTCCCTCAGCCCTATCCCTACCCTAGAACCTGCACCACCAGTTGGAGCCCGCACACTCCTGCACCCCAATTCTCTACCCTGGGCCTGAGCCCCATCCCACACATGGAACCCATTGCCCCCCACCACATGAGTTTTGTTATGTACATCAACATGAGGGTGATGCATCACATATCCCCTCCATATTGTTGCACATGACAAAATTCTTTCCACTCAGGGGTCAGCAGTCTTAAGAGGTTTTGTAAAGAAAATAGGAAAAAATATGTTCTAATTGTTGTGGCATCACCTTTGGTTGGAAGGCCAGATGAGGGTGTTGCTGGACTTTGTCCTTAAAGAGCACCATATAAGAGTGTTCTGACATCAGGGCTTTGATCTCAGAGACTCTTCTGGCAGAGGTGATCACTGCCGGGAAGGCAATCTTCCAAAAAAGAAGCAGCAAGGGGCAAGATATCAGTGGGTTGAATGGAGGCTTTGTGAGCTCTGACAGGACTAGGTTCAAGTCCCATGGGGAAATCTGATGACAAACCTGAGGGTAAAATCTTTCCTGGCCCTTGAGAAACCTGACCATCATCTCATGGGAGAACACTGGTCTGCCCTGCACTGGAGGATAAAAGGCTGAGATGGCTGTCAAATGAAGCTTAAAGGTCTGGCTCTCTCAGGGTATGTCTACACTACCCTCCTAGTTCGAACTAGGAGGGTAATGTAGGCATACCGCACTTGCAAATGAAGCCCGGGATTTGAATTTCCCGGGCTTCGTTTGCATAAGCGGGGCGCCGCCATTTTTAAAACCCCGCTCGTTCGAACCCCGTGCAGCGCGGTTCCACGAGGAGTAACGGTAGTTCGAACTAGGAAGCCTAGTTCGAACTACCTAGTTCGTGCCCCGTGTAGCCGCGCTGCACGGGGTTCGAACGAGCGGGGTTTTAAAAATGGCGGCGCCCCGCTTATGCAAATGAAACCCGGGAAATTCAAATCCTGGGCTTCATTTGCAAGTGCGGTATGCCTACATTACCCTCCTAGTTCGAACTAGGAGGGTAGTGTAGACATACCCTCATCTATTAAATTTTAGATGGAACAGATAATCCAAGATAGACTGTAGAGAAGACCAGGATGGAGAAAGATTCTATTTGGAGACCCACCAAGTGAAACGTTTGCATTTATACCAGGGCTACTTACTTGGTCAAAGGCTTTGTGCTACCTAGTATGCCATGAAGCATAGCCTGATCATTTAAGCTGTCTTATGGTGTACCATGTGCTATGGATAAGCACTGCAGAAAGATGATGCACAATGTATTCCACAATAGCTGGAAAAAGAGAAGCCATTGACTGAAAACACTAAGGACACCATCCGCTTCTGACATCTTCAGTGTCCATACTGGGGACAAAGGATCTCTTTTTCAGGGCACATAGTAAGAGGTCAAATATTGATGCATAACATGAATATTTATTTAAATAGTTTTTTTACTAGATGAGGTCTTGATCGGTAGACATGAAATAAGTGGAGTCTACTGAAAATCTACTTCATAAGATGCAAAGACAAAAGGAAAATGAGAATTGGATACTTAGTGTTAGTCTTCTGACTTTCAAAATGAATTCATCACTATAACTTGTGGTTTCTAACTCACATTTTTCTGTTTTGCAGTGGAAAATGCTGTTCTGCTGACATTTCAATGCTTACATAATTTATACTCTATTATTTGATAATGTATTGAAGCAGATTGTTGTCCATGACACAATCAAAGCTGCCTGCTAATTCAGTGCTTAACCTTCTCTGCATGGGCATGAAATAGAACAGGAGAGATGCAGGGCATGCTGTTTGTAATTCCAGAAATGGATTGTGCTTTCAGACAATTTTAAAATATAACCTAAATGACTATTGGTTTTGAAAAAGTAACAAACAAAAATATGAAAGCAACACTTTCAGACAGGTGAAGACACTTCTTTTCTTACAGTTTCTTAGCTGAGAGGCACTTTAAAGCCTTCATTTTGAAAATCATGTTGGTGTTGAAGTCTTACTAAGTAATTGGACACATTGTCAAGTTGAAAAATTCACCCCTGGAACTTCAGTGTTGCCAGTGAAGAAGAGGAAAGGGAGTACTAGCTGACTGGAGGGTTTATGAGTCTCTGACTCACAATCATTCTCAGAGCAGCATGATCAGAAAAGCTGGATCCCTGTGCACACAGCTGTGCTACTCTAAAAAGGAGCAGTGTGTGCTCCCTCCTGTGGCATGTATTCAGGGAGTGCAGAAGGATTGACATACCTAAGAAGCCAGTTCAGTTCACTAACTGCTCCCTCTCACCATCATTCCCCCTCTCCCTCTGGCCATCTGCTTAGTCCACTCAAGAAATACCAAGTGTGAGTCCTGTTCATGTGCAGGACAGGGAGATGGCTAAGTCTTTCTAACTCACACCACTACCCAATGCTTGAGATGTGAAATCACCAAGGAAACACATGTCTAAAAATTTTAGGAAAAACTGAGAACCCTTCTTAAAAACAAAACCTTTCAAAGAACAGATGCTTCTTGAAGGTATCACCATTATATCCGAACTAAGATGTTTCTTCTGTAATTAGTAATTATGATCTGTATGTATAGCATAAGCAATAGCTGGCATGCATAGAATTGTCACACTATATGACCCCAATTCTGCAAACAAACATACTCTTAACTTTAAGCATGAAAAAAGCCCCACTAACTTAAGCAAGTGCACAAATGGATTAACTATCTGCAGGACTGGTGACTACATTTGCATCTAAAAACAGAACAGGAATAACAAACATCTACATTACCTTGCTATCACAAATCCAGGGAAGGGATCTTGCAAGATTACATTATCTGCCTTTCCCAAGCTTCACTTGCACATTGCACTCACTACCAATCAGTTCCCTGAAAAAAACCAAGCATAATATTTCTGCTTTTAATTTCGGTGCAGTGTTCAATCCGAAAAAAAAATGGAATATTTTGTGTAAAGCAAGAAACAAATTAAATAGCTTGTTCAAGCTAAAGGGGTAATTAATTAGAAGTGCTGATTTGGGGTATAGCTTGGAAATGGCTACTTTCTGGAAGTTTTCATGCTCCCTTATGCAGTTATGTTTTGTCCCCCAAGTATTGCTTTTATGTTGCACAGAACAAGTTGTGAGCAATGAGAATGTTAACCTGAACTGATCAAGCATAACCTGAATAATTTAATTTCTGAAGAATAGCCTACTTTATTACAGACTCATCTTTAGAAACAGTTTTTCCTGATGTTAAAAACATCTTTTTTTTTAATCTTGCATTTACTTAAATAAAGAATAAGAATTCATTGCTTCCAAACTGGCCAAGTCCTAGCGAATCCCTTGCCTCCTCTTTTTTTTTTTTTTTTTTGCCTCAGTTTCTGATTTTAAAGAACATGAATTATTGAGTCAATTCCACATATTTTCAAAACATTTGTTAAATAAAACTGCATATAAAAATGCTTTTCTTTTCTTTTTGATTAGTCACAAATGAGTGGAAGACAATGAATCCTAGTGATTTTATTTTTGACAGTTTTAGAAGCACTTGGTGTATACTGTTGGACTTAAGAACATTTCAGCCATTTTTATATATTACAGTATTTTTATACATTCAGTATTTTGTATATTACAATAAAACAATTATAGTTACAATCAAATACCATATTCTATAACATCACTAAACAGGTATCAAGAATAAAGTAAAAGATTGCATGTCACCTAAGAATTCTGCAGGCAATAAAAGAAGTTTTTTCTAACTTTACTGAGTGAAATGCAGAACATTTTTTTTTTAAAGCAGCACTGAGAACACACAGTCACAGAAAGTCAAAAAAGGTCCAACAACAACATTAACTCAGACATAATTTCCATTCTAGCTGTACTATGGTATAGCCTTTTGGACATAAATAGTAACATCATATTCAGCATTCAACAGGAGAACAGAAAACTACTTCATATCTGCAATATAATCAAACTAACATAGTCAGAACCTTAACATTTGCCATTTTTATTTCTGAGTAGCCTTAATACTATATTTTTTTCACTTCCCCCTATTAAATTGTTTTGGTTTCTTAAGAGAGGCAGTTTTTATTTCTGCCACAGACCCTGGATAGTTTATTTACCTCTGAGCCTCAGTTCCCCATCTTTGCAGTGGGTTGATAGCACTTCCCTACCTCCCATGTCTGGTGTCGGTAAGGATTTATCTACACTATACAGATTTTATTGATATAGCTGTGTCACTAAAGCTATGGCTAGATTACAAGCTTCTTGCACAAGAAGCTTTTTGCGGAAGAGATTTTCTGCAAAAATGTCTTGCACAAGAGAGCGTCCACACTGCAAAAGCGCATCGAAAAAGCAATGTGCTTTGGTGCAAGAGAGTGTCCAGATTGCCTGGATGCTCTCTCGCAAGTAAGCAGTGATTGCTATGGATAAAATGGCCACCAGGGCACTTGTGCTTTTCCCTCTTCCCTCATTTTGTGCAAAAAACCCCTCTGTTCTTTCATTTTACGTGTGCAAAAAGGTGCTTGAGGCGTGGATGCTCTGCTAGCTTTTACACAAAAACAGCTGTTTTTGTGCAAAAACTCTGTAGTGTAGACCTAACCTAAAAGTTAGGTGGTAGAACCTGCTGACTCACAGCACTAACAGTTGTCTGAGTTAGTGACACCTGACTGGAACACTCAGGGATGGGTCCAATACATAGTTATTTGCAAGTGATCTCGTTATATTAGTATAACATAGTTTCAACTGTTTAATTTTCTTAAATTCACTATAGACTTCTTCCTAAATTAAGTTGCCAGTAGTCTTATCCTTTTGTTGTTTGACTAGTGCAATAGCGATGATACTGAACTATTTCTTCTTTATCAAATTAGAAGGAATACAGATATATGTCTATATGGGTGCTGTTTTTGGGGGAGGGAGGAGGGATGAGTTGCAAAACTCCTAGATTTAGGTCCTATTTCAGCTTAGATAAAAACTATCTATTCAATTTTGTGATCAGTTTTGACCCACTTCATTTCTTTTTCTCCAGTTTCTGTCTTTTACCTTTCCTGGTTTGCCCCTCTCTCTTCCTTCCTTTTCATACCCTTGGCCAAGTTAGAAGAAACTCAGATGGACCATTTCTAGATATGGAGCTAGAAATCCAAAGGAATGACACTTTTCAGGAGTCTTATCAAGAGATATTGACTTAAACTTTCTGCATTTCTGCTCATATAAATTGTGTTTCCTGGAACATCACAAGAGTCAATCATCCGCTAATTCTTTTTCTGTTTATCACCCATTTGACAATGCCGAAAGCACATATCTTCCGCCAGGAAAGCCACCTTAATGATCTGAGAGCAGAAAAATGGGGGGGGGGGGGAGGAGGGGGGGAACAGGATGGAAGAAAAAGGAATGCTTAACAATTTCCCTTCTACAATTAAAGGGACTGTGTTATTTATATACTGTCCAGATGTGACACTGACAGCCAGAACAAAACCTGGGACCTCTGGAGCTTAGTGCATGAGCCTCTACCACTTGAACTAAAAGCCAGCTAAGGCTGTAGAGGAAACCAGTCTTTCTCTATGTAAGTGATCTAAGTGTCACAACATGGGACAGTACACCACACCCAGTAGGTGTGTGGGTTACATAGAGAAGCAGGGCATTGTACAACCAAACTAGCTGACTGGGACAAAATGGGAGATGATTTTTAATGTTGATAAATGCAAAGTAATGCATACTGGAAAACATAATCCTAACTATACGTACAAATGATGGGGACTAAATTAGCCATTACCACTTGAGAGAGAGCAAGCTTTAAGTCATTCTGGATAGTTCTCTGAAAACATCCACTCAATGTGCAGCAGCAGTCAAAAAAGCAAATAGAATGTTAAGAATCATTTAAAAAGGGATAGAGAATAAGACAGAGAATATCTTATTTCCTCAGCATAAAACCATGGTAAGTCCAGATTTGTGTACATATTTGGTTGCATCATCTCAAAAAAGATACCTTAGCATTGGAAAAAAATCAGGATTCATGTGGAGAAAGTGAATAAGGAAAAGCTATTTACTAGTTCCCATAACATAAGAACTAAGGGTCATGAAATGAAATGAATAGGTAGCAGGTTTAGCACAAAAGGAAGTGTTTCTTTATGAATCACATAGTCATCTTGTGGAACTCCTTGCAGAAGATGTTGTGAAGACCAGAACTTTAAGGGTATGTCTACACAGCAGCATTATTTCAGAATAAGTGTTGTTGTTATTCAAAAATAAAAAAGAGTGCATCTATACTGCCAGTCTTTATTTCAAAATAATTTCGAGCTGGAGGACTTCTTACTCTGACTCCTGTAACCCTCATTTCATGAGGAGTAAGGGAAGTCAAAGGAAGAGTGTTCTTCCTTCAACTTCCTGCTGGGTAGATAGAGCCAAAATAAGATATTTTGACTTAAACTACCAAATTGACATATCTGAAGTTGCATAGCTTATTCTGACTTTAGCTCTGCTGTGTAGATGTACCCTGGCAGAGTTCAAAAAAGAACTAGATACATTCATGGAGATTAGGTCCATCAATGCTTATTAGCCAGGATGGGTAGGAATGGTTTCCTTAGCTTCTGTTTGTCAGAGGCTGGGAATTTGTGACAGGGGGAGTGATCACCTGTTCTGTTCATTTCCTCTGGGGTATCTGGTATTGGCCACTATCAGAAGATAGGATATTGGGCTAGATGGACCTTTGGTCTGAGCCAGTATGGCCATTCTTTTGTTCTTATAAACATTTATAAATAAACAAGAACATTCTTACATTGTATCAATTTTGCTTCCAAATGGAAACAACCTCGTAAGGGCCTCTATACTATCTAGCTGCTCAGGTCAAAGAGGCATCATTTTAGTACAAAAGCTTTAGAGGGGTAGCCAAGTTAGTCTGTAACAGGAAAAACTTAAAAAACAACAAATAGTCTAGTAGCACCTTAAAGACTAACAAAGCATGTAGATGGTATCATGAGCTTTCGTGGGCACAACCCACTTCTTCAGATGATTGGACTGAAGATGTGGGTTGTGCTCATGAAAGCTCATGATACCATCTACATGTTTTGTCAGTCTTTAAGGTGCTACTAGACCATTCTAGTACAGTCATCTCAATTATTTTTTTTCATCCTTCTATAAACTCAGACCTGTCAGGGATCTGGAGAGACAGTCCTGCCTTTGACCTAAAGAGGCTCAGTAATAAAGAACAGGTGAGTTAATTTCATGTCACTAGCTTTTGTGATTTCATTAAGTCTCAAAATGGTTTCCCACCAAAAACCCCACCTTCTGGAATCTTGTTATTACAGGGCAATCCAAGCTGGGTTTTTTTACTTAAGTTTAACACAATTTGCATGCATGACTCAGTGTGTTCATAAAGCAAGACTATATTGTGTAAAAACATTGCAGAATCCAATGCAAAGCAATGCTAAGATTCAAGATAGGAAAGAATTTTCATTCCAGTACTACCAGCCTATGTGTTTTGACTCATATGTGATTGCTTATTTGAGAGTTTTCCAAAATGTTGTGAAAGTGAAATTGGTTCATAAGAATGTTTGTTTGTGTAAAGGGAAAGTGTTGGTCACATACCTATTCGCACAGCAAAGCTCACAAACATTATATATATTTACACAAATATTTCCAATGGAAATATTTACATATATTTTGAGGTAGTTATTTGTAGGCTTGGGAAGGAGAAGAAACAATATTGCATGTCTCAAAGTGACTGATTGTGCAGTGCAAATAGCACATGGCAAGTAGCACAACTGAAACAGAGAGTGGGGCTTAATGGTTTGTGTTCACGCCATATGCTGAACTATGCTCTCGTGAATGATTCCAACAGATATTATTGACACTTAACAATCTGGTTTCAGTTTAACTCACTTCAAGAAAATTGATTTAGGGCTAGCAAAAGGGCACAAACATAGGTGATGGTGGAGTAGCCACCCTTGTGCTTTGGTAACTCCTATGTCTTATAACAGCATGGGAAGATTTATGGGTGACCAGATTATCTTTAGCCAACTCCAAGATCTTGGCCCACAAAGATGATATGCTGCCAACTATGTCCCTTCTCCTCTGAGCTGTGCCAAGCGGTTCTCAGAATCTGGATCATGAATTGTTTGCAAATCAAGTCTGATTTTTTCTGAATATGTAAATATTAGTTGGCTTTAAAAAGGCACTCTGTGGGTCAATACAAACTGTTTACTTCAGTTATTTTTACTTTATTGCTTGAGTGGTACGGCTGGTTACCTAAGTTATGTGGTATTCTCTCTGCTTCTTGATTGGATTGGCAATTATTTGAAGAGAACAACAAATAATTAACGCATTCCCTGGATGAATAGTCATTTGGGCTAAAATTCCTAAAACAGATTTGTGGATATTTTCATAACCGTGGCTCTCCAAAGAATTATGAGTAATGAATACTATGACACCACAAATGCCATGACTCAATATTCCTATTCAGAAGAATATTGACAAATCAAGGGATTAATATCTCTCTCTCCAAATCTAAAATAAAAATAAGAAAATCCTGTTATTCAACTGGTTGAATATTTCCAACCAGCACAGGGATGATGGAAGTAGAGCTGTACTTCTTTGAACTGACTGCTGGTGTTTTACTAATCACAAAAGTTTCTCAGAGAAGAGGAACCAGCTCGCTTCCTGAGGGCAAAGATTTGAGAAAGGTAAGACTAAGGTTTTGTATCTCAGAAAGATAGAATCTTGTATTCCCTTTCATTTGGAGAAGCGTTTTTAACAATATATTCTATTTTAAGGTTCTTTGAGAGCTAGGATAAGTCAGTATCAAGAAGTCTATTCAGCAAGCTGTGGAAAGTAGCATTTTGTCTGATGACAGGGCACTATCCCCCTGCAGAGCTACTAAACGAAGTAACAGAAATGCTGAACTGTTGTATCACTGAATTTTGCTGTCTGGAATTTTTCATTTCTGTAACATAAAATGGGGGTGGTGGTAGTGGTTTTGCTTAAGATTTATTTAATTACTTCAAAATCCATTTTCTCACTGAATAATGGAGCTAGGGCTGTGTGGCAGAATCACCATCCTTACAATTGCATGTCAGATTTTTCTATAAAGTTTTTGCTTTACTGTTTCTGTAGTTCAGTTAGACATGAGCTGCCTCAGTCACGTATAGCCCTTCTGATGACAAAACCCCAAACTCCCTTCTCCTATTTATTGTTTGGAGTCACAACCTATAGATAAGGCTAAGATTTTTGTCACTGACTTACAATGGTGAGTCACTGTTTTAAAAATAAATAAATAAAAGAAATGGGGGGTGGGGGGTTGATTACATGATGTTTTTATTTTCACAAGAATTATCTATTTTCCACAGGGAAAATTTGATTTTTTTTTAATTGAAAGCCCAAAGTATCTTGGCTAAAACCTAAACTTCCATTTGGATGGTTGCTTCAGTACTATCTGGGGGTACGTCTACACTACAGCGCTAGTTCGAACTAACTTAGTTCGAATTAGTTAATTCGAACTAAGCTAGTTCGAACTAACGCATCTAGAACTAAAAACTAGTTCGAACTAGCGTTTTGCTAGTTCGAACTAGTAAGTCCACATTGAGTGGACTCTGAACAGGGCTTAATGATGGCCGGAAGCAGTGCCGGCAGGGCATAAAAGGAGGACTTAGAGCATGGAGATGCTGTCTCAGGCTAGCCGAGGGCTGCGCTTAAAGGGTCCCGACCCCCACCCCGGACACACAGTTCTAAGGGGTGCCCCGCTTGCAAAGAAGTTCTGGCTTGGAGTGCCCTGAGTGCCCACACTGGGCACATCACACCACTCGGCCATCAGCCCGGCTGCACTTGCCGCAGGCTGCCATCTGGGGAGAGGGAGTAATTGGGGGGCTGCAGGAGAGCTTCCACCCCCAGAAGCCCGCAGAGCCAGCCCAGTCCTCCCCATCGGGGGCTCGTACCCCATTCCTCCCTCACCTCCTTCCACTTGCCCTTCCCTAGCCCCCCTTCTTATTGATGTACAAAATAAAGATAACGTTTCTTCCAATATTGACTCTGTCTTTATTGAACAAAACTGGGGGAGACTGGGAAAAGGAGGTGGGAGAGGGGAAGAGAAAGGCTGGGAGAGGGGAGGGCAACTAACATGATCAGGGGTTGGGAACAGGTCCCAGATGAAGAGAGGCTACAGAGACTGGGACTGTTCAGCTTAGAAAAGAGGAGACGGAGGGGGGACAGGATAGAGGTCTCTAAAAGCAGGGGTTGGGTGGAGAGGGTGCATTCAGAAAAGTTCTTCCTGAGTTCCCATAAAGAAGGACTAGAGGACACCAAAGGAAAGGAATGGGTAGCAGGCTTGAAACTAGTAAGAGAAAGTTGTTGTTCTTGACAAAGCAAATAGTTAACCTGTGGAACTCCTTGCTGCAGGAGGCTGTGAAGACTAGAACTAGAACAGAGTTTAAAGGGAAGTGAGATCAAGTGATGGAGGTTGGGTCCATGGAGTCCTATTAGCCAGAGGGTAGGAGTGGTGTCCCTGCCCAAAGTTTGTGGAAGGCTGGAGAGGGATGGCACGAGACAAATGGCTTGGTCACTGTCTTTGGTCCATCCCCTCCAGGGTCCCTAGGGTTGGCCGCTGTCAGCAGACAGGCTACTGGGCTAGATGGACCTTTGGTCTGACCCAGGACGGCCATTGTAAGCTCAGGGCTCAGTGTCGGGGGTCTCAGTGGACCCCCTTGATTTTCATGCACACCTGCTCCTGGGTGGCCAGGCTGGCAGCTCTCCTGACCTAGCCGGCCACTTTCCTGTGCCTAGTGCGGAGATCGTGGACGAGGTCCACGATGTCCGCACTAGCCCAGGAAGGTGCACGCCTCTTGCGGTCCAGGGCAAGCTCCCGGGAGCCGCCAGCCTGGTCCCGGCAAGAGGGGGTGGGCTGGGGGGCATCGGGTGGGTGGCTCTGTGCCGTGCCAGGTGCAGGGTCTGCTAGCTGGGTGCTGGCAGGCTTGCACCTGGCACGGGCACCGTAGCCAGCCCGTGCCCCTTTAAGGGGTCCGGGGCCGGGAGGGGGGCATAGAGTTTCCCTGGTGTTGGCCAGAGTGGCCACCAGGGAAACCTGGGGAGGGCTAGCCTCCCACTAGTTCGAACTAAAGGGCTACACAGCCCTTAGTTCGAACTAGCTAGTTCGAACTAGGCGTTAGTCCTCGTAAAATGAGGTTTACCTAGTTCGAACTAAGCGCTCCGCTAGTTCGATTCAAATTCGAACTAGCGGAGCGCTAGTGTAGCGCATAGGAAAGTTAGTTCGAACTAACGTCCGTTAGTTCGAACTAACTTTCTAGTGTAGACATACCCTGAGAGTTATAATTCAGTCACCCCATTATCCTCTAAGAACTGAGCTCCTTGACTGGACGTTGTCTCCCAGCATATATCACATCCTCTGCTTCAAAAGGAAAGATGTTGCTGCAACATAGAATATGTAGTCCAGTCAGGGAGCCCGACCTATGTATGCAGCATGAGGCATATCAATGGCATTTCTGAATAGAAATATTTCTGTTTTCATCTGAAATATTTCAGTGTTCTGATTTTCACTGGCAATCTTAAGTTGTCTACAGAAAAAGCTACCCATTTTCCAACCAGCTTTACTTGTAGTATCTTTTGGGAGAAATTGTAGTTGCCTGCTACCTTCCTAGCCAGTATTTTGTGAGGAGTGAATGAAAGGTCTATATTTTTCCCCACACATCCAGACCCAACATTCTCCTACCCAGATAGGATGCATTCTCTCTCACTTAAACCAAGGCCTCCTACCTTGCCCCATTGAACACTTCAAAAAAATCTGTACCTGAAAGTCAGGCAGACTGCATGGTAGGGTCAGGGGCAAAAGAGGAAACTATCCCTCATCACAGGAAATGTAGGAATTATGGCAAGCAGCCACCTGGCTAAACCAGGAGATTATCAGAAATCTGAAATTCAAAGAATCCCACAAAAAGTGGAAACTAGGACAAATTACAATGGATGAATATTAAAAAGCAGCATGCATGAAGGGTCAAAACTAGAAAGGTCAAGGCAGAAAGATTACACTAGTTAGAGACAAAGGGTAACCAGAACACATTCTACAAATTATTACAAGCAAAAGGAAGACTAAGGACAGGGTAGACCCATTACTCATGAGGGAGAGGGAAACAATAATAGAAAATGTGGAAATGGCAGAAGTGCTAAGTTTTTGTTCTACCAATCTACTAGTAGTAATTTGATATCTAACATAGTGAATGCCAGTGAAAATGCATCAGATCTGAGGCTAAAAGAAGGAAAGAACAAGTTAAAAATTACTGAAGCAATTTAGGTGACTTCAAGTCAGCAGGGACTGATGAAATATACTCAGGAAGCTGATTGAGGTGATACAAGCCATTAGTGATTATCTTTGAAAACTCACAAAAGACACAAACGTAGTACCAATCTATAAAAAGGAGGTGAAATAATTCCATGGAATTACAAACCAGACAGTTTAATTTCAGTACCCATAAAGATAGCGGAACAAACAATCAAACAATCAATTTGCAAAAACTAAGAAAATAAGGTGATAACAGTGAAAATGTATTTGTCAAGAACAAATTATATCAAAGTAACCTAAGAGGTTTCTTTGACAAAGTAACAAGACTTGTGGATGGAGGAAAGTGTTAGATGTGGTATACCTTGACTTTAGTAAGGCTTTTGATATTGTCTCACTTGACATTCTAATAAACAAGCCGGGGGAGAGAGGAGGGAGCCTACATACAGCTGTTATAAAGTGAAAGCATAACTGCTTGAAAACCATTACTAGTGATTCACAGTCAAACTGTAAAGGCATATCAAGTGGGGGCCAGCAGGGATTGAACCTGGGTCTAGGTCTATTCAATATAATCATAAATAATTTAGATAATGCCACAGAGAGAATATACTTAAAGTCTGCATATGATACCAAGATAGGAAAGGCAGCAAGTGCTTTGGAGACTAGGATTAAAATACAAAATGATCTGGTCAAACTGGAAAAATGGTCTCCAGTAAATAGGATGAAATTTAATAAGGAAAATGCAAGGCAGACCACTTAGGAAGGAACAATCAGTTCCACACATATAAAAGTAGTAAATTACTGCTTATGAAGGAGTACTTGTAGAAAGGGGTCTTGGAGTTACAGTAGATAAGTCAACAGTGCAATTGTTGCAAACACCATTCTGGGATATAGTCGCAGGCATGTTGGAAGGAAGATATATGTTGGAATTCTTCCACTGTGATTAAGTCTCAACTGGAGTATTGTATTCAGTACTGGGCACCATATTTCAGGAAAGATGTGACTAGATTGGAGAAAGTTCAGAGGATATCAATAACAATGAGTAGTGGTGAAGAAAACATGACCTGAGGAAAAATTGAAAAATTGGGGTTGTTTAGTCTGGTGAAGAGAAGACTGAGGTGGGACATGATAACAGTTTCAAGTACATAAGTGGTTATAAGCAGGAGGATGAAACATTATTTTCCTTAACCTCTGAGGCTAGGGTAAGAAGCAACAGGCTTCAATTGCAGTAAGGGAAGTTTAAATAGGACATTATTGCAATTTACTGACTGCCAGTGTTGATACGTGCTGGAACAAATTGCCCAAGGAAACTGTGAAATCTCCAACATTGAAGGTTTTTAGATCCTCTTAGACAAATACTTTTCAGGAATTGTCTAGTTATTACACAGTCCCACCTTGAGTGCCAGTGTAACTGCCACTGTGCAGATTTGAACCTGAGTCCCTCTGGAGCTTAGTATGGGAGCCCCTACCCTTTGAGCTAAAAGCCAGTTGCTTTGCAGCCCATGTTGTAGAGGTCTCTTGTTCTTATCTGTTACTGTGGTCTAGGGGCCACTGCATGGGACAGTGAACCACACAAGGTGTATGGCTTACACCAGGGCCTGGAATACATGACCTACTGGGGTCCCTTGCAATCCTACATTTCTATGGTTCTGTAACTACCAAGTTAAACCTATTCAGTGGATTTATCAAACTGAAAGTCTTGTGAAGGCTCACCAGATAAGGAACACTTCAGATTTCTAACTGCAATGAAGCTTAATAAAAGCCAGAGAGGTTCAAATTATAAATCAGGTACAAATTCTTAACAGTGAGGGTGACTAGTTGATGGTTTATTCCAGTGGTTCTGGTAGATTCTTCATTATTTGAAGTCTTAAAATTAAGACTGGGTGTCTTTCTAGAACACAGACTTTGTCAAACAATACAGGAGTAGGTAGATGAAATACTACACCTATGTTATACAAGAGGTAAGACAAGATGATTGAGCATGTTTTAATCAAAAAATTCATCACCTGAAGAAGGTCTAGAAACCTTTACAAAGGTACTCTGTGAAGATCAGATAATCATGATTTTAGTTTCAGTGAAGAAGAAGAGAAGATTGTTTAGCAGTTGGGATTTTAAACAAAACTTTCAGAAAATCTACAATCTGATTTTATTTATATGTTTATTTGTACCTTCCTGATCCAGGACTCTCAGGACCTGACCAGTCCCAAGCCAGGAAATTTGCTAGATTAGGCGTCAGCATTGACAAAGTGGAGTGTGGGAGGTGGGCGATGAGGCAGGGTGGCTGTGGAGCTCCAAGGCTGATGGCCAAAAACACAGCCCCATAGGAGCACACCGAACCCAGTAGCTGCTGAGCTGTGCTTCCGGCCTGCAGCCTCTGCAGCCACCTTGCCTTTTCCCCTGAGCACCCCTCTTCCCCATTCCTCCTCCTTCCTCTCTGAGTTTGTGTGTCACACATGAGCTTTTTGCAGTGCTCCAGAAGCTCTGGGAGGGTGGAGGAAGAGTTGCTGAGCATGGGGCCTGGTTTTTCTCTGTGAGTACTCCAGCCCAAGAGCACTCACAGGAATGTTGGACCACAAATGTTGCGAGGTGGCAGAAGTCCAACCTGTACCAACTATAACATTGGGAGTGGAAATCAAATTATATTAATAAAGGTGCCTCTGTGTTTTCCGATCCTATTACAGGTCTGCAGAGGATACCCTGCTGATTAATATAGGGAAAGCTAGTAACCACCCCACCCTACATTAAAAAGGATCCTAATAACCTTCTCTTTCACAGAAGTTTACTCCTTCTTGATTGCCTTTTGTATTTAACCAGGCAAATGCTCTGGTGCTAAGAAACTATTTTTCATTTGCTCCATGAAATTCCAGTTGGCTTTTGCAGCTATATAAACCATTAAGAAAATCACCACATTGCTTCTCTCACTTATGTCCCTCCAAAAATGTTTGGCAGTCTGGAACAACAGTTACTAAACACAGTAACATTTCAAAGTGATAAGCTCACACTGCCACAGAAGCAGTAGGGAATGCCTACGAACTACCAGGGCAGATGTTGAGGGAAGGGCAGCAAGGAGAAAGAGCTGAGCTGTGTTCAGTTTCCGGGGGTATGTCTAGACTACATGCCTCTGCCAACAGAGGCAAGTAAAATAGGCTACCCTACATAGTCAATGAAGTGGGGATTTAAATATCCCCGGCTTCATTAAAATAAAAATGGCCACCGCGCTGTGCCGGCTCAGCTGATTGTTGGCTCAGAGTGGCAGACAAGACGTGGATCGGTCGACAAGGGAAGCCTTTGTCGACCGCTCCTGTAAACCTTGTTTCACGAGGCATAATGGAGCGGTCGTCAAAGGCTTCCCCTATCGATCAATCCATGTCTTGACTGCCACGCTGTGCCGACAATCAGCTGATCTGGCACAGCACGGTGGCCATTTTTATTTTAATGAAGCCAAGGATATTTAAATCCCCACTTCATTGACTATGTCGGGTAGCCTATTTTACATGCCTCTGTCAGCAGAGGCATGTAGTCTAGACATGCCCTGGGTGTAGGCAAACAGAAAGAGGGAGCCCAACCAAGCCTGTAAGCTCTTTGGGACAGTGACATTTGCTAGTTCTGTGTTTGTACAATCCTTAGTATCATTGGTCTTTGGCTCATGACAAAGAGAAGTAGGGATCACTGCAATAGTTATACTACTATGATACAATCTTTAATTACTTGGTCACATGTTGTTTTTCCACAAGATGCCTGCATTGGTCAGTGCGCAAGTGGATGCACAAGCATCCATAAGCCTGGCATTTTTAACTTTTGGGTGCTTGATGTTGTCACTGACTGAAATAACATTCTTTTCCTGTCTTTTTGTATGTCATTTAAGATTAAGATTGCAGTAATGGCTAGAGGGCACAGAACTCAAGGAGCCACTCTGCTAGGCTTTCACAAATACACAGAAGATAGCAATCTTTACTCCAGAAAGATCTTAGACTAAAGAAACAGACAAAGTATCGGAGTCAAACAAGCGGCTAGAGTGGAGGCAGAGGACGTGAAAAAAAACCAAAAAACAAACATAGGCTGCACACATTTTTTAGCTGTCAAGATCATAACTCCTCACCAGCCAAGCCACTCTCATGTTGCAGTTTACTTTTCAGAAGAGGTGAGTTTTGAGGGAGGATTCCTGTTTGGGTATCTCTGCCTCTTGGATAAAGACAGTCAATCAGAACTGGCCCACATGCTGAGGGGTTCTTCAGCACATGAAACAGGCAGAGATCTCATCCTTTTCCCTCTACAGGGTGAAAGTGATCCAAATTCATTCAGCTCTGCTGATCCACATCTAGCTTTGGAACTTCTATCCAGCTCCCAGTGCTGCTTTATGTGAAGAGGTAGGACAGAGAGAAGGAGATGGGTGCAATGAGATGAGAGAGGAAAAGATAGCCCCTTCTCTCCCACATCTGGCAAGGGTGAGACTCCTCCCCTCCCTAACCCTTACACTAGGGAGTAGAGAAGGGAGAAGAGAAGCAGAAGCCCAGTGCTAAGGAGAGCCAAAAGATGGGAGGCTTGTAGATCAGTTCATTGGGAGGTAGAAATTTGAATACTTGAGGGTATGTCTACACTACAAAGTTAGTTCGAACTAACGGACGTTAGTTCGAACTAACTTTCATAGGCGCTACACTAGCGCTCCGCTAGTTCGAATTTAAATCGAACTAGTGGAGCGCTTAGTTCGAACTAGGAAAACCTCATTTTACGAGGATTAAGCCTAGTTCGAACTTACTAGTTCGAATTAAGGGGTGTGTAGCCCCTTAATTCGAACTAGTGGGAGGCTAGCCCTCCCCAGGTTTCCCTGGTGGCCACTCTGGCCAACACCAGGGAAACTCTATTGCCCCCCTCCCGGCCCTGGACAACTTAAAGGGGCACGGACTGGCTACGGTGCCCGTGCCAGGTGCAAGCCTGCCAGCACCCAGCCAGCAGACCCTGCACCTGGCACGGCACAGAGCCACCCACCTAATGTCCCCCAGCCCACCCCCTCTTCCCGGGACCAGGCTGGCGGCTCCCGGGAGCTTGTCCGGGACCGCAAGAGGCGGGCACCTTCCTGGACTAGTGAAGACATCGTGGACCTTGTCCACGATCTCCGCACTAGGCACAGGAAAGTGGCCGTCTAGGGCAGGAGAGCTGCCAGCCTGGCCACCCAGGAGCAGGTTTGCATGAAAATCAAGGTGGTCCACTGAGACCCCCGACCCTGAGCCCTGAGCTTACAATGGCCGTCCTGGGTCAGACCAAAGGTCTGGGCTGGCTCTGCGTGCTTCTGGGGGTGGAACCTCTCCTGCAGCCCCCCGATTGCCCCTTCTCCCCAGATGTCAGCCTGCGGCAAGTGCAGCCGGGCTGATGGCCGAGTGCTGTGATGTGCCCAGTGTGGGCACTCTGGGCACTCCAAGCCAGGACTGGTTTTCAAGCGGGGCACCCCTGAGAACTGTCTGTCCGGGGTGGGGGTCGGGACCCTTTAAGCGCAGCCCTCGGCTAGCCTGAGACAGCATCTCCACGCTCTAAGTCCTCCTCTGATGCCCTGCCGGCACTGCTTCCGGCCATCCTTAAGCCCTGTTCAGGGTCCACTCAATGTGGACATGCTAGTTCGAATTAGCAAAACGCTAATTCGAACTAGTTTTTAGTTCTAGACGTGTTAGTTCGAATTAGCTTAGTTCGAATTAACTAATTCGAACTAAGTTAGTTCGAACTAACTCTGTAGTGTAGACATACCCTGACAGAGTATGGGTCTGTAGCTGCTCTCCCTTGATGTGGTTCCCAATAGTGGAGTGTATGACAGCTGCCCCCACACAGGGCCGATCAAAACCACACTAAGATTTCTCTAGACTAGAGATTTGGCCTGATTACATCCATTAGTAGCCTGTGATTTATGTAGCTGCACCAGTGCAGCCCTTCAGCCTTGTCTGCCTAAGCTCTACACACTAGTCGACTTCGAAAATCTGCAATAAATTCTGCCGATACAGATAGAGGCTTTGCCGGTCTATTGTAGAGTAGTAATTAGAGCAAATCCCCAATCTTAAAATTGCACTGTTTAGCAGAATGATGCACTCAGTCTGCACTAATTGCACTGCCAATATTCTGCTATGGGTTCAGATAAAACCTGTTTCCATAGGTCTACTTGAGATTGCTTTGTTTCAGCTTCAGGTCTGTTTGCAGGTTGCACTTCACTCTGAATTTCAGGTTTGTCCTTAGACATTCTTTTGAGGAACATGTGCTGAGCACCAAGGTTCCCTCTAAGTTTTTCAATCCTTGGGCAGAATAAATTTTGTTATGTGCACTGAGGAATGTCCCGTTCCAGTGCAAAAGTTTTGCAGAACTACAGTTACAACACATATACTGTACCTGATTTACTAGGGATGCCAACGTGTAGTCAGCTACACAATTAACTGATAAGACTACCTCTCTAGAGGCAGCAAGGGGGAGGGAACTGGTACCCATAAGGAGCTGACTTTAAGCAGGTTCCCCATGAGCACCAGATCTGCCTGCCTCCCATACCCATGCTGCTGCCTCTAGTAGCGAGGCAGCAGTGCAGAGGGTGAGGGGGCAGGCTGGAGCTGATACACACAGGAAGCTGGCTTTCAAGCCATCTGTCTGAGTGTATTGGTTCATGTGGAGCTGCTTCCCCCATACTCTGACTGCTTCCTAAGGAGGCGGGGGGAGGGAGGTGGCAGGAGCCAGTGCTGGGGGGAAGCAGTTTACAAACTGGTTCTCCTTAGCACCTGCTCTGTGGACCTGCCTTCCTTCCTTCCCCACCCCGTGCTACTGCCTCTAACAGAGACAGCAGCCTGGGTGGCAGGGAGGCTGCTACGAAGCAGCCACTGTCCACAGTAGCCCAGGCTCACTGTGGACACAGGCTGGTCTGTGGCAGCAGTCCCTGTCTGTGGGGTGTCTGAGCACCCTGTGGACAGGGGCCATTGTTGCAGACCACCCTTTGTCTGTGGTGATCTCAGACCCCCTGCCAACAGGAACTGCTGCTACAGTGCACTGCTGCTTCTGTATCAGAGATAGCAGCATGGGGACAGCAGGCAACCAGTCTGTGCAGGGAGCTGGTTTTTAAACTGGCTCCCCTCGTGGACCAGCTCCTGCCTGCCAGCCTGGGCTGCCGCCTCTGATATAGAGGCAGCAATGCAGAATGGCAAGGGGCTCCTCAGGAGTGGGGCAGGAGCACATTGGCTGCTGGCCCGCCCCCCTGGGGACTATTGAATAGTTGTGTAACAGCTAAGATTTCATACGGTTACACGACTATTCAATTACACAATATCTAATACCCCTATGATTTACCATTGTATTTTTCATGATTTCCATCAGTGAATTGGGCACCACGGGTATAATACCAAGTAACACTTATCCAGTTATTCCTGTCCAAATATAGAGTGCATTTGTTCAACTTTGCCTCATAAATTACTGTACAGTGTTAAAAATGTAAATTTTCTCTCTGGGGAAACGAAGGAAGGAGGAATTACATGTGTTGGATGTTAGCTACTTTTATTAGATTTAAAAGGTGCTCAAATACTACTAGGAACCTAAATATATCAGACTTTCACCTAGAACTGAAAGTACTTTACAAAAGGAAGTCTAATATTATTATCCCCCTGGGGATAACCACAGAGGTGCAGAAATTTGTTCAGTCACACAGGGGTTTATCATCAGAGCTAGGAATCCAGGTTTCCTGACTGGTAGGCCAGTGTTTTATTCATGGACCACATGCAGTGCATGTACATAAAAATCAAAGTAAATAAAACAGTAGAGAATTAACAGAAAACACTTCCTTCTCCCTCCCCCCCAGTTTTAAGATAAGGTTGTTATGTACCATCAATAAAATGTTACAATTGAAAACATTTAATTTATTGCTACTTCACAGCTCCCTGATGCATCTGTCCCTCTGCAAAATAGGATACATGGCTGTGTAATTTCAATTTAATAGCTAACATCTTGTCTTAATTCTTTTTACACTGTAACTGGGCTAAATGGAGACTTTTACAACTAAACAAACTTGAAAATAGAGAAGAGTGAACCTACTCAGTAAATAGCTGTGATGGGGATCCAAATGAGCCACATTATCATGTGAATTGAGGATGAGCTTTGGACATGTGACATGGTGATGTTTGCATCCAAACACAACACCATCATCCTGACTCCAAACCAAAAGAGTCCTCTATTCTACTACCCCATTTTCCTGAATACAGGAAGGACTTTGGGCCCCAAGTTTTTTTTAAAAAAAAGGAATAGCCAAAGTGGGAAGAAAGATGGGTTGTAACAGTGTTGCCAAGTCTCATAATTTTGTCACAAATCTCATGATAATTGTTTTCCTTAAATGGCTAGATCCTGGATTCAAGTGAATGTGTGATGATTTCAGTCCTCATTTTTAAAGAAAACATGTTTCTAGCCCTTCTGAAGCTTCAAAATATGACTCCAGTACACTCTTGAGGCTCAAAAAGCAGATGGTAAAAAGCTCCAAAATCTTTATTGTTTTATTGGTGAGCCGTACTCCATGATTTTTGAATATTTGGGGTTCACAGTACTGCTACAGCTAGGATAGGAGTTCATGTTTTGTGGCCCTTGAACAGAATTTGAAAATTTTATTCTTTGAATGTGCCGTCATTTTTTTCTTTCAAAATTGTTTTAATAGAGAAAGTTTTTGAGAGAGCTAAATCCCTCAATTTAGCATTGAAACAGAGGCGAGTTGAGAAGGTTACTCATTCTGTGTAATAACTGCAATTCTTCGAGAGGTGTATCCCTATGCTTGTACCTGAGATCAGACATCTATCATTCACATGCATGCCTTTCCACCTCATGCCATGAGCTTGATGTATACTTAGCACTCCCACCACCCTGTTCCTTCTCTGCTGTAGAGCTTACCTTTCAGTTCAGAAGTAGAGGGGAGGAGGACAAGTAGTGGAGTACCTCAGGGACACACAGCTCAAAGAACGTCAGTTACTGCACAAGGTGGAGGGGAGGGCTTACAGAGCTATTTTCTACCACTAACATGGAACATTTTCTGGTATATTTTATTTGGTGACTACTACATAAATTACATTGACTTCTTCCTTTCCTGTGTCCGTCTCTGAGGGAATGTTGATACTTAATGGAAGATTGACACTCTGGAAGTTGATCTTTTGGTGTTCGATTTAGTGGGTCTAGTATAGACCCATAAATCGAATGCTGACAGCAGCTCCTGCCGGTGTCCAGTACTCCTTCTTTTGCAAGGAGTAAAGGAAGCTCCTACACTATGAACACCGCCAGGCTCAGCTTAAGGTAAGCCAACTCCAGCTACACATTTTGGCTGTGTCTAGACTGGCAAGTTTTTCTGCAAAATCATCTGCTTTTGCGGAAAAACTTGCCAGCTGTCTACACTGGCCGCTTGAATTTCTGCAAAAGCACTGACGATCTCATGTAAGATTGTCAGTGCTTTTGCGGAAATACTATGCTGCTCCTATTCAGGAAAAAGTCTTTTTCTGAAAAACTTTTGTGCAAAAGGGCCAGTGTAGACAGCTCAGATTTGTTTTCTGCAAAAAAGCCCCAATCGCGAAAATGGCGATCGGGGCTTTTTTGCACAAAAGCGTGTCTAGATTGGCCATGGATACTTTTCCGCAAAAAGTGCTTTTGCGGAAAAGCATCCTGCCAATCTAGATGCGCTTTTCCGCAAATGCTTTTAAAGGAAAACTTTTCTGTTAAAAGCAATTTCCAGAAAATCATGCCAGTGTAGAAGTAGCCTTTCTGTAACTGGAATTGCATACCTTAAGCTGAGTTTCCTGGTCTAGTGTAGGCCATGCTTAACTGTCCTCCTCCCTGGACCATCAGATGCATAAAACAGAAGTTAAATGGCACCATTATTTTTGTCCTGGGCTCACTTATCTAGGTCTTTTATAGTCCGATATAATAATGACTTTTATTACATTATTGTGGTATGCAGTATGCCTGTAGATTGGTCACTTCTCTTTTCCCTGGGGGGTCACCAAAGAAATACTCATTTAGGTAGCTTATTACTGGACATGCTTAAAAGATGCCCCCCAAATATCCATCAGTTCTTGTGTAGATACAATGTCCTCTGTAGGACCTTTTGTTCCTTATTCTACCTGTCCATGTTACTTTTAATATTCTGGACATCTACATCAAAAGCTCACTATTTTGCATTGGATGGACTTACTTTTCCAGGACTCTGCTCCATATGAATATAGACATCAGAATAGCTTCTAGCCAACTTGTCATTTTTATTGTCACTTAGTGATGTTCAGCCTTTTAGTACAACTACCAATATGCCTAGTAAGAACCAGTCATTCTCTACTGACATCTCTAATTTTAAAAAGGAATAAGGAAGAAGTCTCACCTGTATGTGATAAGTCATAGGGAAAGTGTTTATTTTCCAAGACTACCTCTGACTGCAATAGGAAGAGTTTTTTTTAGCAAATATTCTGTACAAAAATGATACTTTATTTCAGAGTCAGAGACAATATTAGCATCTCCCTCTGAATGCTTGTACATGATATATTCCAGTGGTTCCATCCTGGGACCCTTTGTTGCCCCCTAAACTACCTGAATTACTTCATTTATCAGCCTGGGAAGGGCAGGCTGGCCATGATTCCCTGCCCCCATGGAGAATGTCTGTTTTAATGACGTAAGATTAAAGCCTACCTCTGCATCCCAATTAGAACTGGGATTCTACCTTTGGATACAGATTCTGTACTGTGGGCTTGGAGTTGATGATCAAGGTGATTTTTTCAAGGTACTTACGAATTTTAACCAACTTATAGGTAATACCTATGGGCTCTTTCTCTATTACAGAAATTCTGCTCAGTCTTTGATACTGTTCTGAAAGCAAATGCTACAGTTCTTAAATTTGCATCTTTACAAAGACACGAAATATCTGCTTCTTCAGATAATCTCCTAGGAATTTAAGAATACAGTTGTGTAACACAAGTCCTAACAATTGCATAACGTATGCACCAATATCACTGATGGTCCCCAGCTCAAACCCCTCCAGTACATCATTGATAATCTGCAACCTAACCTGGAAAACAATCTCTCACTCTCACAGGCTTTGGGATATAGGCCAATCCTCACCAACAGACAACCCCCTAACCTGAAACAAATTCTTTCCAGCAGCCACACATCACACCTCAGATACACTTACTCAGGAACCTACCCTTGCAATAAACCCCAGTGCCAACTCTGCCCACACATCTATATTAGCTATACCATCACCGGGTCTAACCACATAAGCCACCACATCAGAGGCTCATACAACTGCACATTCTCTGATGTGTGATCTATGCCATCAAGTGTCAGCAATGCCCCTCTGCCATGTATATTGGCCAAACTGGACAGTCTCTATGATAAAGGATTAAGGGACACAAATCAGATATTCAAAACGGTAACACACAGAAACCTGTAGGGGAACATTTTAATCTGCCTGGGCATTCATTAATGCAGTGGTTCCCAGCCTTTTTTATACCACAGACTGGCAAACCCCTTCACAATCTTTTGGTGGACCAGTAACATTTTATTTGCACATTTGCATATTCATTATGCAAATAACAAATACGCAAATACACAAATATAATGTTATCGGTCTGCCCAAAGCCCCCGTCCCCCAGAGCCACCATGAGCAGCCGGCTTCAGCTCTAGCAGTTACCATGTGGCGGGTGGCTGCTGCAGCTGAAGCCAACAATTCGCTGTAGCTCTGGCGGCTGGGGCTAGGATACACTCCGGCCTCCTAAACCCTCCAGTGCCAGCCCTAATTCCTGGAGCCTCCCACCCCTCAGTGCCAGACACTGACCACAGAGTCCCCTGCACCCAGGGCCAGGCCCCCATCCCAAAAACCTCAGTGCCAGACCCCTGCCTGCAGACCTCCACTGCACCCGAGCCTCCCCAGAGCCTCTCCCAGTGTTAGCTGTCTGTCCCCAATATTAGCTCTGTCCTCAGAGAACCCCGTTGTTAGCCCTGCCCCGCAATCTCCTCCCCACTACTAGCCCTGCCCCCAGATCAGCTTCCTGCCTCTTAGAGTCCCCCACCCTGTAGAGCTCCCCAGTACTAGCCCTGTCCCAAGAGCCCCCCAGGATTAGCTTTGCCCCCAGAGCTCCCCAGTGCCAGCTCCTGCCTTTTAGAGCTCCCACCCCCAGAACCCTCCAACACTAGCCTTGCCCTCAGATCCCCTAGTGTCTGCCCCGCTCCCCTCAGCCCTGCGCTGCCTCCCAGCTGTCAGCTGAGTGGTGCTGCCCTGGTTGCGGCTGCTCTAAGGCTGCTGTGCCAGGGTCTGTGCAGTCCTGCCACTGCACAGCGAACTGCTCTTCTCAGTCTGGGAGGAGACCTGCCTTTGCCTGGTGCTGGTTGGCTGAGAAGTGGGGCAGGACATGCTGTCCCAACAGCTTCAATGGGAGGGGAGGTACTGGGTGGTGTACCCTAGCCACTGACTCCAGAACTGTCATGGCCCGGCAGCCAGTGGTTTGCAATCTGGCACCCATCTGCAGCCCGGCAGTTGGAAACTGCTGCATTAATGGACTTAAAAGTAGCCATTCCTCTACAAAGGAATTTCACAAGCCAACTACAGAGAAAGAGTGCAAAATTTACTTTCATTTGCAAATTTGACCCCATCTCACTTGGTTTGAAGAAAGTCTTGAACTGTTGAACATATTATATCAGCAGCTTTTCTTACATTCAGCACCCTATTGACATCAAAAGCTAAGTATGGGACACTTCCAGCCCACTCAATTATCCTCATTAGCACCAGAACAACAATTGATGTCATTTTTTTTCTTTCCTCTCTCCCTTCTTATTCTGAGGGTTCCCCCTTCTTTTCCACTCAAGATCACCTCATCTGAAGAAGTAGGTTTTGCTCACAAAAGCTCATGATACTATACATTTATTTTTGTTAGTCCTGTGGCACCTTAGAGACTACTTGTTGTATGCACCAATGATTGGTGAACTCTGTGCAGTGGGTCCACAGGCACTGCAATATTTCAGCCTCTCCCCTTCTCATCAGTTTGTCTGTAAAAACTACACCATAGTTAAGAGTATGGTGTTCTCATTCTGTGTATGGTTTTCAACTGAAAAAGAGAAAGGGAGTCAGAGAAGGAGCAGTCCTTGCACTAGAAGCACTTCTTTAGGTAAAAAGAATGTGTTTAAAATTTGGCTATTGCCATTCTGAAATGACAAAGCACTTTACATAAACATACTCTTAAGATTGCAAGTCATTAAGGGGCTGGTTTGCCTTTCATCGTTATTGAGTGATGGGGTTTTTGTGCTTCAGTGGGATTGGTATTCAGCTCTAAAAGCATGTGTGTAGAGGCTGGGTAACTACACTTCAATATATATTTCTAAAGTAGGTATGCTTGTACTGTCCTCCTTTGCTTGTCTGTCAAGACTGGAATTCAGAGTTCTGCATTTCTCTTCAGGGTATCAAAACAGGGAAAGGACAGCTCCTTGCTAGTTTTCAGCATCAGCAATATCATCAACTGTTCATAAAGTACGCAGAAGTCTGAATGTTGGACTTAATTGAAAGGGGAACTGAAAAGTTTTTTATCTACCAACCTGTATGCCAAATTATACACTTTACCAACAAGAAGACGAACCAGGAATGCTACCAAATACCACTGAAGTTTTCAGATTAAGAAACAGCAGATACAGCTGAAAAAAACCATGATGGGCAGTGGAGGGAGGGGGGGAAAGAGAACCTCCCTCTTTCCCAAATGTTAGTTGCTGATGGATGCTGAATCCTGCCATATCAGTGTTAGTGTTTAAGAATAAGTCAGTTTTCACACTCTGTAATTGAATGTCAAGAAAAATGAAAATATATTGTTTTATTGCTACTGTTCATTGATTTATCGAAGTGATTTATTGTCATTGGACATGAGGTCCAACAAATCATTTTGCTGACACCATCAGCTGCCTTAACTAGGTTGTCAGTTCACGATGTTAAAGGTAATGGATGGTGATTATTTTACTGTAATGGGTTTAATCAGTACTTTGAATGACTTAGCAGTCCTGTCATAGTATAGCCAACCCATCATTCATCAAGGCAGCATTTGTTTGCCAACATCATCTATAATTCACTTGATTGTTGACAATCATCAGCAAATACCTCACCAACTAAGTTTTATCAGAGATGAAGATCTGTACAGCTGCCGCATACTAACTAATCCTTGCCATACTAGTAGGGCAAAAATGTTACTGTGATACTATACCCCAGCATAGGAAGCATCATGCAAAGTTTTACATTTACACTATTGCTTTGCCTGGTCCTTCATGCCAGAATTTACAAAATCCTAAAATACATAATTGCTCATTTTATTTTACATGCCTGCCCTCAGGAACTCTCAGCACTCAAAGTTATTCATGGCAGAATTCTGCTGTGACTTAGAGTAAAAAAGAACAACCTAGCACTATCAAGTAAAAACAATAAGCAAAATACGTTCATTTTCCAAAATGCATGTAAACCCGAGTGGTTTTAAAAATATGCCTGATTAATTAGGCTGGTCTCAAATGCTTACAAAAATATCCAGCCTATTGCCTATTCTGTGTACACACACTCAAGTATAATCACGATGTTGTTCTGATGATATAAGAGACAAGCCCCTTAAATCAATTTTCTTGTGCTATGCTCTTTGGATTCAAAAGGAACAAGAATAAAAAATGTTGAAGTTGTTTTCTGATATCTGTATAGCAGATCTTATTAATCTTATTATTTCTATTTTTCTCTTATAGGGTATGTCTACACAGCAACATTATTTCAAAGTAACTAGTGTTATTTCAAAATAACTGAATCCACATCTACACAGCAGGCAGTTATTACGAAATAATGTCGAAGTACTGTCAAGCTGGAGGACTTCTTACTCTAACTCCTGTAACTCTCAGGCTGTGTCTACATTGGCACCCTTTTCCGGAAAAGGGATGCTAATGAGACACTTAGGAATTGCAAATGCCGTGGAGGATTTAAATATCCCCCGCGGCATTTGCATTAACATGGCTACCGCTTTTTTCCGGCTCGGGGTTTTGCCGGAGAAAAGCGCCAGTCTAGATGGGATTTTGCGGAAAATAAACCCTTTTCTGGAAGATCCCTTATTCCTACTTTCAAGGGATCTTCCGGAAAAGGGTTTATTTTCCGCAAGATCCCGTCTAGACTGGCGCTTTTCTCCAGCAAAACCCCGAGCCGGAAAAAAGCGGTAGCCATGTTAATGCAAATGCCGCGGGGGATATTTAAATCCCCCGCGGCATTTGCAATTCCGAAGTGTCTCATTAGCATCCCTTTTCCAGAAAAGGATGCCAATTTAGACACAGCCTCATTGTATGAGGAGTAAGGGAAGTCGGAGGAAGAGTGCTCTGTTTAGAAATAAATGCTGTGTAGATGCTCTCAACTTCAGAATAAACTATTTTGAAATAAGCTACGCAATTGATGTAATTGAGCTGGAAGTATTTTAAAGAAGCCTTATTAAAGGCACAGGAAGAAACCATCCTGATGTGCAGTAAGAAAAGCAAATATGGTAGGCGACCAGATTGGCTTACCGGGGAAATCCTTGGTGAGGAGGTGGAATCTCCATCCCTAGAGGTTTTGAAGTCTCTGCTTGACAAAGCCCTGGCTGGGATGACTTGGTCCTTCTTTGGACAGGCAGCTGGACTTGATGACCTCCTGAGTCTCTTCAAGCCCTCGGATTCTATGATTTGCGTAGCTTATTTTGAGTTAAGTCCTGCTGTGTAGACTCACCCCTACTGATGAAGGGGCACTGAAATCACTATTTCTGTAGTGAGTGGAGAGGATCAAAATTCTACCTTTGCGATATGAAAGAAGAATTTGATTCTTTAAACTGCAAGTGATAGCTATTTTAGCTAATCTACCTTAAGAGGAGATTATTTCAAAGTTTTAAGAGTTTCAGTGCATTTGAAAAAGTGTATTTAAAGGTGAGAGGCTTGCAAAAAAAGGACTTAAAAGAAAGTGATTTAAAAACCAATATTTAATCAAAATGAAAGCTTATTCTAAACCCAAAATTTTGGTCTGCAAAATTCAGACTCAAATCTCAGGCGAAATTAGTGCATGTGGCCAATAGGTAGATCCAGTTCTGAAGGTGCAAAGAGATGAGGAAGAAAAATAATCTTCAGATAGAACAGTTCAAGGTCAACTAAGCATTAACTAGCATTCTAGTCATATACACAACCACACAGAGTAGTATGTATAAAAATGGTATCAAAACCGTAATACTAAACTTGGTTTCTTTGAATAAGAAGAAGTAACAGCAGGTACATAAAAATTTATTGTCACATTGTCATCAAGGACAGAATAAGAAATAATTTTCAGCCAGGAGCAATTTAGTTAGACACGAGGAAAAACTTAGCCATAAAAAGAACAAAGTAAAAGTAGCTCAGCTATTGGCAGTATTCTAGATCTGAAAGCCGTGGGCATTGGGTATGGTTTAGGAAAAAAGAAATTCCACTTACTGCTACATAAGAATATGTTAAATAATCCACTAGAGACTCCTTCCCACTTAATATTCTATCATGTGTGCAAGTAACTGGAAACAAAGCAAGAGAACAAGGGAAAATTAAAAATAAAATAAAATAAAAATAAAAAAGCCCAACATTCAAATAACGTGTTAGGCCTAGTAAAGTGAAGATGTAAGGAGACTTAAAAACAAGGAGACATAACGCACGGTGCAAGCACGGCCCAGTCCAGCCCGGCTGTCATGCGCGTCAGGCCGTGTAGGGCCCCACGGCCGTGGGGAGAAGGGCGTTGCTGGCCAGTGCCGCAGGGATGCGGGAGGGCCGACGCTGCAGGAGCTGGGCGTGCGGCGCCTGATGACAGCTGTAAGGGACGCCGCGTGCCCCTTACAGCTGCCGTCAGGCGCCCCCCCATCAGTTGGCGCCTTGGGCAGCTGCCCGGCTCACCCATGCCTCCGTCCGGCCCTGCCCAAATCTGGTCTCCACAAGAACTGGGTCAAAAAATCCTAGCTTCAGCCTTTCGTTCCTCAGCCTCTCAGGTTAGCTCAAGCTTGGCTGCTCATTCCACATCCATTTTTGCGAAAAAACCTTGTAGTGTAGACATAGCTTTAGAGAGTAGTTCAGTCACTTTGGTCCCCATTTACATTCAGCTCTTAGCTGTGACTCCAAATAGCCTGAGACAGTGGCCATATACTGGTAAACTGCTTTAACAAGCAGGCTAAAGCATGGGTAGCTGATGGATTTCTGAAAATAGGCACATGAAAATTCACTGACTTCATAGAATCCTATGGCTGGAAGAGAACTCAGGAGATCATCAAGTCCAGCCTCCTGCCCAGGCAGGATCAATCCTAACTAAATCAACTCAGACAGGGTTTTGTCAAGCAGAGACTTCAAAACCTCTATGGATGGAGATTCCACCGCCTCCCTAGGTAACCCATTCCAGTACTTCACCAGCCTCCTAATGAAATAGTTTTTCCTAATATCCAACCTAGACCTCCCCCCACTGTAACTTGAGACCGTTGCTCCTTGTTCTGCCATCTGTCACTACTGAGAACAGCCTCTCTCCATCCTCTTTGGAACCTCCCTTCAGGAAGTTGAAGGCTGCCCCTCCCTCTTCTCTTCTGCAGACTGAATAAGCCCAAATCCCTCAGCCTCTCATCATAGGTCATATGCTCCAGCCCCCGATCATTTTGGTTGCCCTCCACTGGACCCTCTCCAATGTGTCCACATCCTTTTTATAGTGGGGACCCCAGAACTGGATGCAATACTCCAGGTGTGGCCTCACCAGAAAAGAATAAATGGAAATAATCACTTCTCTAGATCTGCTGGCAATGCTCCTCCTAATGCACCCTAATATTCCATTAGCCTTCTTGGCTACAGGGGCACACTGTTGACTCATATCCAGCTTCTCCTCCACTGTAATTGCCAGGCCTTTTCTGCTGAACTGCTACTTAGCCATTTGGTCCCCAGCCTGTAACAATGCTTGGGATTCTTCTGTCCCAGGTGCAAGACTCTACACTTGTCCTTGTTGAACCTCATCAGATTTTTTTTGTCCTAATCCTCTAATCTGTCTAGGTCACTTTGGACCCTATCCCTGCCCTCCAACATATCTACCTCTCTCCCTAGCTTAGTGTCATCTGCAAACTTGCTGAGGGTGCAATCCATCCCCTCATCCAGGTCATTAATAAAAATGTTGAACAAAACTGATCCTTGGGGCACTCCACTAGAAACCGACCGCTAACCTGACATCAAGCCATTAATCACTACCCATTGCGCCCAACAATCTAGCCAGCTTTCTATCCATCTGTCACGTATTTCCCCCGCAGGGGCTCCCCTCGCAGGGTCCACTACCCTTTGCCTGCCATAAAGGCTGGTTCTGCGCCCTTGGTGCCGATCGTGAGCGGAGGGGGACCTGGGCCCTTCCTCTCTCCAGGTCCCAGCCCAGGACCCTAAGGACAGGCGTCTTGGATGCCCTGCCCGACCAGGGTGGCTATCGCCTCAACTCACCGGTCCCCGGGTCTCCATGATCCCATCCAGGGCTGCTTCCTCCTCTCCGGCTGGCCCCGAGCTATCGCCGCCAGGTCCGGCAGTTACTCTCACCCCGTCCTGGCGAGCCGATCCTCCGACGCCGGCCCCGGTGCTAGGCAAACTGAAATGAGCTGAGAAAGGCCCACCTGAAAGCTAAAGACAATATGAAGTCTGGAGCCTCCCTCAAAGCCTGTGAGGAATATAAATATAAACGAGAGGGAGAAAGTATGTGAATACTTCACATCATGTGTAGAGGAACGTCCGCAGAATGGTGAGTGAGAATTAAATGGTGCCAGGATCTGTAATAACCAGTTGGACACATGTACCCACTTTAAAAATAATAATTCCTGTGGCATCTTAGGGTATGTTTACACTACAGCACTAATTCAAACTAATTTGAATTAGTGCATCTAGACCTAAAAACTAATTTGAATTAGTGTTTTGCTAATTCAAACTAGCATGTCCACATTGAGTGGACCCTGAACTGAAGTTAAGGCTGGCCGGAAACAGGACTTAGGTTATGTCTACACTACCACCCTAGTTCGAACTAGAGTGGTAACGTAGGCAACCGGAGTTGCAAATGAAGCCCGGGATTTGAATTTCCCGGGCTTCATTTGCATAAAGCCGGGTGCCGCCATTTTTAAATGTCCGCTAGTGCAAAAAAAAAAAAAAATTAACGGCAATAGCAGCACCGTGCAATGTTAATAGAAAAACAAATGAGCCAATGTTAATAATAAATGCTTTCATGTAGTTGATTTCATGGCATAGTGATTTCAACACATATATAGGTATTTTTTAGACTAAATGATCTTACAGTGATAGTGTATACCTGAAATGAACCACAAAAATGAATCAAATTTCCGTAGAACATGACATTCCTCATACACATGAGTTAGCATAACATTGCACTATTTTGCAGGCAGTCCCAAAGAATCTGCAGAGAGCTTGGCACAATAGCTCTAGGAAGTATGAATATCCCCACACATCTCAATATGGAGTCAACTCAGATGCCCGGTGATGATCATTTAAATGCCAACACTGTTTACTGTGTCAGTCCTCACGTAAAAGAAGAGAGGGGGTTACTGTGCATGACCATTTCATTCTGATGCTACAAGACGTCCACTATCCCAGCCCTGGCTGTAGCTCCTGGCCCTGCCTTTGGCCCCCCAGTCTGGCCCCTGCTTGTGGCCTGTCTCCTGGCCCAGGCCTCCAGCTGCAACTCTGGCCTGCAGTCCCAGACCCCCACTGCAATTCCTGACTGCAGCCCTGGCTCCCAGCTTCCTATGATGGCTTGTGACTGCAGCCCCAGATCCCAGCTTCTGACCATGACAACTAACCTCAGCCCAGGCTCCCAGCTCCCAACTGCAGCTCTTAGCCCCAGCCCTGGCTCCCAGTTTCTGCCCACAGCTTCTAACTACAGCCCCAGCTTCCAACTTCAAGCTGGCTCCAGACAGTGTTCCCTGACTGTGGCTCCTAGAAGCCAGGGGGATAGATTCTGCTACTGGTAAGTGGATGGGACACGAGAGGAAAAAGTTTTGGGACCCACTATTCTAGAACATTGGGCTTCAAAGCCTGATTGGGGCCTCTAAGCACTCATGCTACTAAGAGCAAAAATAATGATTGTCTGGGTTTGTCAAGAAGTTACTCCCCTTGTGGAGTAATGATGGTTCTTTGCAATGTGTCCCCCTATGGGTTCTCCCCTGTGCTACTGATTGGAGAACTTCAGTAGCTGTGTTTATTGGGCCTGCACATATGCTGACACTCCTTGTGCTGTGCCATGAGGCTACTCAGTGTGTTCCTTCTTACCACAGCGTCATAGCAAGAACTATGAAGAAGAGAGAACTAAGAAGGCAGGTAATAGACCATCCAGAGGGGCACACCTCTTGAAGAACCATCATTAATATACAAGGTGAATAACTTCTTCTTTGAGTAGTGTCCCTGCAGGTGCTCCATTGTAGATGGTGTACCAAGAGTACCCACCCTGGAGGAGTTGTGACTTCAGAGTTCATAAATGATAGTACTACAGAGCCAAAGATGACATCCCCGGTGATTGCATAATGTTCTGCAAATGTGTAGACTGATGCTCATTTATCTCATTCTGCAGATCTGAGATAGGGACATTTTAAAATGGTGACAGATAGGGAGATAAATCTCATGTAATATGTTTGGATCGAGCCTGGAGGGCCATATTATGAATTTGGTAGAACTATCTCATCTAATTTGAGATCTGTTTGGACAGTATTTTGGGTTGATATTGCTGAGCCCTTAAACCTTTCTGCCATAGAAAGGGTCAGTCTAGGAGACTTCCTGAAGGCCTTTGTCCCACAGAAGTAGAATGCAAGGGATCTCCTGATGCCTAGGGTGAGCAGTAGGATCTCCCTATTGTCTCGGTGAGTCTTGAGGTTGAAGTTGGGAAGATGAATAGATCGAGTCATGTGAAACAAGGAGGTCTCTTTAGGGATGCCACAATGACGGCTGGGCTCTGGTGATCACAGAGAGGGTGGAGTCTTGGGAAGAAGGGGTGGGGCTGGAGCTTGCCTCCGAAAGCCACACCCACTTGCCTCACCCACCGCCCATGAGCATATGAGAGATTTGCTAACTTTTACAGCCCTTCAAGTGTTTCCGTAACTTCTACTAATAATCACCAGTCCTGTGTGTAGGATATGTGCCACATTGCTCTTCTGGTGCTCCTGAGAGGCCTGGAGAACAAAGGGAGGGCCAGGTACAAACTACCAAATTTGGATTTCAGCCATGCGGGTGAAATTGAAATTAGGTGAGTTCTGTGGAATTTGGGGTTTCCTTGTGAACATTTTGCATGAGCATGACTATGCTAATGTAGCTAAGAGCAGAATTTGGCCCGTGAATTGTCAATTGCGAGCTCTAAGGAAAGAGTGGTGTTGAGTGTATATGTCCGTCTCTCCCCTTCTAGGAGCATGCCTAACAGCAGGGCTATTGGGGTGAGGCTTTTTTTCTTCTGTTGAAACTGGTCTATATTGTCTTCACTGGGCCAGAGAAAGAGAGAAAAAGCAAGAGATTAACTCTGCAGCCTGGTGGTTAGGTCAGTCATGCAGAAGAATCAGGATTTAGTTTTTGGTCCAATTAATAATTAATTATTAATACAAAGTGGAAAAGATTGGGAGAGTCCCCACATTAAAATAGTGTGTAACATTGTGGTTGTGGAAGTTACCTGGGATCTAGGAGTCAAGTTCAGGTCCCTGCTGCAAGTCAGGAATTCCAACCTGGGGTTCCCCTATGCCAAGTGAGTATCCTAACAACTGAAGTATTGGGTATTCCAGGCCAAGCATGTTCTGCCCTGCCTCAAATATTTACAGTCTGCTTGCCCCAGCAGCTTTCTGTGATTTAGGCATGCTCTGAGCGTTTCTACTGAATTGGAAACATCCCAATGGTGCTTAGGCATGAGCTAGGGGTTACATTGCTTGATGACATCAGGATTTAGTTGGCTTTGCACATACCCCCTGACAGAAGCATGGGTGCCATGGGTACTTGTCCTGCAGAAATTTCGGTCGCTGAGGATTAGGTGGCAACAGAGCAGGGTCTCAGTGGTGTTAAAATGTTGCTTAAAGGTGTTCAAAGAGGCAGCTAGGTGTCTATGTTTTTGTGTGAATCTAGCCCTAAGTGCCTAAATCATTTTTGAAAATGGAACTTTGCTGTCTTCATGACTTAGACCACACATTGCTGAGCAGTGCAATACCTTTACTAATCTGGCCTTTAGCTTCTCTGTCTCAATTTCCCAGCTGTACGATGAGGATAAATGCACATCCCAGCTTTATGAGGGCATGCTGAGGATAAATACAATTTAAGACTATGAGATATACAGATTTGTGATTTCTAAAATAGATACATGCTAGTTCTAAATTTACAATATATTAATTTTAAATCAAAATGATAAGCAAAAGTATACTGAATGTCTGACTCAAATGTCTAAAAATTCCCTTTCAAATATATGATTGTAACATAATTTTGGGATGCAGCTATAATATTATACCTAAAATATTCTTCCTGTTTTTTTAATTTAAATATTTATTGTCCTTATGTTGATTTTATTAATCTCAAAGCTAAAATGTAGCAATAGATGAGATCACTTGAGAGCTTTGGTTACTATAGTGACACTATGCTATTGTTGTTATACTCACCATAGGTGAAGGGTGAAGATTGTTTTTTAGGCATGGGGGTGGGGGAGGGCTGGGGTCCTGCTCTATCCCAGACTGGTGTGGAGGGGAGGTCAGGTAGGAGGGTAAGGAAGGTAGGTTGGGGATTGAGTCTACCCTGCACTTATCCTATACAGTGACAGCTCTTGCCTCACAGCTCTATCTTGGCCCAGTGTAGAGGGAGGGTCTGAGGACAAGGGGATGGAGAGCAAGCTCATCCCACACTCAATCTGGGCAGCAGTGCGCTTGTCCCATGGTGGGTCCAGAATGAGCCAGCTGACTCCTGCTTTTATTCAAGCCCTATCCTGTCCATGTGGCTAGGCCCAGGGTGCTGGAGTGCGGGCCCAGGAGGTGGCACTACAGGTCTGATTCATGGTCCTCGCCTTCACCCAGGCTGTTCCAACATGCCTGCCATAGCATCATGTGATCCATGTCAGAGCTTCTCCTATGGAGCAGGGGACAGGCAGCCAGACAGTCATTGAGTTGGTAGATAGCTAGATGGGGGAAGGATAGGGAGTGGAGCGCTGAGACTTCTCTAGACCTAACCACCTGCATCATGTGTTCTTCACATTAGATTTGTTTTTGATGAGACTAGTTATATTTATTCCTGTCCATTACAGAATCTCAGTGGAAAAGCATTAGATACAAAAAGATTAGGATAAACTGCTATCAGAAGGCATACAGTCTGAACTGGTTAACATATGCAGTAGGTAAGTGTGCATTGGGTTAAATGCACAAATCTGGCCTCAGGAAGCATGATGGATTGTGGGTCAAGGATCAGGTGATCACTTGCAGGTCAGATGATGGGCCATCTTGCAAGAGTTATAAGAAGAGACCTACAGACAGGATCCCACAGAAGACTCAGGGCCAGGACAGCTGGACATCTTAAAAATGCCACATCATTTACTCATTTGTAAAATGGGCCAGATTGTCATATCAAGCTCCAAATTGCACCTGAATTTCAGTATCTATTTCAGGACAATGTATTTTCCAGCACAGATGCTGCCCCGTACAATCTAAACCAGAGAATCCAGTTCCTGTTGCCAGGCTTTTCCTAATATGTCTTCCTCATAAAGCTTTTGCCACCTCCCGCACTGCAGGAATCTTCACCAAATCTCCTACCAAGTTGGAGTACAGAGTCTCCTTACAGTGTCCTTCCCCTTGCCCTGATTTTCAGCATCTTAGTCACAGATGGAGCAGAGTATTTCCCTAAAAAAGAACAGTGTCACAGCATTGCTTTGTGGAAAGCCTATACCATAGGGTGTGTCTAGACTACATGCCTCCTTCGACGGAGGCATGTAGATTAGCCAGATCGGAAGAGGGAAATGAAGCCGCGATTAAAATAATCGCGGCTTCATTTAAATTTAAATGGCTGCCCCGATCTGCCGATCAGCTGTTTGTCGGCAGATCGGGGGAGTCTGGACGCGATGCCCCGACAAAGAAGCCTTTCTTCATCGACACAGGTAAACCTGGTTTCACGAGGCTTACCTGTGTCGATGAAGAAAGGCTTCTTTGTCGGGGCATCGCGTCCAGACTCCCCCGATCTGCCGACAAACAGCTGATCGGCAGATCTGGGCAGCCATTTAAATTTAAATGAAGCCGCGATTATTTTAATCGCGGCTTCATTTCCCTCTTCCGATCTGGCTAATCTACATGCCTCCGTCGAAGGAGGCATGTAGTCTAGACACACCCATACTGTATCTGGCTTTAGTGGGTATTGTTAGTGTCTCACTTTCATGAGCACTATCCACTCATAAAAATATATTATAGGCATGTCTGAAATTTGTCTCAGGGATGCCTCTTTGTATCTCTAGATATCCACCCACATTTAGCCCAGGTACAGGCCTTTGACAAAAATGTAATTTTGCTGAGAACAGACTGATTTTAGTAGCAGAAATCTCTAAGATTGCATCTTCATGGAGCATGCTCCATTCCCTTGCAACTTCTAGAACGGATTGGGCTGCACATGTTAACCCCTCAGTTCCTGCACTAGCCCCTCAGTGCATCTGAGCATATTCTAGTCCATCATGAAACTGGACTTTCCCCTGTAAAGGCTGCTTCCTCAGCTCCACTGGGCTGGGGTGGGACTGGGGACCAGAAGTTAAAGAAGAGAGTTTGCTGCTCCTATACTGTCAATGTCCTCTCTCTTCCACTACATCCAGACATCATGGAGGAAAAGCAATCTGATTTGAGTGCAGAGAGGATAAAAGCCAGACCAGAGGGAGGGAAAAGAGAGGTGTGAACAAGGAGTAAGGTGAGACTGGGACTGATTGGGCAAGGAGAGTAGGACTGAAATGTAAGAATTGGGAGCCAGTTGGCAGCTGGAGAAGGAAGAAAAGTGCTGAGATCAAACAAGGAGCTGGAGAAGGAGAACCTGAGACTGTCTGGAAAAGAAGACTGGGAGTAGGAACCAGTGAGAGCGAATGGTGATGGGTTGGTAAATCTGAAAAGTAACTGGGAGCTGCGAAAGAGACTGGGATAAGAAATGGGGGAGACTGAGGATGGAGGAAGAGCCCAGTGAGATAGACTGCGGCTGGAAGCCAATGATGGGGAGAGGCAAACAGTCAAGAAGCCAGGACTGGGGAAGTGGGACTGTTTCAGAAAGGAGACTGGGATGAGACCTGATGGGTGGAGACTGAGACAGGCATGGGCAGGTAAGCTGACTCCAGCTACACATTTTGCATAGCTGGAATTGTATACCTTAAACAGACCCGCTTGGTCTAGTATAAACCAGGCCTCTATAAGCAACTATTTAATATTTAATTTTATCCTCATTGTTCAATATAGGGCTCTTAGCAGAATTTACTGTACACTATTCAAACACTGCTCTGAATACAGAATTAGTAACTTCTTCAGAGGCTTTTCTGTGGCACTCATCATTATATTTTCTGAGTGCTGAAAAAACTTTAATTTATTTACCTTCATAAAATCTCTGTGAGGGGGTGATATTATCTGCATTTTATATTGTGGGAACTGAAGCATAAAGATATAATTAAGGTAAAAACTTTCCATTAAGTTTGAGTGCCCAGAGTAAGAAACATAGGACTTGATTTTTCACAGTATTTAGGATTATAAAACATTTATATTTTCAAGATACAGCTCTCATTGACTTCACTTGCAAATGTGAATGCTCAGCACTTCTGCAATTCAGACCTAGGATATCAAGCAAAGCCTCCAGAAATTATAGAATGCACTACCTGTGAAAAGTTTGGTTTAAGTGACTTGTGCAATTTCACGCAGACACTCTGTGACAGAATCAATTTTCAGAGCAGCATTATGTTATTTTAATCATGAGGTTATTCTTTCTCTTCCTGTGACCCCTTCCCTTATTTACTACACACTTTCCAACTTCTGGCATAAACAAAACAACAGCCTAGTTTACTACACATCCCTGATGCATACATTGTCTCTGTGCACTGAGGCAGGGTCTTATAAAAATAGTATGCAATCACATAATTAAATGTATGATAATGCATACTCACAACGGTGCTAAATTAAGGGTGCACAGGCAACTTTCATTCAAGCATTTTATAACTTTTCAATGCTCAATTTTACAATTTTAATAATGGAGTAGAGTGTATATGCAATCCATTTAATTTGCACTTTGTATATTTGATGCAATAATAATTATAAATCACCATTTTGTTAATTGGCATTATGAAATTTCATAATGAAGGGGGTTTTAAGTCTGACTAAAAATATTTTCATACTTGCACTATTTAGCTCAGAGTAGGGTTATTTGGGTATTATTCTCTTTTAGAAACTCAATAATTTTTGTGACAATTTATTTATATAAAAAGAATGGCACATGACAAACATTAACTATAAGCAATGAGAAAAAATTAATTAATTTTTAATTATGGAGAATTATGTTATATTAACCATAATTTCAGTAACCACAGGGTGGCATTCATGTTCTGTGCTATTGTATTAATGACTAATAGATTACAAGGTCATTTTGCATGTTAAATATTCTGTAGACCCTTTCAAAGAGAGTCTCTTTCTGATTTCTTCTATTACTGCTGATGAATTGCAGAACTTATCACATGCTACCTGCACCTGATTTTGCTTACTGTAAATCTGATTCTTTACCTGAGATGTCTTGGCTTATTCCATCAGCTGGCCTAGTTTCAATGTTGTTCTCAAAGAATCTAATGAAAGTTACCATATGAATGATGCCATCTTAGTATTCATTTCAATCATTTTAAGATTTTCAGGGTGCTTTTCATGTAGATATCTGATTGAATGGTAACTGGTAAACATTACATTGCATATCAAGTAGCATAAGTCACCCTAGTGGCTTGCTAAAGCTTCACTAGGCTTGTCCTTGAGGCTGTGAAAGTAACTATTTAATATTTAACCATTCCTTTGATCTTTTTTAAAAATTTATTTACTGAGGGAAGTTTACCTCAGATGCAGCATCTGCTAGTCAGAAACAGACTCCTTTTAAAATCCTTTCTTACAGTAAGTATGATCAAGATACAAGGAAATTGGATGTTTTATAACTCTCTTAAAAATATAGGGCTTGACTCTCCTTTTACTTACAGAGATGTGAGCCAGGTGTAATTCCGCTGAAGTGGGTGGAACTATAGAAGTATAAAAATGGTGCAACAGAACATCTAGCCCATAGTTTCTGTGTTGTAATATTTCATATGCTTTATTAAAATATGAGTATGTGATATGAATGTCATAACTCAGATATGCTTGATACAAGATGGCTCGTAATATATCATTAGAAAGGTTATAATTTACGCAATGTGATTATCCAATTTGTATGTATGTATCATTTTTGTAGATGAAGTTTAAGAATATTGACCTGTATCTATAAATTCATATTTGTTGATTTGGGTTGTGCTCACTATTGACACTTCAGGTAGTGCAATGAGAGAGGCTACTGTACTGGTAGTCCATCAGCAAGAGACAATGAACTGTAAAAGAGCTTAACCTTCCTGGGAATGTGTGGGTCAGCCCATGAAGAATGCCTAGAGAGACATGCAACCAGGTAACCCGATTCTGGAACCCATCTTGATTTCTGCAATTTTCCATGAGAAGCAGGGACAGGAGGGTCACACTATGAAACAAAGGACTCCTGCCTTATACAAATCCAAATTAAGGGTGGGGAGTGAGGTAATATTGGGCCTCAATTCTGCCTCGCTATCCCTCCCAACATGACTGCTGGAAACAACTAAGACTGAACTGGGAGGGTGGGAAGGGGAAGAAACAAGGCACAAGCTGGAAAGGTGTCTGGTATGTGAAGAATATTATTAGAACTACGTTTAGGGTGAGATCTTCTATGTATGTAGTTTCTTTAGTATATTAAGCTTAACTTGGATGTTTATTTTACTTAGTTATTTTGTATCTGCTACCTCTTATGGCCACTAAAATCCTATTTTTTATACTTAATAAAATCACTTTTGTTTAGTAATAAACCCAGTGTAAGTAATTTCTACTTGGGGTAGCTAATAGCCTGTGCATCTCTCTCCTTACGTTGAGAAAGATGGCGAATTTCATGAGTTTACACTCTATAGATCTCTATACAGGCAGATTTATCTAGGGTTCATATCCCAGAGAGGCTGTGTATTTGAGTGCTGAGAAAAGGTCTCCCAGGCCATGTCTGCATTACAAGATTATTTTGCAATAAATTATTTTGAAATAATAACTCTTGAAATAACTATTTCCAAAAATCGCATCCACACTACAAATCACCGTAGAAATAGAGCAGAGCTATATCGAAATAGCGCATCCACACTCATTGGAGCTTGAATCACATTTAAAGCCCCCCTGGAAGCACTCCAGCCAGGGTATCAGGCCAGCAGTCACTTCCTGTAGCTCCTGCCTGAGGCTTTCTGAGGCTTGTGCTTAAAGGGACTCCCCTCTATAACCATGTCTCAGTCTCTTCTCCTTTGTTTACTTCCTTAAGGGACAGCAAACACCACACTGCATGCTCCGGTTGACCTTGCAGATGCCACAGGACTTCCGCCATGGAGCCTGACCTGCTGCAAAGCAGTCACCGGCTCTTAGACCTGCTGCAACAACTCCTGGTGCAGGTTATGCAGCCTGACCTCATGGCACTGCTTGAGGATGATGAATAGCCTGGAATTGTGTGTCCCCTTCACCCAGGCCCGGGTGCTCCTCATGCACCACATTCCCTCCCAGCGGCAGATATAGGGCAGGGCGAGCGGGGCGGCTGCCCCGGGCCCTGCGCTTCAATAGGGCCTGAACACACACACCGCGCACGCTACTTCCGGTCGCTGCTGCCGAGACGCATGCACGAAACGCTACTTCTGGTTGGCTGCTGCCGAGGCGCATGCACAAAATTGTGCCTCCCCGGGCCCCGCGGCGCAGCCGTGGGCCCCGCAAAATTATCATCCACCCCTGTTTCCTCCCACCCCCACTGCACACCATGCACTGTTGCTTTTGGTGCCAGGATACCAGTACCGCCTCGTGTGATCACATTGTCATGGAGTGGTGGGACGACCACCAGTGGCTCCAGAACTTCTGCATGTGGAAGGATACCTTTCTAGAGCTCTGTGAGTGGCTCGCCCCTGCTCTGCTGCAACAGGATGCCTGCATGCGACCTGCAATCTCCCTCCAGAAGTGGGTCACCATTGCACTGTGGAAGCTCTCCACGCTGGCTACCACTCTATCAGGAACCAGTTGGACGTGGGGAGATCGACCATCGGGGCAATGCTCAGTGAGTATGAATCTCTTGCTATTGTTCCAGGAGGATGGTGAATTACTGGAAGGGATTCCTAGGGAAGGGGGTGGTAGAATCTCCCTCCCTGGAGGTTTTTCAGTCCCACCTTCACAAAGCCCTGCCAGGGATGGGGTAGTTGGGATTGGTCCTGCTGTGGGAAGGGGCTTGGTCTTTGGGAACTCTGGCAACCCTGTGATTCCATGATTTTATCACCCTACAGGTGGTGAGGGCTATCAAGATCATTCTGCTATGCAGGGTCATCATCCTGGACAACGTGGACCCCATCATCACTGGCTTTGCTGTCATGGGCTTCCTCAACTGCAGGGGTCCTTTAATGACACCTGTACAGCCTTGTGGATAAGGGAGAAGCGGTGGATGTCATATACCTAGACTTTAGTAAGGCATTTGATACGGTCTCGCATGATATTCTTATTGATAAACTAGGCAAATATAACTTAGATAGGGCCACGATAAGGTGGGTGCATAATTGGCTGGATAACCGTAGTCAGAGAGTTGTTGTTAACGGTGCTAAATCCTGCTGGAAAGGGATAACAAGTGGAGTTCCTCAAGGGTCTGTTTTGGGACCCGTACTGTTCGATATCTTCATCAATGATGTAGATATTGGGATAGAGAGTACACTTATTAAGTTTGCAGATGATACCAAACTGGGTGGGGTTGCAACTTCTTTGGAGGATAGGGACATAATTCAAAATGACCTTAGCAAGTTAGAGAAATGGTCAGAGGTAAACAGGATGAGGTTTAATAAAGAGAAATGCAAAGTGCTCCACTTAGGAAGGAACAATCAGTTCCATACATACAAGATGGGAAGTGACTGTCTAGGAAGGAGCATGGCGGAAAGGGATCTAGGGGTCATAGTGGACCACAAGTTGAATATGAGTCAACAGTGTGATGCTATTGCAAAAAAAGCAAATATGATTCTAGGTTGTATCAACAGGTGTGTTGTAAGCAAAACTCGTGAAGTCATTCTGCTGCTCTACTCTGCACTAGTTAGGCCTCAGCTGGAGTACTGTGTCCAGTTCTGGGCGCCACATTTCAAGAAAGATGTGGAGAAATTGGAAAGGGTACAAAGAAGAGCGACAAGAATGATTAAAGGTTTAGAGAACATGACCTATGAAGCCAGGCTTCATGAACTGGGCTTGTTTAGTTTGGAGAAAAGAAGATTAAGGGGGGACATGATAGCGGTTTTCAAATATCTAAAAGGGTGTCACAAGGAGGAAGGAGAACATTTGTTCCTCTTGGTTTCTGAGGACAGGACAAGGAGTAATGGGCTTAAAGTGCAGCAGGGGAGGTTTAGATTGGACATTAGGAAAAAATTCCTAACTGTCAGGGTGGTCAAATATTGGAATAAATTGCCAAGAGAGGTGGTGAATCTCCCTCTCTGGAGATATTTAAGAACAGGTTAGATAGACATTTGTCAGGGATGGTGTAGACGGAGCTTGGTCCTGCCTTGAGGGCAGGGGGCTGGACTCGATGACCTCTCGAGGTCCCTTCCAGTCCTATTATTCTATGATTCTATGTATCTTCATCCAGGCCCCTGACTGCCAGGTCTCTGAATACATCAGTCAGAAGGGGTACTTTGCAATGGTGCTGTAGGCCCTCGTCAACCACTGGGGCCGCTTCACGGACATTTATGTCAGGTGGTCAGGTAAGGCACACAGTGCCAGCATATTCCTCAACTCCAGTCTGTTCCAGAGAAAGCATGCTGGTGCTTTCCCCCCCGACCACACCATCAGGGTCAAGGACATGGACATACACATGTCTATGTGCATTGTGGGCAATGCAGTCTACCCCTTGGTATCCTGGGTAATGAAGCCCTACATGGGACACCTGGGACCCCACCAAGAAACAGTTCAACACCAGGCTCAGCAGATGCCACATTGTAATGGAGGACATCATTGGCTGCTTCAGGGGGAGGTTCCAGTGTCTCCTCACCTGTCTGTACCTCGGCGACCAGAACATCCCACATGTGGTGGTGGCCTGCTATGTCCTCCACAACATATGTGAGAACAATGGGGGACCTTCTTGCCAGGGTGGGGGGCAGAGGCCGAGTGGCTTACCAGGGATTTTGAGCAGCCATGCACTGCTGCCATTGAGTAAGCCCAAGAGGGGGCTGTGCACATTTGGGAGGCCTTGAGGAGGAATTTCAGCCAAGGCCAGCTGAGACACTCTCCCCCGGGCCTCCTCTCAAGGGGCCTCTGCATTGCTCCTGTATGCCTTTCCCCTCTCACCCCTCCCTTCCTCTGCCCTCCCTTCCCACCTTCCATCCTCCCCTGCAGGACAAATAAAAAAAGACTTTTCATTTGAAACAATAAACTCTGTTATATTTATTTGGGGAATATATAACTGGGGAGAGATTGGTGAAAGAACCTGGGAGGAGAGAGGAAAGGGGCGGGGGACAAAGGAGCAGCAGGGGCTTAGGGATGGGGCTGGGACTGGTGCTGGCTTTGGGTGTGCTGGGATACCTCAGCTGCCCGAGAGTTCCTACTGCTTTGTGTGCAAGGCCCTTGGCAGCCCTGACGAAGGAGGGTGGGTAGGCTAGGAGGAGAAGCCGGGGTGGTGAGGGCAGAGGCAGGTGCAGGTGCCAGGGGGACTTAGAGGGTAGTGGGTGCTGGAGGGAGGCTGCTGGATGGCTCAATAGTGGCAACCAGGTGCGTGATGGCATTGGTGTATGCCATGCACATCATCTCCTGGTGCTGGGACAGCTGCTGCCAGATTTTGCTCAAGGACAAGCAGATGTACAAAGGTGCTGGCCAGGCCAGGAGCCTGTGGGCAGGAGTGAGTGATGCGGTGGCTCAGCTTCCCTCTGTGTCATACACACAGTGGCTACATCTAGACTGGCATGATTTTCCGCAAATGCTTTTAATGGAAAAGTTTTTCCATTAAAAGCATTTGTGGAAAAGAGCATCTAGATTGGCATGGACGCTTTTCCGCAAATCTAGACGCGGTTTTGCACAAGAAAGCCCCGATCGCCATTTTCGACATTGGGGCTTTTTTGCGCAAAACAGTTTTCAGCTGTCTACACTGGCCCTTTTGCACAAAAGCATTTCCGGAAAAGGGCTTTTGCCCGAACGGGAACGTCAAAGCATTCGCGCAAGAAGCACTGATTTCGGACAGTAGAATGTCAGTGCTTTTGCGCAAAATCAAGCGGCCAGTGTAGACAACTGGCCAGTTTTTCCGGAAAAGCGGCTGATTTTCCGGAAAAACTGGCCAGTCTATAGACAGCCAGTGGGTCTGGCAGTGGTGGCATCCCACAGAGAGAGGACTTTTATCCCTACTCGCTGGAGGAGAGGTAGGGGAGGGTGTTGGAGGAGGTGTTTGTGAGTTTGACAGATGCCATTTGTTGGGGAGGGTGCTATTGGGATCCCCTCCACTTCTTCCCCCCAGCAGGCTCCCCTGCAGGGGATCAGTATCCTCTGCCTCGCTGCCCTTGCCCAGGTGTGGATGCTGCCCGAGAGTGCAGGCATGAGCCTGTGCCATGTGCATCACTGCTGTTTCCCTGACCCCAGCCTCCTTAGTGGTGGCTTGTGGTGGGAACGTGTCCTATCACAGAGTTCAGAGTAAGGCAGGTCTGTCTAAAATCCTTGTGAGAAGGAGCAACAGGTTCATGTGTCTTAGCCTTATTGCGGCTATGTACTCCAGACTGGCATTTCACGTGCATCCACGTGCCCAGGCTATTATGTGATTCCTAGGCTGAGAAGGCCAGGCAAGGAGCACGCAGTCCCTTGCAGCCCATTGCCTGCCCCCATGTGTAGATAGGGAAAGGTGGAGAACTCACCTGATGTGCCTTCCCTGGCCTCATCTGAGCTCTGGGAGACATTCTGGGAGGGGTGGGACTGGCTCTAGGCTGAGGATGATCTCCTGGCTGGTGGGCATGGTGTCATCAGTGACTTTCTCCTCCTCTTCCTCCTTGTTCTGGTCCACAGCCTGCACTCCTGGAGGCTGATGACAGGCATAGCCAGGTTAGAGTCCATGATGGGGGAGAGGGGGAAGGTACCAACTCCCTCCTCCCCCCGGATGCCATCCAGGTGGGCGTAGAAGTGGCAGGTCTGGAATGTCACTTCAGATAGGGAACTTTGTTCCCTGGCCTTGGCATAGGACTGCTGGAGTCCTTAATTTTCATTCATACCTGCTCCTGGGTGAGGGTGTGCCCCTTCTAGGCCAGGCTTGCAGCCATCCTGCCATAGACATCAGCATTCCTGCACCTGGTGCAGAGATCCTGGAGAATCGACTCCTCACCTCAGATCTTGATGAGATCCAGGTTCTCCACACCAGTCCAGGATAGGGCCCTTTTCTGCCCCTGGCAAGGGGCTTCCAAGGTGGCTGCAGGCTTGCTTGCAGCTGTGGGGGGCTTGGAGGGAGCACTGTGGTCACTCATAGCAGCAGGGAACACAGAGCAGGGTGCTGCTGTGTGGCATGGTGTGAACAGGGCCTGTGTCATTCCACAAGCCCTTTCTCTTCTGCCTGCACCTTTGAAGGCTGCAGGGGAAGGGAAGCTATAGTGTTCTGAGGGGTGTGGACAGAGCGGCCACCAGGCAGCTGTGAGAAGCTCTGGAGGCCACTTATTTCGAAATAAGCACCGCGGAGCCGTTCACACTCAGCCTATTTTGAAATAGGTATTATTCCTCGTGAAATGAGGGTTTATTATTTTGGAATAAGCAGCGCATTATTTCTAAATTATTTCAAAATAATGAACTTGCAGTGTGAACACTCACCTTGTTATTTTGAAATAATGTAAGTAATGTAATAATAATGTAATGTAGCATAGACATGTCCACATGGTGCCGCTTTCAGTGTGTGTCTGCAGGCTTGCAGATATGGCTGGTGTTCCCTCTAAGCCAGGGTTTCCTGGTTGGAACCCAAATATCGGTCACCAGGTGTCTCCCCAGGTGACTCTTAAGGAGCCATTCACACATTTTTTGAATTGCCCTGGGTCACCAAGTCTTCCTGAATTGTCAAAATAGATCCCCATCTGGAAAAGGTTGTGGGGCAGCACAGCTTCACAGGTGATTAATCAACAGGTTGCAGGGAGCTCTGAGCCTCTGACTGGGCGGGGCTGATTAATCACTTGTGAAGCTGTGCTGCTCCACAGCTTAGAGGGAACACTGGATGTGGCTCTATTCCTGTGTCTCCAAAGAAGCAAGCTGGAGAGCCGAGCTCAACAAGAAGGGCTAGATTATCAGAGGAAGCAGGCCCAGTGGTATCTCAGAAAATCAGGTAGCAGACCAAGGGAGTTGCAACCCATCACAGTTACATTTAATTATTAATTGTGAATGAATCTAAAACACAAAATTAATACATTTTTGGATTGATTTTGTTTTGTTGCACATCGGTTTGGGTAAAAGATACTATCAGTTTTGCCAGTTTGTTTCCAAGGATACCACTGAAAAGATATCAGTTGTTAACAATGTACTGAAGAGATAATGAGAGAGCATTAACAAAAAGAGTGATCCTCCACTGCCCGCATCCTTAGGTGTCATCTATGTTCAGTAAAGGTGCTTCAGGGTGCTACCAGTTCAGAATGGTATCAGTTATAGACACTTTGCACACATGTAAACAACCATATTAAATATGAAGCTATAGGGAATCAAACTCTACAAATTCATTCAGTCTAGATCTTTCCATCATGTTTTTCAATAATAATAAAAACCTAAACATCCAAAGAGAGAAATAAAATGCAAGTTTAATTGAAGTTACAGTATCAAGGTCAGCCTGTCTCAGAGTGTTACGCTTTTAAAAAGCGCACAGAATTTTTTTTCAGGGTGCAAGGCAATGCGTCACATTTATTTAAAATAAAATGTAGATATCAGAAATCAGCATATGCATACATTAATACTCCCCACATACTCCACCAAAGGTTCTGCAGCTGGGGTTGATAGTTACTACTTTGTATTGTTGCTCTTGTCAGGTCAGTGGCCAGCAAGACTGTGCACAAGTGGAGGAGCTGGGCCTCAGCGGGACATGTCTGAAGCTCCACTGTTGTTGCAGAATGACTCATAGCCCCTTGACTCTTGCCGGTTGTCTATAGCAACAAATCCTCATATAAGCATATGGACTTTGCTATGTTATATTGGACTCTTAATTACAGACTGATTGTTTTTGCAGTTCTTTTTCACTTGCACCATTTTGTTTTTACAGCTCTTATATTGTTTTTGATTTAGGGGGATGACTTTTGCATTTTGGTGTTGTTAATTTGCATTCTCTCTCTGACTATGAGGGCTAAAGGACAATGATTCTGGTGCCTTCATTTCTAGGGTTGCCAGATACTTTCACAAAAAATCCTGAACATGGGGGGAAAAAAAAGAGGTCATTGCACCTTTAAATATCCCTGCGCTCCTTGCTCCCCGCTGGCCCTCTGTCTGAGAGAAACAGAAAATACCAGACATCCTCCTTTTTACACTATAATGACAATACTGGATGGGTCACATTTTATGTATTTTTTTTAAAAAACAATGTATAAAGAAGCAATTATGGCTTCTGGTTTTAACAATACATAAAACACATTATAAAAAAACAGTATTCCAATTAATACAAAATAATTATATAATGAATTATGATGTCCATAATGGGCAGCAACCTTTAAAAATATTATATCAATGTTGTATTATTATTTGTATCGCCCGTGTGGATATTTTTAATATTTTTGACACCCGATGCAGAATGGCCAGGCTGCATGTCTGTGCCTGTGTTTGTGTGGCTCTAGTTAAATGGCTAATTTGTTTAACTTTTAGCAGTCATTTGTACAAAACAATCCAACTGACTCTAAGGGAAAAGTTAAAACGTACAGAATTATTTGTATTTAATAGGCTAATGCTTTTGCTTTAGAAAATAATATATTATTATTATTTTATTATTGTGCAGCCTGTAGAAAGAAGAAGAGGATGTCCAAAAAGGAAAAAACGGGTAAAGTATTTCAGATTATAATATTTTGGCATTAATTTTATGTTTTACTTGGCAGCAGCAGGCGTAGCAGCAGCACACAGACACTTCAAATTCCTTTTAATGCTTACTGGTGTAGTAGACCTCTGGAAGAAAATTCAAAATGCTGTAAAGCTTATGGGCTGGATTTAGCAATTACTGGGTGAAATTCTTTGGCCTGTATTATGCTGGAGATCAAAATAGATAATTGTAATGGTCCCTTCTGACTTTATAATCTATGGAAGCTCATCTGCTTGTGTGTGTTCTGTTATAAAATTAAAATTTGACTATGTTTAAGGTCTGGCTAAGATTCACAAACCTTTTGATAACATCTGGGTTGCTATATGGTTTTACAACAAAATCATGTGAAATTGATGCAAGTGGATGCTGAAACTTGGTTAAAATCTGAGATTTTAACCAAGTGTTGCTTTGAAACACTGAGCTAATTTGAAACCAGAGAAATTTATGTGGAGGCAGATCTGAATCCAGGTAATTTGCAATGTAAGAAAATGTTAACATACAACCCAGAATCTTAATCTTAACCTTTTATATTTCTCTATTTGATATATCATCTGAGATGCTGTATAATTGAAACATGACCATTTATATCATTAGCAATTAGATAGACAATTGCAACAAATCTTGTACAAAGTATATTATGTAAGATGTCAATGGAAAAAAATGTGACTTGTTGAACATAGTTATCCTGTTTATATGTATGGATCATTTTTGTGTCTGAAGTTATAGATATTATGTATTGGAATCCTACATTTACATTAGAACCTCATCATTATGAACACCAATCAACCTCATACCTCATTTGGAATCAGAGGTATGTAATCAGGCAGCAGTGAAGCAAAATAAAATAAAACACACTACTGTGTCATAAATTACTAAAATAAAGGGAAAGTTTAAAATAAAGATTTGACAAGGTAAGGAAACTGTTTCTGTGCTTATTACATTAAATTAAGACAGTTAAAAGCAGGATTTTTCTTCTCTATACTAAAGTTTCAAAGCTGTACGTAGTCAATGTTGAGTTGTAAATATTTGTAAGAACAACCATAATGCTTTGTTCAGGATTATGAACATCTTTGATTCCCTAAGTATTTTCTAACTCTGAGGTTTTATGTATATGCTGTATTCCTGAGTAGCACCCATAAGGTAAAATCTACACTAAAGGCAGACAGCACATTGTGAATGAGCCATTCTAGTCGATGGCAAATCAAAGACCACTTACCTCTCACAATGGGCCATCAAAGAATCTCTTTCTTGTGTGGTGAGCTTTCTTGTAGACACTTTAGCCAGAATACAAGTAATGGCTATTCCTTGTGGTCATCAAAGAATGCAAGGACATATGGACCAGGGACTCCGTGTACCATTATTTTCCCACAAACCAAAACAGAGAGCACTCTCTTCACATGGGAAAAGGTGTAAAAAAATCCCTGGAAGCAGCTTTATTTTGTCTCTTTCTTGCTCTGATCTCTGTATTATGGACTTACATAAAAGGAGCATTCCAAGTTTCCAACCAATGAAATGAGGATCTTTCAATTTTAGACACTTTACAAGAGAGCAATTTATTCCATCACTGCTTCAAACCCGATGTAAGAACTTTGCAATGACTGTGTGTGTCTGATTTCCTTAATCATTTTATTAACTGCCTCCTCTTATAGATAAAACTTTAGAGATGAGGTGCTAAAAGATTGACAACAGTGTGATTTCTGAAAAAAGATTTGAGTTATATATTGACCTATGTGGCTGATCTTTTGGGATTAGAAGGAACTTTTGTTTGATTATATTGGTTTTTAATAACAGCAGATCATAAAATGTATGTCTTGGTGGTGAAACAAGTGCTGGAATGCTTGCGGAGCTGCATTTTTTCACTTCTTGTTAACCAAAAGATATGCCAAAAGTATCTCACCAACCAAGTTTACTTTGGATATTGGCTTGGTATATCTGATGGTAGAATAACAAGCATTTTGGGGTGTATTTGCCTCATTTCTTAGCAGTTCAGCCTAAATTTGGAAACCTTAGCTGTGACCCACTGAGGAATGGTGACAGTACGATCTGAGGACAAATAAATCTTGTCAACTCAGAGGATTAAAGAAAAATGAAATTCCCACCATTTTAGAATTATCTTAAGTGGATGAACTTGTATAAATATTGCTTTAATGGCTTCCAGAGTTTACCAGCATGCTAATTAAGCTTAGTCTTCAGATGAATTATTGCTATTATTAGTCAGTTTTTCTCACCATAATCCCTTATTTACATGTAGCTGTATAAAAAGAACAATGCTAAGAAGCCAACACACACATCTTACTGAATTTCATTACTGACTATCAGCAAGTGCAGAGGAAGGAGGCTGGGTCGAACAAATGCCAGCCAAAGAAAACATTTTCACTCAGGAATATCATAGATAAAGTACTTGATCTTGAGGGTTGGTAGCAGAAAAAGCTGGAAAACAGAATGCTTGCGGGAGGTATTGGTCACACCAGACAACAAAATGGCTGGCTGGGATGTCACCCTAAGAATGCCAGCATTGGAAGGAGCTGAGGAAACAGCAGGGGAAGTGAATCAGCAAAAGCCAAGGAAACAACAATATAAGATCTTCAGAAAGCATCTTTTTCACATATTTTGCAGGAATACCAGTTAGTACACAGGCTATTGCAGGAAATATAAGGAAAGTATTCGACAAAGGGTCAGAAGAAAGAGGAAAAAATAGAAGGCTGAAATAGCATGGGATGTATGATCCATCTGGTCCTTCTGGTCTAATCCTTTCATCATCCAGAAATATTTAGCAGTGCTGGGCTCCCTAGCATTCCTATAGCCATTCTGTTACAAAGGTATCCTTAGTTGTTTACTAGACAGGAAATGATAAACTGGGAAGCAAACATTACCATGTGACAGGCAATTTACTTAGATCCAGTCAGAATGTCCCTGCTCCAGAGTTTCTAGATATCTCATTATGATGGCTACAGGGCTTGATTTGTTTGCTAGAAGGGCAGTCCTGGTTATGAAACCCTTATTCATAATAATGAACACTTACTCACATGAGCAGTCCTACCGAAGGAAATACTGAGCACATGCAAGTGCTCACCAACAGGAGTAAGAGTTCCAGAATCTAGCCTTTAGAAAGCGATGTGTCTCAAATTTAGCTTACAGCCACTGTCAAAACACATATAGCCCAGATCTAGAATTGTTGTAAAGTGATGGAGCCCCATTGAAGATAACGTATTTCACCAGCTAAAATTAACCAGCTAAAATGCAGAGGACAGGTCTCTGATGCAGAGTAATCTGAATACCTTGGTAAATTGGGCACAAGCAAACAGTGTTTAATAGAGACACTATTTAATAGAGACACTATATATAGCCTTTTGGTGGGCTAGAGTGCAATTCATTGCCTTTCCCCAGTGCTTAAAAATACCCCAACTCCCATTGAAAAGCAGCTGGAGACCCAGAATTCAGTCTCTAAGACAAGGGTGGGGAACAAGGAGCCTGTGGGTCCGATGCAGTTTGACAAGGTTAGCCTGGCCTGATCACCAGCACAGTATTTACCTGAGCAACCACAGGTACAGGTGCTTAGAGCTCCCATTGGTCGTGGTTCATTGTTTCAGCTAATGGGATCTGTGGGAAATGGTAACCTGGTCTGCAGCTGGGATCAGCGATCTGCAGCCAACAGGAACTGCAAGAGCAGTACTTTCAGATGTGTAGATAAATAAAGTGGTGGTGGAACGCCTGAGGCTAACCCTGGTGAACTGCCTCCGACTTATTGCCCACATCTGCTCTAAGGATTTTCAGCAAGGATTGCAGAGGATCTATCTCCTCATATTCAAGGGCTAAAAAGAACAAAGAGAATGAACTTAATTAAGTTAGTTGGAGTGATTTCTGTAAGTTCAAACTTAATTATTTATTATGTTTCTTATAATAAGATATATAATAAACTTAATTTTATAACATAACTTAGCGATTTTGTAATCCACCCACATCTTCACATATATAAACATAAAATCCAAATTAAAAACCCAAATTAAATCTAAACAGGTCACTTTCCACAGAAACACAGTGGCTACGTCTAGACTGGCATGATTTTCCGCAAATGCTTTTAACGGAAAAGTTTTCCGTTAAAAGCATTTTCGGAAAAGAGCATCTAGATTGTCACGGACGCTTTTCCGCAAAAGCACTATTTTCGCGATCGGGGCTTTTTTGCTCAAAACAAATCTCAGCTGTCTACACTGGCCCTTTTGCGCAAAAGCTTTGTGCAAAAGGACTTTTGCCCGAACGGGAGCGGCATAGTATTTCCGCAAGAAGCATTGATTTCAGACAGTAGGAAGTCAGTGTTCTTGCGGAAATTCAAGCGGCCAGTGTAGACACCTGGGAAGTTTTGCTTTTGTGGAAAAACTTGCCAGTCTAGACACAGCCAATGAGAAGAAACTCAAGCATTCCCAAAAGCTTAGGTTGAGTTCACCTCAGAGTCTTTGATCAACATATCTACAGTTTACTGAGTCAAAAGCAATGTTTTCCCTCCACTTGCTTGTAGGAATCTTTAGCTGGAATCCATGCAGACTCTTCCTCTGATGAAGTCATTGTTAGCCAATCAGCTAACTGCTTAACCTACCACTCAGTTAAGTATACTGATTTTAAAAAAACTGTTACAAGAAAATACATAACTGAGAATGGCAAAGTATAAATGACTCTACTTCGTAATCACGTTTAAAGAAAAGTTGGTGAATCATCTGATTTTTGGTTGATTTTAGTTGACACTGCCCAGATATTAAAAGTTAGTGTGTGAGTGCTGTTTGGCAGCACTTTTGCTAACAAAATACTTCCACTCCCTGAGAGCAGTAAGTGTAGACATAGCCAGAGACAAGAACAGTGTCATTCACATAAAGGAATTCTCTCAGGGTACGTCTACATTTGCTCCCTACTTTGAACTAGGGATGCAAATGTAGGCGACCAAAATTGCTAATGAAGCGGGGATTTCACTTTTGAAACAGCTGTTGAGTGGAGTAACGCGCCAGCGAGATCATGCTAATGGAGCGCAGGATATTTAAATCCCTGCTTCATTAGCAATTTCAGTCGCCTACATTTGCCATCCCTAGTTTGAACGAGGAAGCAAGTGTAGCCATACCCTCAGAGCATCTTTTCAGACCTGAGATTGAAGAGCTTGCAATCAGATTGTGTATGACAATAAACATTGTTTTCTACATTTTAAATACATGTCTCAAGAGTACTGAGAATATTCCAAGCAGTGTATATGCCAGGTCACATCCTTGTTTTAATCTGCATTTTATTTCAAACATTTCAGAGGCATTTCCTTCAAATTGCACTATGTTTTGCAAGTTGTCGTGGAAAGATTGTATTATCCAAGGGGCTTTGGGGGCCATCTAGTTTTACAGAGTGCTTTGTACAGACCAGCTTTACTAATTATGTCAAACACTTTGGTCAGATCAATGAAGGCAATAAAAAGTAGTTTCTCTCGTTCTCTACTTTTCTCCTATAGTAAGCAAAAGAGAATATCATATCCACTTTACATCTGCCTGATGAAAATCCACATTTTGTCTTTGGGAGACCCTTTCAGCAAGTACTTGCAGCTATGTAAGCATTCCTCCAGCAAACAATTTGCTGATGGTGCTGAGAAGTGAATTGTCTGTGTGGTTGTTACAATTTCCCTTGTTGTGTGAAGTAGTGAGGAACTTTTTCCTTCTTTCCAGCTTTAAAGGAGGAGACTACAGATATTGTAAAAGAGATGGTTTCCTACATTTCAGTAGCATCTTTTCCAGTTGCTCTTCCAATAATGAGAGATCTAAAGCCTCATCCAGCTCTTCAATGCTTGGTTTGTGATCAAGCTCAATTACTATAGGAAACTTAGAGATATCTTCAAGTGTATTATCAGCAATGCTGTTCTTAGAAGAGCACAGATCTAAATGATGTTCCACACAATGTTCCATCTGCTCTGTTTAGCCTGATGAGATGTGACCATCTTTAGATTTGATAGGAACTACTCTGGATATTATTGGTGTTCTGAGTCTTCTTTTAATGCCTTCATACATGGTTTGCTGAATTCCAGCCTCTGCTGCAGATCGTACACTGTGACATAGGTTTAGCCAGAACTTGTTAGCATGTCTTCTTGAAGTTTTCTGCAATCACCCTTTTGCTTTTTGCAGGTTTTCTAAAGTTAAAGGTGTTGGCTTCTCCATGGCTATATGTACACTGCAAGGTTTTTGTGCAAAAACACCTGTTTTTGCGCAAAAACTGGCAAAGCGTCCACACCTCAAGCATGTTTTTGCACAAGTAAATTGACAGAACAGAGGGCTTTTGCCAGTAGAGTTATTCCTCTCCCCACTAGGAATAACTCCTTTTTGCACTACAGCTCTTGTGCAAAAATGCAAGTGTGGATGCTCCGGAGGGGTTTTTGCTCAAGAAACCCCTATCAGCAAAAGCACAGGTGCTCTGATGGCCATCCTGTGAATGGCCATCAGAGCTTTCTTGCACAAGAGTGTCCATGCAGTGTAGATGCTCTCTTGTGCAAAAGCACATCGCTTTGGTGATGTGCTTTGAAGTCTGGACATGATTTTGCGCAAGAGTTTTTGCGGAAGAACTCGTCCGCAAATGGCTTCTTGTTCAATAACCCTGCAGTGTAGACGAAGCCAATATGTTTTGCATAAGCATTTTTCTCTGCTTGAACAATAATTGCAACTCCAGTTTGTAATGTTCAAAATAGTTTTAATTCCCTTTTTTGTTACACGTTATAAACAGGGGATGTTGATGCTTCTCACCTTAGGGTACATCTATACTGCATGCTTATTTCAAAATAAACTATTCCGGAATAGTTATTCCAAAATAGCTTATTTCAAAATAGCATGTCTACATTTCAGGGAAGCCTCAATATTAGTCCAAGGCAGTCTTCCCAAATGTAGACGTGCTATCTCAATTTAGAGCTCCAGGAGGGGCACTGCGGTGGAATAACTTGGAATGGCTTTGAGGAGGAGCTATTTTGACATAGCAGCAGTGGAATGTCTACACATGCCTTATTTCAAAATAGTTATTTTGGAATAGGTGTTATTCCTCATAGAATGAAGTTTACAGATTTTGGAATAAACTATTCGTTATTTCAAAATAATTTCAAAATAGCGGAATGGCTGTGTAGATGCTCACATTGTTTCAAAATAACGCTAAGTATCAGAGGGGTAGCCGTGTTAGTCTGGATCTGCAAAAGCGACAAGGAATCCTGTGGCACCTTATGGACTAACAGATGTATTGGAGCATAAGCTTTTGTGGGCAAAGACCCACTTCGTCAGATGCACTACAGGACTCCTTGTCGCAAAATAACGCTAGTTATCTCAAAGTAACGGTGCAGTATAGCTGCACCTGTAGCCTGTATTATTCTGATTTGTATTTAGCTTTAAGTATGGAAAGTCACTTAGTTCTGATAATCAGGCCCATGAATGTAGTTTCTCATTTATATAGGAATTCTGGATCACAAAACAGCGAGAGCTTTATTTTAGATTGTTCCTCCCTTGAGCTTTTGAAGTTAAGAGGTTAAAATAATCTTGTGTTTCTTTGTTTCTGACAGCATGATCCCAGAGGCTGTGAAGTCCATCTGTGGTAAAGCACTTAGCCACAGGCAATATGGTCTTGTTGCTTTTTACACTGCTCAGATGCTCCACAAGAGTGCTAATAAGATTTGCTGCAAGAAACTGAACATTTGACCCCTGTCTTTGTTGCAATGTTTTATTCACCAGGGAAGTGTTAATTATAAAACTAGTTCCAATAGTCTTTAAATACTTGAGTGCCAAAGGAAGTTCTATCTTCTCTAGGGGCAGCTTCTGCCCTTGGATAAACATACACAGGCTGCCATTGAAATAAATAGCATGAGAAGAATTTGGCCTCTAGTGAGTATGTTTTTGGCTGTAAGGGAATATGAGCTTAAGTTGAAGGATGAGTGAAAGCAAATGCCAGTGTTACACATTCTCACAGGCTGCATCTAGATTGACAAGTTTTTCTGCAGAAGCAGCTGCTTTTGCGGAAAAACTTGTCAGCTATCTACACCAGCCGCTTTAATTTCCACAAGAACACTGACGATATCATGTAAGATTGTCAGTGTTCTTGCGGAAATGCTATGCTGCTCCTGTTCGGGCAAAAGTCCTCTTGCGCAAATGCTTTTGCGCAAGAGGGCCAGTGTAGACAACGTGGTATTGTTTTGCACAAAAAAGTCCCGATCGCGAAAATGGTGATCGGGACTTTCTTGCGCAAAACCGCGTCTAGATTGGCACGGATGCTTTTCCGCAAAAAGTACTTTTGCGGAAAAGTGCCCATGCCAATCTAGATGCTCTTTTCCACAAATGCTTTTAACGGAAAAACTTTTCCGTTAAAAGCATTTGCAGAAAATCATGCCAGTCTAGACGTAGCCACAGTGTATAAGTCACTACATACCATACTGTGTGGCTATGTCTACACGGGCACGATCTTGCGTAAAAGTGGCTGCTCTCGCGCAAAAACTTGCTGCCTGTCTACACTGGCCGTGTGTTCTTGCGCAAGTAAACTGACCTTCTAATGTATGAAATCAGGGCTTGCGCCAGAACTCCCGCTCAGGAATAAGCCCTTTCGCGCAACTGTTCTTGTGCAAGAGGCCAGTGTAGACAGGTAACATGAATTTCTTGCGCAAGAAAGCCCTGGCTACATCTATACTGGCATGATCTTGCAGAAAAACTCTTTAGCGCAAGAGTTCTTGCGTTAAAGTAGTTGTGCAAGAGAGCGTCTACACTGGCATGTGCTTTTGCGCAAGAGATGTGCTTTTGCACAAGAGCATCCATGGCAGTGTAGAAGCTCTCTTGCACAAGAAAGCTCTGATGGCCATTTTAACCATAGGGCTTTCTTGTGCAAGAGATTCATGTTGCCTGTCTACACTGGCCTTTTGCGCGAGAACAGTTGCACAAAAGGGCTTATTCCTGAGCGGGAGCATCATAGTTCTTGCACAAGAATCCCTGATTTCATACAGTAGAATGTCAGTGTTTTTGCGCAAGAACACACGGCCAGTGTAAACAGGCAGCAAGTTTTTGCCCAAGAGCGGCTGCTTTGGCGCAAGATCGCACCAGTGTAGACACAGCCCCTATGGTTAAAATGGCCATCAGAGCTTTCTTGTGCAAGAGAGCGTCTACACTGGCAAGGATGCTCTTGCACAAAAGCATATCTCTTGCACAAAAGCACATGCCAGTGTAGACACTCTCTTGTGCAACTACTTTAACGCAAGAACTCTTGCGCTAAAGAGTTTTTGCGCAAGATCACACCAGTGTAGACTTGGCCTGTCTAATTTTGATGAAAATTTTCCTTTTTTATTCTGAGAATTTAACAAAATAAAATTTGATTGCAAAGTTATAAGAATCTTGTTTTCAAACACCTCTCCTTCCTTTTCTCTCTTTTTCAGAGAGGAAGATCACAGAGCCACATTGCAGGCCTGATTCTCAGTTCTAATACCCTAGTGAAGTAGAGTATGCAGTGCTTAATTTTTATCAGCTTAGCAATTCACAGCCCCAGCACATCTGAGCTTGCTGCTATGAATCTAAAAAAAAAATAGATTGAGTGATAGCACCTCTTTCATTATAAATTAAATACTGAGAGTAGTGAATCAGTTCCAATATATACCTGAAGGATCACATCAGCTGCTTCATTCTTTTGATGCCAACACCACTACATAACTGTACAAGCAAATGAAAAAGTATTTCCTTTATTTTCATTGCTATCAGAAGTACTGAACAGAATACAGGGTCAGTGGAGTCATACTGAAGTTATTACAATATCTCATATTATATAATATATAACATGATATACCCAGACAAATTGGCTACCACAATCTGAATGAAATTAGATATGGTGGCCTCAAAGCAAACTGTTGTCTATTTCCTGAGTATCCAGGGCAGGGACTGCTACAGCACAATCAGGAAGAGCCTGGGGTAAATTAAGAGCTTGCCAGAAGCAGCAGACTATTCAAAACACTTGCACCAAACTTACACATATACAACAAATTTGAGAGTTTTTTTCCTGTATCTGTCTGTCTAAGAACTCCTAAACAGAAAGAACTAGGATCAACAAATTTGGTACACAGCTTCCTCTTATAACTTAAAGCAAGGTTAGTGCTTGGTTGTGCCTGGAAAATGGAAGTGTGTCTGGAATAGGGGGTGTAGCCCCTTAATTCGAACAAGTGGGAGGCTAGCCCTCCCCAGCTTTCCCTGGTGGCCACTCTGGCCAACACCAGGGAAACTCTATTGCCCCCCTCCTGGCCCCGGACCCCTTAAAGGGCCACGGGCTGGCTACGGTGCCCGTGCCAGGTGCAAGCCTGCCAGCACCCAGCTAGCAGACCCTGCACCTGGCACGGCTTGAGCCAGCCACCCAATGCTCCCCAGCCCTCCCCCTCTTCCCGGGACCAGGCTGGCGGCTCCCGGGAGCTTGCCCAGGACCGCAAGAGGCGGGCCCCAGCCTGGTCTAGTGCGGACATCGTGGACCTCGTCCACGACCTCCACTCTAGGCACAGGAAAGTGGCCGTCTAGGGCAGGAGAGCTGCCAGCCTGGCCACCCAGGAGCAGGTGTGCATGAAAATCAAGGTGGTCCACTGAGACCCCCGACCCTGAGCCCTGAGCTTACAATGGCCGTATTGGGTCAGACCAAAGGTCCATCTAGCCCAGTAACCTGTCTTCCGACAGCGGCCAACCCTAGGGACCCTGGAGGGGATGGACCGAAGACAGTGACCAAGCCATTTGTCCCGTGCCATCCCTCTCCAGCCTTCCACAAAGTTTGGGCAGGGACACCACTCCTACCCCCTGGCTAATACCACTCCATGGACCCAACCTCCATGACTTTATCTCACTTCTCTTTAAACTCTGTTCTATTTCTAGCCTTCACAGCCTCCTGCAGCAAGGAGTTCCACAGGTTGACTCTTTGCTTTGTGAAGAATAACTTTCTGTTACTAGTTTGAAACCTTCTACCCATTCCTTTCCGTCGGTGTCCTCTAGTCCTTCTATTATGGGAACTAATGAAGAACTTTTCTTTATGCACCCTCTCCACCCCACTCATGCTTTTATAGACCTCTGTCCTATCCCCCCTCAGTCTCCTCTTTTCTAAACTGAAAAGTCCCAGTCTCTTTAGCCTCTCTTCATATGGGACCTGTTCCAAACCTCTGATCATTTTAGTTGCCCTCCCCTCTTCAACCCTCTCTCTTCCCCTCTCCCGCCTCCTTTTCCCAGTCTCCCCGAGTTTTGTTCAATAAAGAGAGATTCTATTTTTGACCACACGTTTTCTTTATTTTGTACATCAGGAAGGGGGGCTAGGGAAGGGTAAGTGGAAGAAGGTGAGGGAGGAATGGGGTATGAGCCCCCAATGGGGAGGACTGGGCTGGCTCTGCGTGCTTCTGGGGGTGGAACCTCTCCTGCAGCCCCCCGATTGCCCCTTCTCCCCAGATGTCAGCCTGTGGCAAGTGTAGCCGGTCTGATGGCCGAGTGCTGTGATGTGCCCAGTGTGGGCACTCAGGGCACTTCAAGCCAGGACTGCTTTGCAAGCGGGGCACCCCTGAGAACTGTCTGTCCGGGGGGGGTCGGGTCCCTTTAAGCACAGCCCTTAGCTAGCCTGAGGCAGCAGCTCCACGCTCTAAGTCCTCATCTGATGCCCTGCCGGCACTGCTTCCGGCCATCCTTAACCCCGGTTCAGGGTCCACTTAATGTGGACATGCTAGTTCGAATTAGCAAAACGCTAATTCGAACTAGTTTTTTAGTCTGGATCCATGAGTTCGAATTAGCTTAGTTCGAATTAACTAATTTTCCGTTAAAAGCATTTGCGGAAAATCATGCCGGTCTAGACGTAGCCAAAGTGTAGCACACCCCCACTGATATTTCTACCTCCCAGTTTATTTCCTCATCATCAAACAAACAAAGAAACAAACAAACAAACGGTAAATTTCTACAAATTATGGGCTTTAATCATATCACATCACAGCTTTATCAAAAGGCTGGTGTCAGCTTCTCACAAACTGGCAGCATAAAAGGAGGATTTCTTGGACAGCTCCTGTGTTCAAATCCTGTAGAAGCTCAGCACAAAATGCAGCAGACAAATGTGGTTAAAATGCAGTGCCAAAGAAGGGAAGAAGTAAAATAGTGGGATCCAATTAGAGGAATAACAGCATACATGTTTCATTAGCTGTGTATTCATTGCAAAGTAGGTAGGTTGCCACATCAGGCTGTAGGAAATCTAAGTTTAAGATTAAGGAGCATATTCCATCTTTCCTTAAAGAAATATTCTTGCTCTACCTGTATTCTTCCAAAATACTATATCAGGTAATACCATGTCAGGTATTACTTCACTTTTAAAAAAAGAAACCAGCAAAGAAGAAATAAATCTCAGTAAAAATGCCACAAAACAATCCTCCATGTCCCCCAAAAAGCAAAATGTGATTAGAACTTGAAAAAATACAACTTTCTCTGTACAACTCCTGTATGCTAATGATATGTATGTCCAGCTTTGATTTGCATATTTTTGAAAGCCCATTTTGCTATTATCTTTCATAAACATATCTATTCCTGCCCTTTTGTTTCCTTTCCCATTTTTGGGAAGCAGAAATGGCTGATATCAAGACCTAGGAGCCTACATTGTGCATAGTTTCACAGAATATGCAGACTGTAACTGAGAGCAGTTAGCCATACTTCTAAATATTTTTGTTATAGGCTGTAGGTAAGTTTAACCTCTCAGACACAGGATCAAGATCTGCAGTCCTTATTCAGTCAAAAGTCCTATTGAAATCCATGTGAGTTTTATTCAAATAAGAAAAATACCACACAGAAACCATAATATTTATTTCACCAATGGAATTTTGGAGAATGGAAGATTTAAATTAAGGTAACATAAGTATTTTTCTATTAAGGAGGTTTCACTACAGAGAATAAGACTGATTTCCACTAAGATTGTCTGTGGAACTCAGAAAAAGTGGTTTTCGAGAGAGGAGTCTTTTAAAAATGTTCCCATTTATACTAAAAATACACACTGGAGGTTACAATAATCGCAGAGGTGCATAAAAGGTTTCTACAAAGACAGCCATTTTACTCTGTATACTTTATCATGTGGAGCGCATTATGCTTTAGTCTAAAAATTTGTCTTTTATCTTCACTGCTTCTTTTACAAGTGAAAAAGTATTATGCTCTTAAGAACTAATGTAAGTTGCCTACTAAGGAAGCCTTTTGTAGAGGTATTTTCTCACAAATAACATCATTACATGTATAGACAAGAGTTTGCACTTTTATTGTTAATTTACCAGTTCTATGTTAGTACAAATGTCATGCCAATTCACTTTCATCTGCCTTTTTTGATACAGTTTCATGTCTCATGAATAGCACTGGAGTCTATCAGAAATTTGTTCATAATTTCCACATTTACAAATGGAAGAGAAGGAGATTTTGTTCGTGTCACTCAGTTTTAGATATTCTGCATTTAAATTCATGGATACATGTTTATAATTGCTAATGAATAAGGTACAATACAGAATTTGCATAAGTTTATGTCACCACTACTTCCTTTTATTTGCTTCAGGCTCACAGGAACTGCCTACCATATTTTGTTCTTTGATTTGTTTTTTTTTAACTACATTTTGACCCAACATGGCCAAGTGCAATGTATAATGCCAGGTATTATAGTACGTTAGGGTGTGCCTGGGCAGCAGATTATTATTTTTAACAATCTGCTCATTAAAGTAAAGGTACAGCAGTTGGAGGCAATTCACTGCTATGAATTTGTGCAATGGTTCTCTTATCAATATTCATAGATTTTCTGGCTATCTGTAGAAAAGAAAGATAGCAGCAGCACAATCATTCACCGATAGAAAAAAAAGCTATATTGGGGTATTTCTACATAGCAGCAATGTTTCAGAATATGTCAGTTATTCTGAAATAACATAGTGCGCATTTACTCTACAAGCCTTTATTTCGAAATAATGTTGAGCTGGAGGACTTCTTACTCTGACTCATGGTAACCCTCATTTAATGAGGAGTAAGGGAGATTGAAGGAAAAGTGTTCTTCCTTCGACTTCCTGCTGTATAGATGGCACCATAAGCCAAAATAAGCTATTTCAATTTCAGCTAAGCAATTTGCAAAGCTGAAGTTGCGTAGTTTAATTGGACTTTAGCCCTGCTGTGTAGATGTATCCTTGGATATTAATGCAGAACCCAGGTTGAACACTGTAATACCTTTGTTGAAATGCCATCGGGAACCATACTCCCATGGACTATCAACTGTGTTACACTTTGAAAACAAATTGCCTAGGTCCCATAATACAAATATTGACTTGCAGCTATTCTCTCTGATGGGCTGATCCCTCATCATTTTTTAATCTTCATTCACATATCAGGTGGGCTTGAATCATAATTTGTGTGTGGAATTGTATTAAAGGATGTCAAATCAAGATAGTTTGCTGTGCCATTGTAGCCATGTTGATTCCAGGAGATAAGAGAAATGAGGTGGGTGAAGTAATTATCTTTTATTGGACCAATTTCAGTTGGTGAAGGAGAGATGACCCAAAGAAGAGCTCTCTGGAGCTTGAAAGTTGTCTTTTTCATCATCTTAAATTGGTCCAACAGAAGAGATCATGTCACACATCTTGTCTCTCTCACGTCAAAGAATATAAGCTTTGCTTGACAATTGGAAACCTGCATGGAGTGGTTCATGGCCATGAGTGCCTACTTCTAGGTGGACTGTCAAAAACTGATCAAACACCCCAATCTGGTCAGATATTTCATAATCAGTTTCCACCAACCTGGTAACAAATGTGAACTCCTGGATCACTGTAATAGTCTTCCTCTATAGTCACAGACAATCCTCTTGGGCATTCCAGTCTATCTTGCCACTGAGGCAAGCTGGATTTAGAGATATATCGTAAATTCCCCCCCCCCCCATTCACAAAATATTTTGGTTTCTCCCAGACCAATCCCTTACCCCAGATCAATTTGTGCCTTAAATCTTACACCAAAGACAACACTGATAACCTATCTTACAGTAGACCAGTGTTTCTCAACCACTGTACGAGTACTCTAAGGGGTACTTGAGAGAAATTTGGGGGTACATCAACACAACTGAAATTTGGAGAAAACTGAATTTTTGTTTTAAGTTTTACAGCACTTTATTATTTTTGTACTTTTTATACCCAAAAATTTCATCGCCTATCCTGCTGCTATTAAGTTGTTTAAACAAATGTATTGCAATGGTGGAAAAAAATTTTGTGTGTCTGAAAATTGTACTGGGGGTACTTATAATTTTTTTTAAAAAGGGATACTTTATTAAAAAAAAGGTTGACTAAGTAGATTAACTAAGGATTTGTTAAATGGGTAAAAGAAATGAGAGAGTGATTTACAAGTTAAAGCAGGCAAAACACAACCACAAATGAGTTACAATATATAGTTCAAAATATATAGTTGTAATCTGTCCACTGTATGTCTTTTAGGGCTAACCCAGGTTCACACAGGAGTCATTTGCTTTTATTTCTTATCTACAGCTCTTGTGAGAGTCTAAGTAGCAAATAAATGTCATTTCTTCTTGTGGGCATCTTTATATGCCCTTTCCAAAAATTTAAACTGATGGATCAAGTCCTCTAACATGGAAACTCTTCATGGGTGGATGGGGCAATCAAAGCTTTTCTCCTACGTAGCCCATGTAGTCTACATAGTCCTTCTTGATGAGTCGGGGAGCCACTTTTTGTCAAGGTGCACACGTTCAGAGAAAGCATTTTTACAACGAAGAGACATTTTCATAATACCTTATAACAGGTGTGGGGAACTTCTAGTGCACTGGCCAAATATGGTTTGCTAGAGTTAGCCTCTAGCCAGCCACCAGATGTTTTGTTTACCTGCATCTCGACAGGCACAGCCTCTCCCACTGGCCATGATTCACTGTTTTTGGTCAATGGGAGCTGTGGGAAGCAGCACAGACCTGGCCACTATGGGTATGTCTACGCTACCCTCCTAATTCGAAATAGGAGTGTAATGTAGTCATACCGCAATTGCAAATGAAGCCCGGGATTTGAATTTCCCGGGCTTCATTTGAATAAAGCCGGCCGGCGCCATTTTTAAATGCCGGCAGTTCGAACCCCGTGCCGCGCGGCTACACGCGGCACGGAGTAGCTAGTTCGGATTAGGCTTCCTAATCCGAACTAGCTGTACTCCTCATTCCACGAGGAGTACAGCTAGTTCGGATTAGGAAGCCTAATCCAAACTAGCTACTCCGTGCCGCGTGTAGCCGCGCGGCACGGGGTTCGAACTGCCGGCATTTAAAAATGGCGCCGGCCGGCTTTATGCAAATGAAGCCCGGGAAATTCAAATCCCGGGCTTCATTTGCAATTGCGGTATGACTACATTACCCTCCTATTTCGAATTAGGAGGGTAGTGTAGACATACCCTATTTCCTGCAGCTCCCATTGTCTTAGAATGGCGAGCCATGGCCACTGAGAACTGTGAGCAGCTGTACCTGCAGATCCTCTGGTAAACAAAGCATCTGGAAGCCTGCCAGTCACTAACCCTGTCCAGCCTGCAGACTGGAGGTTCCTCTCCTCCGCCTTAAAGCACAGGACACAGACTTTACAACTAAGATTAATGCATGCAGCAACTTACGAGCATTTTATAGAGTCTAGATACTAAACATATCCTCCCAAGTCTAAAATCCATCCTGAACATCTGGCTTCCAGCTATGAATTTGTCAATGATCAGCTAATGCCTCCAACCTTGGCAAGAGCTGGCACTTAGTTTATCAATATCATCAGAATTTGTTTCACAAGAACATAAGCTTATTTCAAATTGGCCACCTGTCTTTGTATAACCATCAACAAGCTTTGTCTTTATTCTGAGTTTCTTACATTGTTTCAGTTCTCAAAAGAAAAACTGCAACACACCTTGTACAAGAACACATTGTAATTGTTATGTAGTCAGCCCTAGAGTGCTCTGAATTAATTTCACTATAGATAAGTATGTGAGACCATAAACACAAATGTTAAAAAATGTTGGGAAGAATCCTGACTTTGCCTCAGATGTGTGAGCTATTTAGGTTGGAGTGCAAACGCTATGTATAAATAAGACTACCTAAAGGTTTCCATTCAATCCTCATTCTGATTTGCTCTTAACTTTCTGAAATTTTCAGATGTCAAATCTGGTGTCTGCCCCAAAAGTGATTAGATGTTTTTGGTAAATTTGAGCAATATTAGTTCAGCTAATATTGAATGCATGTTTAAACTAAATCTTGCATGATTTTTTTAAACAGTTTGAAAACCACGAGGGCCACGAATGGAAAGCTGACACTCAACATTGAAGAGAAGTACCTTTATTAAGTGCTGTGCCAGAAACTATTTTGGAATAGGTCAAATTATGAACTAGTGAAACATCACATTTCATGCATGCACAAAACACCTTTTTAATGGATAACATTTTATGAATCAGATTATCGCAAACTCAGTTCCCATTTAGTGAACATGTGCATCCCAGAAGATGAGCACTGATGAAGGTGAGCTAGCACGAGTCAGGATTTTTTTTTATAAACTTTGTTGTTTATTGGAAAATTCTTGAATTCTAAACTTTTCACACTAATATATTGTTTTGACAAAACTTGCATTGAGTAAGGTATCTCAGGTCCAGGCTGAGATTTCTTCTCAAATCAAGAGAGATTCCATCCCCACTCTCCAAATAGCCAATAACCTGGTGGTTAGGATAATCACACAAGAGAAACCACAATTAAGTTCCTTCAGCCTTTTTCAGACTAGGAACTTGAACCTAAATTTCCAGTATATGTGTCCTAACTACCAGGCTACTGGATTTTTATTTTTTTCTCATGCTCATATCATGCCCCGTAGAGAATGGGAATATTTTTGAAGCCATGAAAATTTACCTCTCTCTAGGCAGGAGTTCTGAGGTTTCCTGACTTATTCTATGCAAACTGTAAAAATCACACTCCATACTGAGCCTTGCTTCATTTCATTGTGCATCTAAAAGCTGGTCAGCATAACCGGTGATTTAATCAAAATACAAGAATTAATTTGCAAGAAAAACATTCAATCCTGGAAAGGAACAAAAGGAGCCAATTTGTTCTCTCTTCATCTGCTTATGGAAAAGGACAATAAATTACCCACATTTAATAACTTTCATAAAGCTACTGGCTAAGCTTTATATTTTAATGTAACTAATAAATAGCTGAAGCTGTGGCTGCCGCTGAAGTACTACTATTTCAAAATCATTTTTAAAGGTAATAAAAATCCTTTGACTAACCTCTAATTACAAAAAGTCAAATTGTTTTGAATAACCGTGGCCAAATCTCTACACAGGTACACAGAATTTCCTAAAGATTAGTCCAGGGTTGAAATACATTTTCTTTTTTTGCTTCCCTCAAGGTTTTCTGCATCATGAAGTTGAGGAATTTGAAACTGATGCCCATGTGCTGGCCTTGAGATGAAGTGCTTTGTTTCAAGCTTAAGAAAGATGAGCTAAAGCCATGTATTGTAGAATCATAGAATCATAGAATATCAGATTTAGGGTCTTTTACATGTCATTGGGATTAGAGGTTCAAAGGAGACACACAAACACAGAGTCAGAATAGTTAATTTAAATACATTTTCAGTTACAGTATTTGTTTTATATTTCAAATTTGTCAGATACAGACAGTACAGTCACTTCGGTGTATGCTTCTTTTAAGCCAAAATGAATGTGTTGTTTCAGTAACAGCCATTCTCACCATGATTCTTCACCTTGTTATGTAAGCCCACATTTAAATTATGAAGCTATTTCTCAATTCAAAGGTAAGTGCCCAGAGCTAGTTTGTGCTTTCAAAAGCAACGCTGTGATTTTAATGTGTGATAATACCTGCTTTGTTTACAGAGATTGGTTATAGACAGTTCTACCACCTGCAGGCTGTGAAAATTAAAAGAAGTACATATTTAACCATTTACCAGACAAATTGAACTGCTATAAAATGGTTTTCATCAGATTAAAAAGATGCTATGAATAATGCAATAACCAAGTCAAACAAGTCTGACCAAACTTGTCCCAAGCAATCACCAAACAAAACATCCTCACTCACAAGCAGAGATTTCTCTGCATCCTGTGTGCTCTTGCAAGCAGTTGAGAAGATTCAGAGTGCGAAGCCAATTTCATTGGGAATTCCACTTTCACAGGTATCATTGTAATTTTGTGTAGGGTAATGTGTTCACTTATGAGCTGCGTCTAGACTGGCATGATTTTGCAGAAATACTTTTAACGGAAAAGCTTTTCTGTTAAAAGTATTTCCACAAAAGAGCATCTAGATTGGACCCGGAGTTATCATTATAACGATGCGCTTTTGCGCAAAAACGCGTCTACATTGGCAGGACGCTTTTGCGGAAAAGCAGAAGCCTGGAACCATTTTGAAGAGGGTAAAAGGGCACCATTCCTTTCCAGGGGCTGGTGCTGGAGCTTCTTTGAGACACGTGCTTAAAGGGATCTCCCCGGACAGCCGTTTCTCTCCTGTTGCATGCTATAGGACCTCTTGCAGGGACTGACAGCTGTAGAAGTTTTGGTGGTAGCCCTCTGCCTTTTTGGACACCACTGCCTTTTGTCACTTAGGGTATGTCTACACTACCACCCTAGTTCGATCTAGGGTGGTAATGTAGGCAACCGGAGTTGCAAATGAAGCCCGGGATTTGAATTTCCCGGGCTTCATTTGCATCTCGCCGGGCGCCGCCATTTTTAAATGTCCGCTAGTGCGGACTCCGTGCCGCGTGGCTACACACGGCACGGACTAGATAGTTTGGACTAGGCTTACTATGGAGTCTGCACTAGCGGACATTTAAAAATCGCGGCGCCCGGCGAGATGCAAATGAAGCCCGGGAAATTCAAATCCCGGGCTTCATTTGAAACTCCGGTTGCCTACATTACCACCCTAATTCGAACTAGGGTGGTAGTGTAGACATACCCTTAGTGCCTTTGCCTGTTTTTTTTTAATCTCCCTTGTTTTTCTGCCATGGAGCCAGGGGTAGTCATGTGCCTGCTCTGGCCCTTTCCGGCCATTTTGGAGTGCCTGCAGCTCGTGCTCCAGGCTGGTGACCTCCCGTTCCAGGACCTGGAGGCGCAGATTGCTCTGGACTCCCTCACCAGGGAGGCCATGGCGTCCCTGTGGCATCTCCACCCCAGGGTGGAGAAGCCACTGTGGAGACTGGACACCAGTACGGACTGGTGGGACCGGCTGGTCCTGGGGCAATGGGGCGACCAGCAATGGCTCCGGAACTTTTGCATGCGAAAGCGGACATTCCTGGAGCTGTGTTCCTGGCTCGCCCCTGCGCCCCAGAGAGCCACCACCCGGCTGTGGGCACCCATCCCCATCAACAAGAAGCAGTCTGGAAGCTGGCCACCCCAGACAGCTACCGATTGGTGGCACACCAGTTCAGGGAGGGCAGATCCACTGTCAGTGTCATTGTGATGGAGGTAAGTCCCAGCGGGAGTGGGGAATGGGGTGGGGGAAGGGTGCTGCACTCCATGCCCAGGGGCAGCCAAGACTCCGGGCTGGGTCACCCAGGGGTTTGGGCCGTCCTTCCCTTGCACAGGACTGCTGGTGGGGTGGGGGGCCGTGGGGCGAGGGGGCCCTGGTGTGTGTGTGTGCGAGAGCAAAGAGGGCATCATGGGGGGGGGCAAGGGAGCACACACTCACCCTGCATTATGTGATGTGTTCCCCTGTGTTTCTCTGCACCCTTCTGTAGGTCATCCACGCCATCAACGACCTCCTGCTCCCGAGAGTCATCCGCCTGCACGACGTGGATGCTACGGTGGCCGGCTTTACTGCCCTCAGGTTCCCCAACTGCGGGGGAGCCCTAGATGCAACCCACATCCCCGTCCGGGCCCCGGAGCATCAAGCGGCCCATTTTATGAACAGGAAGGGGTACTGCTCGATCGTACTTCAGGTCCTCGTGGACCACCATGGCCGCTTCCTGGACATTTATGTGGAGTGATCTGGCAGGGCACACAACTCCCGCATACTACGCAACTCTGGCCTGTTTCACAGGCTGGAGGTGGGCACCTACTTCCCCCGGTGGGAGTTTACTGTCAGGGATGTGCCTATGCCCATCTGTGTCATCGGGGGTGCGGCCTGCTCCCTGCTGCCCTGGCTAATGCAGCCCTACACAAGGCGGCCAGACCAGAACCGGGCCCAGTTCAACGACCACCTCAACCGGGGCCACAATCAAGTGGAGTGCGCCTTTGGCCACTTGAAAGCCCGCTTCCGGTGTTTGCTCACCCGTCTCGAGATGGGTGAGCGGAATGCCATGGAGGTAGTGGCTGCATGCTCCACAATCTTGTGGAGCGGAGTGGGGAGGCCTTCCTCCCTGCATGGATGGCAGCCAAGGGCCAGGCCTACAAACAGCCCCACACAGCTGCCATCTGCCAGGCGCACCAGGATGGGGTATGCATCCGGGAAGCCCTGACGGAGATGTTTTCCCAGGCCCCATAGTAGGGTCGCCTTGGTCTCCCTTTACAACTCCCTTCCCTTCCCTCTCTTTCCTCCTCCCCTCCCTCCCCTCTCCTCCCAATAAACACCAAACACAGTTTTTTCTTGAACACAAAAACTTGTCTTTTATTATTTACTATGGGGAAAGGGAGGGGGAGGAGACCTTCAACTGGGAGGGGGAGGAGACTTTCAACTGGGACGGGGAGGAGATACTCCTGGGAGGGGTGGCCCCTGTGACTGCTCCTGCGGGGGCGGACTTGCACATGGGGCGCAGGCCGCGTTGGGGCAGGCTGCACGCGGAGGTGGGCAGGAGGGGCAGAGGCAGGAGGGACCATTGCAGGAGGGGGCAGGGGCAATGGTAGGGGAGGGATGGTGGGTGCATGGGGCAAGGCCATGCCATAATGGATGGCATGGCCAATGTGGGCGGTGAGGGTTGCAATGGAATCCACCATGCGGACGCACTTGGCCTGGAAGGAGCCCCAGGCCTCCTGGCGCCACTGCAGGTCCGTCTCCATGCGCTGAGTGATGGCTGCCTCGATGCGCTCGACAGCCTGCACGTGGCGCCGAAGGAGCTGGTCCCGGTGGCGGAGCTGCTGCCTGGGTGGTTGGGTGGCTGGGGGTGCCGCTGCTGCCGCTGCTGCAGGACTAGAGGGTCCCTGGCTTGTGCTTGGTCCCACTGCAGGGAACAGAAGAAAGGATGGGTCAGTCAGGCAGCCCGGCCACTGTCCCCACACCTCATGCCCTCCACCCCTGAGCCCAGGTGACACCACAGTAGTGTGGCTTGGGCTCACTCGGTTACCTCCTTTCCCCTCCATGTTGTATGTTTGCATACAGGACTGCCCCTGGAGTAGGGTCCTCCTCCATGTATTGGAACCACCGGTCTGTGTCCTGGCCCCGTGGAGGGTTGGGGAACACTTGTGTTGTGTTAACCTGTCGAACTCCCTGCCGGTGGAGGCTGATCAATAGTGTTTGACAGGGAGTGAGATGAATCCCCACACAGTGCCTGGGAGCACATCTGGCAGATGTGGTCTGGGCTCTCATATCCCCATCACATGGGATGTCTCCTGGACGGAACCAGGGGTGACTGGGGCGTGTACCATCCTTGCAGAAAAACTGAGGTGGCCCTTGTGAGTGCAAAGTGCAACACTCACTGGTGGATCATCTCCGAGGATGCATGGCAGATGTCGGGGCTGCCAGAGGGGGCCTGCAGGGTGGCAGAGCTGGCCTCATCCTCCGACCCACTGCTGGTGTCTTCTTCCCCCACCTCGGTGGTCCTGGTGACGGGGGAGAGGGAGGGATACATGCTGCTGTCCACAGGGACATCCGGTGCTTGCGGTGCTGGCTGGCCTAAGATGGCATAGAGCCATCAGTAGTGGGGGCAGGTGTCGGCTCCTGCCCCCTGGCCCTCGCTGGCCTGGACATAGCCCAGGCCCAGTTCCTTAACTTTAGCCCAGACTTGCTCCAGGGTCCGGGCTGGATGGCCCAGCTGGGTGAGCACCTGGGCCATGCAGGCAAAAATGTCTGTGTTCCAGCACCAGGAATAGATGTCGTGCAGGGCTTCCTCCTCCTGCCACAGGTCCATGAGGGCTTCCAGCTCCCCTGACGACCAGGTTGGGGCCCATCTTTTTCTGGCCCTTGGGGCCTCCTGTGCTGGGGGTGCGGGTGCCTGATCCCCCCCTGGAGCTGCCGTCGTGCTCTGGGGTGGCTGTTGAGGATGGCAGGGGCCACTTGGCAGACCTCTGGCCAGAAGTCCGAGAAGGGCTCCTGCCTCGTGACCTTAGCAGCCTGTGTCTGCTTTAAGGGGGCTCGGGTTACCAGGAAGTCCGGGAGCTGACTGGGGCTACGGAGTCTCCAAGCAGCCACTAGGGCTTTTTTCTGTTTAGCCTGCTTTTCTGCAAAACGTCTTAGCTGCCTGTCTACACTGGCCCTCTTGTGCAAAATCATTTCCACAAGAGGGCTTTTTCCTGAACGGGAGCGTCAAAGCATTTGCGCAAGAAGCACTGATTTCGGGCAGTAGACCGTCAGTGCTCTTACGCAAAATCAAGCATCCAGTGTAGACAGCTGGCAAGTTTTTGCACAAAAGTGGCCGCTTTTGCACAAAATCTTGCCAGTCTAGATGCACCCCAGTTGTATTCCATTCATCACTTGGTGCCTGTAATGTCCAGCTAGGGTCCTTCCTAGCCTGATTGCAAATGCTGGGAGTGAAGACCTGTTTTATTCTATGGTGTGCTGTCAGTTGCTTCATGCAACTGCTGGCTGAAATAATTGTGCACAAGGAGAGGGAGATCATTATGTGGCTACAGTTTTATCTTTGAGGGCTTTTGGTATGGGTCAGATTAGAGGAAAGCTGAAAGAACTTGTGAAAACCCATATAACTGATGATGAGCATGCTTGGTGGATTAAAAATTTCTCGAAGTTTCCTCTGTGTGTGGGCTGGAGGGGGGAGGGAGGTGTTAATTAAAATCAACAAACTTAAAATGAGGAATAAACAAACATGTATGTTTTCTGTATATAGATCACGAATGGCACCTAAATAACTTGTTTTGCTTATATAGTCAACCACAGTGAGGGAGAGGTTTTTTTCACCTAAATGTAATTTTGGGACATGGCCTCCGGCTTCATTTTTCTTAGCAGATTAAGATATGCAGTGTGTGCCCCATAACATGGCTACCCTAATGTAATTATGAGATCAGGTTGTCTCTATTCTACAAATAGGAAGATGTTTTTGTGCTACCTGGGACACTGAATGTTAGATTTTAATGTTACTTACTGTAGTGAGGTGCCTACCCCACTCTGGCTCAAAGGGGTTAAAGCCTGCTGGAAGGAGCCTGTGTAGAGTCCTGGCCATTCAGAGAGGGGCTTAGAGGAAGCCCCTTCTATTGACACCTAAGTCTGGGACAGTTCCTCAGATTTGTCACCTAAACAAAATGGCTCAGGTTTGGGACTCTCCCTTATGACCTCAGCCATGGAGATAGGTGCAAAGAATGTGTTGAGTTTCTCTGTAATACACTCATCCTTGAGTGCTCCTTTAGCATAACCCACAGACATTTCCCCTTCCCCACCTCTAATATCATTAACTCACTGGCATTCACCTTCCTTCCCCCCCCCCACATCCCCCTTCTGTTCTGTAATGTGATTTGTCCTTTTCATGTGTGTTCATTTTTTTTAAATTGTATCCTTTGGTATATATGGTTGTGACTATTTTCTTCCATTATTTGATCTGAGGAAGTGGGTCTGGCCCACGAAAGCTCATCATCTAATAAACCATCTTGTTAGTCTTTAAAGTGCTACATAGTCCTGTAAAAGATTTTGTTTCAGCTACACCAGACTAATACGGCTACATCTCTATCACCTTTAGCATATTGATTGACCAGTTGTCCTACTGGTTGTTTAGCAGGCTTCCTGCTCCTGATGTATTTAAAAAAATTGCTATTACTTTTTGCGTTTTTGGCTAGCTGTTCTTGAAATTCTTTTTTGGCCTTCCTAATTATATTTTTACACTTTATTTGCCAGAATTTATGCTCTTTTCTATTTTCGTTGCTAGGTTTTAACTTTCACTTTTTAATTATGCCTTTTTATCTCTCTCTGCTTCTTTTATTTGGTTGCTAAGTCACTGGGGCACTTTTAAGGTTCTCTTACTATGTTTCTTTAATGTGGGGTATACATTTAAATTAAGCCTCTATTACAGTGTCTTTGAAAAGTTTCTTTGCAGTTTGCGGGAATTTGCACTTTTGGCACTGTACCTTTAATTCCTGTTTCAACTCCTCATTTTTGTTTAGTTTCCCTTTCTGAAAATAAATGCCATAGTGTTGGGCTGCTATGGTGTTTTTCCCACCACAGGGATATTACATTTAATTATATATTAACTATATTTACCTCTTGGACCAGATCCTGTACCCCATTTAGGATTAAAGCTACCTACTTCTCAATAAAGTATGACTACCTTCTGTTAGGAAATCAAAAGCCTTCCTCTTAAAACAAGACAGAGGAGAACTTTTCCCACCAAGGTTTACAAATTAAACCTAATTAGAAAGTACAGTACTTTTCTGAGCCCATTCAGCAAATTGTTCTCTAGAAACCTTCATACCCTGCTCTTGTTGTGCATGCACAAAAATACCCATTAGCATTTTAAAAATACATTAGAGGTCGAGGCATCTTTACTGCACTTTGATTTGAAAAAAAGATGTTTGCTAGTGTAGAAAGCAAGTTATGCTTTCCAAAATATGTATTGGCATTACTATTCCTGGCTAATTCAACCCCACTTCTCCAATTTTATGTCCTGAGCATTATATTATAATAATCTACAGAATATTAAGAAATTACATAATCATATATATATAGTAGCCCAGTGTCTGAGTCTCTAACACCAAAATGCTGGCTGTTCCCTCTGGGTGGCCTGTGCTGCATGGGGAGTGCGGGGCCCAAACGGCCGCTTGCGCAGCTTGCTCCCCTGCGGCGGCCCAGCTGAGCGGTGCAGAAGTCAGCCGAGTGCCATAGTGGAAGGCGAAGGTGGGCGGGGTGGTGACGTGCGGTGTGACAGCAGCTCCAGGCCCTGCCCCCTGGCCGTGAACGTCATCACCCTGTCCCCCTTCGCCTCCCGCCGTGGCGCTCGGCTGACTTCTGCGCTGCTCAGCCAGGCCACCTCGTGGGAGCAAGTGGTGCAAGCGAACATTTGGGCTCCGCACCCCCCATGCAGTACGGGGAGTGCATAGCCCAAATGGCCATTTAGGCTCTGCGGTCCCCCAAGTGAGAGGCAGGAGGGGGAGGAGAAGTGAAAGAGAGAGACAGAGAGGCAGAGGAGAGCTAAGAGAGGGGGAGGGGGAGGAAGAGGAGGAGAGAGAGAGACCGGAGGCTCAGGAGAGAAGACCGACGTGGAGGAGAGACCTGAAAATCCCATCTTATGACGGGCTACTTGGCTAGTAACATAAGAATAGCCATGCTGAATCAGACCAATGATCCGACTAGTCCAGAATCCTGCTTTGTGACAGTGGCCAATGCATGATGCTTCAGAAAGAATGAACAGAACAGGTAATCATCAGGGCTAAGTCTGCACTGCAGCACTATTTCGGGATGCTGGAGTATCCTGAAATAGCTATCCTGTATCTTCACAGCAAGCCTATTATTTTGAAATATAATGGGCTCACTGTTCTGATATCCCTGTGAACCTCATTCCACAAGGAGTAAGGGACATTTCAGAATCGTGATTTATTTCAAAATAAAAGCTGCATAGACAGTGCCAAATTTTGAAACAAGCTGTTTTGAAATAACATTGAAATAAGATTCACAATTTGTGTAGCTCCAATGTGTGTATCTTATTTCAACCTGCAGTGCAGTGTAGAAACACCCCAAGTGATCCATCCCCTGTCATTCATTCCCAGCTTCTGACAAACAGAAGCTAGGAATACTTCAGAGCATGATTTTGCATCTCTGCCCATCCTGGCTAATAGCCATTGATAGACCTATCCTCCAAGAACTTATCTTAGTTCTTTTTTAGAACCCTGTTAGAGTCTTGGTCTTCACAATATCCTATGGAAAAGAGTTCCATTGTCTGTGTGTTTTATGAAAAAGTACTTCCTTATGTTTACTTTTAACTTGTTGGTTATTATATTGAGTAACCCCTTGTTCTTGTGTTATGTAAAGGAGTAAATGAGATCTCCCTATTTACCTTCTCCACCACACTCATGATTTTATAAACTTCTATCACATCCCCCCTTACTTATCTCTTTTCTAAGATGAACACCCGCAGTCCTTTCAATCTCTTCTCACAAGTTGTTCCATAACTTCAATATCTTTTGTTGCCCTTTGCTGTACTTTTTCCAGTTCTAATATATCTTTCTTTGGCAACCAGAACTATATTCAGTATTCAATGTGGGGGCGCACCCAGTTTTGTGAAATTCCTTTGTAAGTCCTTATGGTCTGCTTTGGACTTAATACTCTGAATATTTTTATATCATTTGCAATTATAAGATATTATCTTATCTCCTGAATTTGCAGTATGCAAATTGCATATCTTATCTCAAATCTGTTTCAAAATAGCTTATTTTGAAATGTGGTGTGTCTACACGGCACCAAATTTCAAAACAGCACACTATTTTGAGCACATTACTTATCCCTTGAGCAGCAAGGTTTACCAGGATGGCGAAATAACACTGTCGTTATTTGAAAAATATTTTGAAATAATGGGTGGCTTGTGTAGACATGGGGTAGCTACATTTATTACTGCTATTCGAATCTCTCCCACAATTCCTGGTAAATCACAACATATTACTATGCTGGATTTATCCACCCCCTTTGCCATTTTTCTGTATGCAACAGTTGACAATAGAGGATGAGGCCACTTAGCAAATAGGCCACAGGTACATGGCTATCAGTTTCACCATAACATAGCAAGTCACATATTTCAACATTTTTTCCAACAAATATTATCTCTCCAGCTTCATCCGGGATCATCAATGGCCATAAACTAGATTAGCCTTAGTAAAGTAGAACATTTGTATTTTATATACCTGACAAGGCTATGGAGGTAGCTACACCTCTGTCCCCTTTCTGGTTCCTCTAAAAGCATTCATCTCAGGTCTTAATAGTTACCTATCTCAAGGTGGAAATCTCACTCTTGGGCCAGGGCCTGGTTACAATGGCCTGTGTGTATCAATTGTTTGTCATCCTGCAGACCTGATTGGGTTTTGGGCCCTCTGTTTCTTAACTTTGGGAAAACTGTGACCAGTGATATTAATGACCAACTCAGCCTTCTTGGAACCAAGCATTTGGGAGAACAATCCTACACACATATTTGTCTCATGTAAGCTTACATTTCACTAGCAGATAAGATCTTTAGGGCTGAGGAGAGGTTTTGCAGGGTCCTGGGAGGAGGCATCTTTTGGCTCCCCAGAAGGTGAGACCCCTTTGGTGGAAGGGGCCATAAGGCATGTGCTTCTGGGGGGCTCTGGAGGTGATTTTAAAGGGCCTGGGTCTCGAGCTACTGCCATGGATGAGGTAACCAGTGGTGGCCAGGAATGCAGGATGCTTTTAAATCACCAGGTTCTGGGGCAGCTGTCCCCTTTGCCTCTCCCTGTCAGTAGCCCTGGGTATCTTCTTAAATGGCAGGAATAGAACAAGAACCTGCATAGCCCAGATCCTGCTAGAGTCTGTGAGCTTCTCAGTCTCACTCACCCTGTACACACTGGTTTCCATGCTTCCTGGGTGAGAAGGCTGGGGTGTATGTGGTTGCATGGTAGTATCAATTTTTACCGGCACTCAGCTCTCACCTGTGGCTCCACATAGTTGCTTTGCCTGCAGCAACTGCCACACCCTGGACAACATCTTTGACAGGCCGGCTAAACCAGGTGAGGGTAACTGATGGGACTGAAACCTTTGGTGAGTTAGGGACTTGTGCACCCCAGCATGCAAAGACTGCTTCGACAGATCAGGCGGGGGAAATCCTTATGATTCAATGGCTGAGAAAGCATTGCAGCAGCACACTGTGGAGTGTGTGGGGCATGTCAGAACATTTAAGGTGACATGGCCATCCAATGCAGCCTAGGTAGTCTCCAGAAGTAATGCTTTTTTTTGTGCCACTGGATTCTGACTTCTGAGGCCTAGAGAGTGGGATCATCTCTGTGCAAAGGCTTTCCCACTATAATAATATTTTTCACGCACAGTTTATGTTGTGCAAAAAAAAAAAAAGAAGTTGGTAATGGGAGCATGGAGCATCTGTACGCTCATGGACCATGAGGACACAGTAAGACCACATCAGAGAACAGCCTTAGTCGCTAAAGAGCTTTCACGCTATGGTATTGATATCACTGTCTTGAGTGAAACCAGGCTTGCTGAAGAGGGATTTCTAACTGAGCTAGCTAGTGGTTATACACACAATCATCAAGACTGGTTTGATGAGAATAACAGTGCTATTGAGGACCTGTTTGCCAAGAAGAACAAGGCATTTATGGAGTGGCAGAATGACCCAGGATCCATTTCTAAGAAAGACAGGTTTAAGTTTCTCGAGGACCAGGCTCAGCGAGAAAGCCGCAGAGTGCATGATCAGTGGTGGGAGAAGAAAACTGAAGAGGTGCAACACTATGCTGACTTAAATAACTCAGGGGAGTTCTTCTACTCCATTAAGTCAGTCTTTGGTCCTTCCAAGTCTGGCTTTGCCCCCTTGTTGTCTGCAGACGGAACCACAGATAAAGCGCAGAATGAGGATAGGGTTCATGGAGTTGGCCTGGCCGTTAAGACTAGTCTGATGAAACAACTTTCGGACCTGCATGTTGGTATTAATGAGAGGCTTATGAAGCTACGCCTACCCCTTAGTCACAAGCGGCATGCAATAGGCATCAGTGCATATGCTCCCACCATGAACAGCACAGAGGAGACAATTGAACAGTTCTACATTGATCTCAGGTCCATTCTGTGCTCAGTGCCGGCCAACAACCAGTTGATCTTGTTGGGAAACTTCAATGCCTGAGTTGGCTGTGACCACAGTCGATGGAAGGGAGTGTTAGGCAAACATGGTGTTGGTAAGATGAACAGCAGTGGCTTATTGCTGTTGAGCAAATGTGCAGAATATGACCTCCTCATTACAAACACAGTGTTCAGGATGGCAAACAAATACAAGACTACCTGGGTGCATCCTAGATCAAAACAATGGCACATGATAGATTATGTTATTGTTCGTCAGTGTGATATTCGGGATGTCCTTATCACCAGAGCCCTGCAAGGAGCAGAGTGCTGGACTGCCCATAGGCTTGCCACTCTATTTTCAAAATACATGTTGCTCAGCATCACCCAAAGCGCCCAAAGCTCATTCGAACAGCCTTTAACATTGCCAGACTACAGCAGCCTTCTCATCTGCGCAAGTTCCAGTCAAGCCTTGATGAAAAGTTGACTGCCAACAGACCACTGATTGGAGGTCCAATTCAGAAGTGGAGCCAGTTTAGAGAAATGGTGATGGAGACAGAGAAGGCAGTGCTGGGTCCCAAGAAACACAATCATCAAGACTGGTTTGATGAGAATAACAGTGCTATTGAGGACCTGTTTGCCAAGAAGAACAAGGCATTTATGGAGTGGCAGAATGACCCAGGATCCATTTCTAAGAAAGACAGGTTTAAGTTTCTCGAGGACCAGGCTCAGCGAGAAAGCCGCAGAGTGCATGATCAGTGGTGGGAGAAGAAAACTGAAGAGGTGCAACACTATGCTGACTTAAATAACTCAGGGGAGTTCTTCTACTCCATTAAGTCAGTCTTTGGTCCTTCCAAGTCTGGCTTTGCCCCCTTGTTGTCTGCAGACGGAACCACATTGATTAGGGATAAGGCTGGCATTAATAACTGATGGAAAGAGTATTTCAGTCAGCTCCTGAATCATCCATCATCAGTCCATCAGTCAGCACTGGAACAGATTCCTCAGAAGACAACTCTTGAAGACCTGGGAGAGCCTCCATTTATTGATGAAGTTAGATAGGCCATTAGGCAGATGAGTTGCAGCAAGGCATCCGGCAAGGATGGAATTCCCGCAGAACTGTACAAGGCATTTAACGAGGACTCACTTAAGGTTTTTCATAATATCTTGACCAGTATTTGGGAAGAGGAAGAAATGCCATCTGACCTCCGTGATGCCGTGATAGTTGCTCTGTACAAGAATAAGGGTGCAAGAACCAATTGCGGGAACTACAGAGGTATCTCGCTACTTTCCATTGCCGGGAAAATCTTTGCCTGCATCACCCTGAACAGGCTGATTTAGACAGTTTCAGAAGTGAGTCTCCCTAAGTCACAATGTAGTTTCCGCCCTAATCACAGTACTGTCGATAAGATCTTCATAATGAGACGAGTGCAAGAGAAGCGCCTTGAGCAGAATGTGAACCTCTACTCTGTCTTCATTGATCTGATGAAGGCATTCGACACGGTTAACAGAGATGCATTGTGGATCATCCTCAGGAAGCTGGGTTGCCCAGAGAAGTTCATCTCACTCATCAAGCTGTTTCACGATGACATGACAGGAGAGATACTCTCGGATGGTGTGCCATCTGAGAAATTCAACATCTCCAATGGTGTGAAGCAGGACTGCATACTTGCCCCGGTGCTTTTTAACCTGTTCTTCACTCAAGTCCTCATACATGCTGTCAGAGACTTAGATCTTGGTATTTACCTCAGATACCGTTTGGATGGTTCACTCTTTGATTTGAGCGGCGAGGAGTCCTGTGGCACCTTATAGACTAAACAAAGTGTTGGAGCATAAGCTTTCAAGGGCAAAGACTCACTTTGTCAGATGCATGTATCGTCAGACATACATCTGACGAAGTGGCTCTTTGCCCATGAAAGCTTATGCTCCAATACTTCGGTTAGTCTATAAGGTGCCACAGGACTCCTCACCGCTTTTGCAGATTCAGACTTACACGGCTACCTCTCTGATGTTTGATTTGAGACGCCTTATGCAAAGACCAAGATACTGGAGAGGCTTATCACCAAAGCGCTGTTTGCTAATGACTGCGCCCTTATGGCACACCAAGAGAACCAATTGCAGACCATCGACAGATTATCTGAAGCATCTAAACTATTTGGTCTCATAATTAGCCTCAGAAAGACAGAAGTCCTCTTCCTGCCTGCACCAAACAGCCAAACAGTGCTCCTCCACAGTCATGTATCACTATTGATGGTACACAACTGAAGGTAATGGACAGTTTTAAGTACCTGTGCAGCACAATATCAAGTGATGGATCTCTTGACAAAGAGATTACAGCGAGAATCCAGAAAGCCAGTGAGACACTTGGGAGATTGCGTATTAAAGTTTTTAAGCACAAAGATATTCGCCTGACAACTAAACTCAAGGTATATAATGCTGTGGTCCTCACCTCTCTCCAGTATGGCTGTGAAACATGGACCCTGTACCGTAGGCACATCAAGCGGATGGAGCAGTTCCATATGAACTCCCTACGATTAATCATGCGAGTATGCTGGCAGGACCAAATTACTAACCAAGAAATGCTTGATGGAACTAGTTCCACAAGCATCGAAGCCAAGTTCCTTCAGATCCAGCTTCGATGGTCTGGCCATGTTCTCTGCATGGATGAAAGCAGGATCCCGAGGCAGCTGTTCTACGGAGAGCTGGTACATGGTAGTCGCACAGGGTCGCCTGAGGAAGAGGTATAAGGATAACCTGAAGACCAACTTGCAGTGGACAGGCCTTCAACCTCGACAATTTGAACTAGCTGCTGCAGACAGGACTAATTGGCGTTCCCTTACGAGAAAAGCAGTGACAAAGTTTGAGGATGACCGCTGCCAACGCCTCGCAGCTGCACGTGAAAGACGACATAGAGCTGTGTTCTCTCCTGTCCTGACAACCGGCGTCCCATGCCCTATTTGTAGCCGCATGTGTGCTTCGACCTTTGGGCTCTGGAGCCACATGCGACTCCACAAATGAAATGCATAATATGTCTTCCTCGGCTCCCAAGAGACAACCAACAGGTGAGAAGGCTAACACCATTGAGGCTGCTTGCTCTGGTATCTCTCTTTGCAACCAATAGGTGTAAGCTGTTAGGAGAATAAGAAAGGACCTCCTCCCTCTTGCTCTCTGCTCAGCCATCAGCCCCACCCTCATATTACAGACCTACCATGCTAACAACAGACCCCGATTCAGTATCAATTAATAAAGAGCACCAGTTCATTTTCCACCCTACAACTCCAAACAAGTTTGTATTACTTAGGTAAAGAATTAACATATCTAGTTGTAAAGTTGATATGCTCAGCATAATATTTAACATGTGTATGTGTATTTAGGCATTGTCTAACACAAGGCCTCCTGAAGTTGTCCTATGTTAGGTACTCAAAAATTGTGATACTCAAAGTCAGAATGACTTTGGAAAAATCTTGTACATATACACACACTTGGCCGGATATGTACATAATTGATATATATTGTCCATGACATGCATTTTTAGCTATTCATATGTTGTCATTGGGTAGCAGTATCAGATTGGTCATAAGAGGTATCCACACTATTTGACCCAATTTAGAGAGTTAATGCTACAATTGTAAAAGGAAAAAATGCTCAGGAGAGACCAGGTTTTTTCTCTTTAGATCAGATTGGATCATTGTGATAGAGTTCTGTAAGTCAGGTTTTCACCACTTGTTTGTGCCCAACTGATGTACCTAATAAAAAGGAAAAAAGGCTTTTGAGACCCAGGTAAATTTGTGTTGGTGAATAGGTCACCTGGGTACCAACAAATCTGAGAACTGCTGCTGCAGCTTTTCAGATTTCGGAAACTTTTAAAAGTCATGGAGCCAACTAACGACCTCTTTTAAAAGCTTTTTTATTTGATGTGAAGAAATAACACACTGCAGAGGTAGAAATAATTTAGCAGGTAAAATTAATAGTTGTTTCATTCTAACTGGTACATATATCACCTAAAATTAGACAAGCTGCTCTGAGAAAAAATATTCATGATTTATTTCTGGGTAGCTAGGAAATACTAATGTGTGAGCTGAAGACAAATACATTTATCCCCCCTCTCCCCAGGTCTGAAAAAAAAGGTAAAGTGAACATTGTTTGTTCATTGCTGTTTTAATAAGTAGGCTTTCCACTAGCTTCCTATCAACAACGAAACTGAAAATAAATTGCCTTTAAATGGTAAATGAAAAGACAAGAAGGAGATGGGCATGAGCAATATGAAAGTTACAGGAGGAAAGCGTTCAAGGCTTTGATTTGAGACAGATTAACATTCTTTGCAGCCCAAAGAATTAGGGTGACCATCCACCCTGTTTTTACTAAAGCGACGAGGAGTCCTGTGGCACCTTATAGACTAACTGAAGTGTAGGAGCATAAGCTTTCGTGGGCAAAGACCCACTTCGTCAGATGCATGTAGTGGAAATTTCCAGAGGCAGGAATAAATATGCAGGCCAGGATCAGGCTGGAGATGACGAGGTGGATCCAATCAAGGAGGATGAGGCCCACTTCTAGCAGCTGATCTGGAGGTGTGAATTCCAAGAGAGTAGAAGCTGCTTTTGTAGTTAGCAAGCCATTCACAGTCTTTGTTTAATCCCGAGTTGATTGTGTCAAACTTAAAGATGAACTGTAGCTCAGCAGTTTCTCTTTGAAGTCTGGTCCTGAAGTTTTTTTGCTGCAGGATGGCTACTTTTAGATCTGCAATTGTGTGTCCAGGAAGATTGAAGTGTTCCCCTACAGGTTTTTGTATGTTGCCATTCCTAATATCAGATTTGTGTCCATTGATTCTTTTACGTAGGGACTGTCCTGTTTGGCCGATGTATATAGCAGTGGGGCATTGTTGGCACATGATGGCATATATTACGTTGGTGGATGTGCAGGAGAATGTACCAGTGACAGTATGGCTGATCTGGTTAGGTCCTGTGATGGTGTTGTTGGTGTATATATGTGGGCAGAGTTGGCACCGAGGTTTGTTGCAAGGATTGGTTCCTGAGTTCGAGTTATTATGGTGCGGTGTGTAGTTGCTGGTGAGAATATGCTTCAGGTTGGTGGGTTGTCTGTGGGCAAGGACCGGCCTACCTCCCAAGGCCTGTGAAAGTGAGGGATCATTGTCCAGGATGGGTTGAAGATCACTAATGATGCGTTGGAGAGGTTTTAGCTGGGGACTGTAGGTGATGGCCAGTGGTGTTCTGTTGGTTTCTTTCTTGAGCTTGTCCCGTAGCAGGAGGCTTCTGGGTACACGTCTGGCTCTGTCAATCTGTCTCCTCACTTCCTCGTGTGGGTATCGCAGTTTACAGAATGCTTGTTGAAGATCTTGTAGGTGTAGGTCTCTGTCTGAGGGGTTGGAGCATATGCGGTTGTACCTCAGTGCTTGGCTGTAAACAATGGATCGTGTGGTGTGTCCGGGATGGAAACTGGAGGCATGCAGATAAGTATAATGGTCGGTAGGTTTTCGGTATAGGGTGGTATTGATATGACCGTCACTTATTTGTATCGTGGTGTCCAGGAAATGGACCTCCCGTGTAGATTGGTCCATGCTGAGGTTGATGGTGGGGTGGAAGCTGTTGAAATCATGGTGAAATTCTTCCAGAGTCTCCAACAGAACCAACAGATCCATTAATAGTCAGGTTTATACACAGCCAGAATGCAGAGTTCACCTCAGCAACACAAATGTAAGCTCACATGTGCCCAGGCAGACAATGCTGGTCTATAAGTCGTGCAACAGTAATTACACTCTCTGACAATCTCACGACTGTATGTAGCAGGATCCCTTTACCCGTTTTTTTCTCTTTCTAGGTCACCTTAAATTGGGACTACATCCAAGGAACAGCTGTTTCAATTTGTTTCAGTGGCTTGAAATAATGGAAGAGCTGACAACCTGCTCCATTTAAACCCAGTGTTGTCTGCAAACATAGTCACAATTACAAGGTGTGAACTGCTGTTTATTAACACAAACTTCCCACTGTGTGGCACTTCGTTCTCTCTCCAGTCTATTAGGGTTGCTAAACAAGTCAGACTTTCAATAATGTGGTCATTAAAATATTTGAAACAGTGCTTATGAAACTTGCATTCGTACTGTTGTTAAAGTACATCCAGACTTTCCAGTGCTAGAGAAAGAGAAGTAGGTGCACTGCCACTTTGTTAAGTGAGTGCCCCTTAACAGAAATTAGAGCAACTGCACCCCAGAACATTTTCAATTATTAACCTATGACATTCCTTGCAGCTTAGAAAGTACATTCTAAAATGCTGATGCCAATGAACAGCTATAGTGTGAATTTTCACTGGATGTACTTGTATCCATAACTGAAAACTGGTTACATTTTAGAAAGTAAAGCTTTGTAATTTTATGCTTATTTTTAAAGTAAACGTGAATCTGCACTGAGAGTACATTCCCCCATGCTGGAGAACAAATGTGCAACCACTGTGAGGCGATCTTTTGAGTGAAATTGATGGAGTAGCTTTGGCAAATCCTCATGTGTTTCAGTTCCCTGCAGGTAGAAAACAAGATTGTCTTACCTGCACCTTGACAAACAAGCATTGTCTCTCTTTTTAGGCTCATACTTAAGGTACCACATCATGGAGTCATGGGATTATCCTGAAAGTTTTCCTTTCATTTTTTAAATGTATCTTTTTAGCCCTCATGATTGCAAAAAGCCACAAGAAAACTGAAGCAGCGACGTGTGCCCGAATCTGCAATATCAATATCTCAGAGTCATTGAACTGCTCTATAAATGTTGGAATTAACATAATGCCCTCTTGACAGCTGAAGTGCATGTGTGTGGCAGCAGGAGAAAAATATACCAGGTCTTCTCTCCCCATCCCCAAAACCAAGCATCCCTGATTGCTAGCATGTGTATCCTGGCTACTGCCCTAGCTCTCTGAGATGGAAGGCATTCTGCATTTAACAGAGATTGGGGCCATGGCCATGAGGGACCCACTTCAGGGTGTGCCTAGGTCCCTGGATGCCGTGATTTGGGCTTGGTGGCAGTTACTCTATCCCTGTCCAGGTACTGCCCCACTCCATGCTGGGTTGGGCATATATTTCATATCCAGTCATATCCTGACTGTTGAAAGAAACCAATCATTTGCACGGAAAAAAAAAAAAAAAAAAAAAAAAAAAAAGCGCCTCTCTGAAGAGAAGCATGGTCTGGAATTGCTCCAAGAGCCTGGTTCTTGGAGTTCCTAGGTGCCACGAGCTCCTTTTGTAATTTGCAGTTTGTACATGATGCCTCAAGTCCCTGAAAGGATCCATCTCACTCTCCAAGTTGACAACAGGCCCCTAGGGACAGACATTGCATTTCTTTTTTGGGAGTCCTATTGTCAGGGTTTACTGCATGAATGCATCTCCTGGATACTAAGCCATGCCCCCATTTCTTCCCAACCAACACTTGTTGACTAGTACTGGTGCCTATAGGTGCCTTAATAGAAAGGAGATTGTAGCCTACCTTGTGCTATCACATGCTTCTCCAAGGGTGTGTCTACATTACATGTCTCTGTCGATGGAGGCTTGTAGATTAGACAGATAGGCAAAGGGAAATGAAGCCACGATTTAAATAATCGCGGCTTCATTTAAATTTACATGGCTGCCGCGCTGAGCCGACAAACAGCTGATCAGCTGTTTGTCGGCTCAGCGCACTAGTCTGGACGCTCCGCGCCGACCTGAAAGCCTTTTATCGACATCCCCCTTATGCCTCGTAGGATGAGGTTTACGGGGGATGTCGATAAAAGGCTTTCATTTCGACAGGGGAGCGTCCAGACTAGCGCGCTGAGCCATGTAAATTTAAATGAAGCAGCGATTATTTAAATCGCTGCTTCATTTCCCTTTGCCTACAACCCTAATCTACATGGCTCCGTCGATGGAGCCATGTAGTCTAGACACAGCCTAGAAGACCTTCTAGCCCTCAGATCTGTGCCCTCTACTTTATGTGGCCAGAACCTGCTATATATCAGTGCAAAATTGGACTGCAAGATGAGCATTTCAAAGCAACATACACTTTTTGAACACTCATAAATAACTAATTGCTCTGTTTTCAAGATTAATATATAGTAAAGATATGTTCATTAGCATTTTCGATTTAGCTGGTAGGGAGAGTATGGTTGTCACAACAGAACAAACCAAATGCAGCTTTTAGGTAAGAATATGCAAGTGTATTTGTTTAATATATGACATTTGTCCTGTGGCAGGTTTTACTTTACTTTCTGGCAGCTTTGAAGAATCAGCCTTACAATATGTCTTCCCCACAGCTTTTATATATAATGATACTATAGAGACATGGAAAAACTCCACTAGCAGTTAGCAATCTCCCTGGGAAATAAAAGTGGAACCAGAAAATTTGGACAAATGTCCCAGGCAACCCCCCCCCCCCAAAACAAACACTCCCCCCCAAATAACTAAGAGAATCCTGCAAAAATAAACAGGCCTGGAAACATTTTAAGTAAAGTCAGAATTTTTTATATATCTATAAAAAACAAACTTTGTGATGAATCAAATATTTGAACAACATTAAAAACAAAACAAACAAACCAACCCTGAAAACAATGATGCATACTGAGGTAAATCTTGAGGTCCCAGCTCAATTTTTACTCAGACTCCTCCTGAAGTCCATGGGAATTTATTTGAGTAAGTGCTGATTAATTGAGAAAGATCTCAGGATTTTCCAAACCCCAGGGGAGATTTGACCTGTAATCTACTGATTTATGTTAAGATAGGGATTAGTGTGATTATTAAAATGAGGAAACAAAGGTCTTTTGTAGTTCAAAAGTTTGTCTCTTTTACCAACAGAAGTGGGCCCAATAAAAAATATATTTCACCTACTCGTTCTCTAAATTAATGTTATTTTATGTTCAGGTGGCACCCAAAACCACCAATAAGGATTGGTGCCTCACTACGCAAGGGTCAGTATACACATACAAAGATCCAGGCATATCTACACTATGTTGGCATAAGTTATGTTGTTCACTGGGTTGAAGAAATCACCTTCCCCCCCCATATGGCTTCAGGATATAAATGATATGGTTTCACTATGAAAATTGCTAGAGTTGATGGCATAATGGCTACAACTACTTGGGACAAAAGCCTGATTTTTCCACTTACTAATAGAACAGCAGAGAGAGAAAATGGAACAAAAAAACAAAAAACAAAACAAAAAAACAAAACAAAAAAACCCCCAACAACCCAAATCCCACTTGTTTCAATTGCTGAATGTTTTGTGGTTCTTCAACAACAATCTCACTAAGGTAGCCAGGGTGCTATAGTACTGCAGTGGCTCTACCTGTAACACCTCAATGCTACAACCTGCTAATTTCTTCTGGGAGTGAAGGGAAGTGGAAACTGTGTCCACTAGCACTCATTTGGAAACTGTTGCAAGCATGGAGATTCACCAGCAAAAGACAGTGATATTGGAGGCCAATTTTAAGTCCCATCTTAAGGCTCCCATAGAGCTCCTTTTGCTGACGCTTCCCATAGAAGGTGCAAAGTGGCAACTAGGCCCATGCTTTCTTAGGTTGACCTCCCCAGCTTGTGGGGATGTGTCAGCCCTTTCCAGGCCCTCCAGGAGAGGGTTGTGCACAATCTGGACCACTGCTTCATCTCTTCTGATGGTAGCTATTCAGTCACCAGCATTCTAGAGCCCAAGCTCTGTTGGCTTACACCAGTGGAATCTATAGAGTGAAGCACACCAAGAGTCTAAATCAAGTATCTTTGTGGAAAAATTAGACCTTTCAGGCTGCCCTGTCTCCTACATGGTAACAACAGCTGCTTTGAGGTAAAAAAGAAACCTTCACTTTAGATAAGGTAGGAGTTTACCTATGCTACATGGTTAGCTGTCCATCTGTACAGTGTAAATGGGACTCGGCAGATCAAGACTAACATTTGTCAGCCCAAGAGATTGGCAATTAATAGGATATTAATTTTAACTATTTAAAACATTATTTCAGAATGAAATTATCAAGAAGCTAAAAGTAAAGTGCACTAACAAAACAGGTTACATTACACATACAATACATTTCTGATCCAGAACTCATTCTTTAGCATTGAATTTCTTTTGTCCATTGTGAAAGTAGAATAATTTTTACAGGACCCTTCCAGAGGCAAATCAAGGACTTTCCAGAACTGTTGCACTTCTATTGGAAATGATCCCTTCATGAACAAATCCACTATTAGTTACTGCTTGTATGTAGGTTGCAATCACTGTCAAGCAAGAACTAAGGGAACCAGAGTTTCCCACATCATCCACCTTTTAATAACTTAACCAACCAAACAAACAATGGAGGTGCTAATGGTTCTTCACAGACTCCTGTAACTACTTGAACTATCTACTAACCATCTACATGTTTTTTTGGTCCTTACAGTACTGCTAGACTGATTGTTGTTTTTTAAGTTTTATCTACTCACTGTCTCTCTTTTTCTTCGGCTCCTCCCCTTTTTCTCCTTCCCCTCTTCTCTCCTTCTCTTATTTATCCTTGGATCTGGACTCATTATGCTCTGGTCATCTAAAGAAGTTTTGCCCATGAAAGCTCATGATACCATCTACATGTTTTGTTAGTCTTTAAAATGCTACTAGACTATTTGTTGTTTTTTTAGTTTTTCCTGTTACAGACTAACTTGGCTACCCCTCTGAAGCTTTTGAACTGTGGTTGAGTACAGCATGTCTTTAGAAAGGCATCCATCCTGATTTAAAGAAGGCCAAACCCATAGGCAGATTATTCTAGTTGATTAATTACCCTGGCTATTAAAAATATGTGTCTTATTTCCCACGTGAATAGTCTAGTAAAGAAGTCAGCCTTCCCCTTTCGAGGAGTTCTGCAAATCACACTCATTCAAGTTTGATCTGATAAATTACCCCAACATTGTATCCTTAATATCAACAAACCTGAATCAACAAAAGAAGCAATTCCTGTAGTTGTGGAACAACTGTGTTCAACTTATTCCCAGTTACTGAAAGCCTTCGACACATCAAACAGGAATGATGGCAGAATAGAACCATGTAAAAACCCACACAAGCAGGGGTGGAAGTAACTTAACATTTCTTACAGGTACTTTCCTGTTGCAACCCAGGTCCCTGTCAGCTCTTTAAATAGCTTCCTGCTGACTTTTGCTGCAGCTCAACCAGCTCATGACGAAGCTGCGCACCATGGTGCACCCACTTTCACCTCTGCACACAAGTACAACTTAATGGAAGAGTTTTTGCAAGTATGGTCCTATAATCTTAATATAACATCTGCTCTACTAGGAAGGAATGTCTTCTTTGTAGGACTTGATGGAAATCACTTTACAGGTCAGAAAGACTGAAATATGGCAGATGAAATTAAGTCTCCAAGACTGTTTTGGAACCATTTTATAAAATTAACAACAAGCAATCAACAAAAGATATTGCAAGAAATTAAAGCAGGTTATGGTAGACATAGCCACATAGTCAAATAAATTGAAATATTCTGTTATCTTCACTAGTTTTTAATACCAACATATCATGCAAATTTAATTTTGCTTAGAAAGTGGAGTGACAGAATGTATTGTTTATTACCACCAATACTAGATTTTCATTGGTACCTATTTAATGACCTAAATATCTTATACATTTTGATAGTTAAATTAGGCATATTGATCTTTTCGTTTTCCACCCACAAAGGGTTCATAATAAGTGGTAGTTCAACTATTTTATATAGTTAGCTTGTTATAATGTCAGGATAAATTGCTACAAAGTGGTGAGAAATCAAAGGAGCATTTTTACATGGCAGAATTGTTGCTGGTCAATTAACTTTGATAAAATTTGAGTGGCTTTAAAATTATTTCAAAGATTAAATTTTGGGCTCTAGGAAGCAGCTGATCTTATGGAACAAAAACTTCAGTTTTCTCCATCTTGAAGTAGTTTTAAAAGCTTCAATATTAAGTGTTTCCTCAACTTCTCTAGTTCTAAAGCAGGGCTACATGTAAAGGTCAAAACAAAACAAAATAAACCTAAATGTCAGGGCTATATTTAAAAAAAAACAGGGCCAGATCATCATCTGGTGTAAGTAGAATACTTCCATTGAATCTGATGGGGCTATGCCTATTTAAACCAGCAGAGGTTCTCCCTTTTAAATAGCAATCACAAAATATGCACACACACACACAGAAACAGGTGACTGTAGCAGAAAACATGCATCTGTGTATGCCGATGGCCAGCAGGGGGCAGCAGGTCACTGCATGGAGGTACACAGGAAGGGCAGTGCAAGGCTCCTTCACCCCTCAGGAGTTGCCCACACTCACCATTTTAAAAACAAAGTGGTCTAGAGCTGCTCTGAGCAGTGCTACATAAAAGTAATTAACAAAGCCTCCAGGGACAATATTTCCATGGCAGCCTGTTTAAGAGCCAATTTCTTCTGTCCCTGAGATGTGTCCTGTGTGAAGAAGGAGCCAAAGATGGCTTCAGCATTGCTCGTTTCTGTGGTGCCACAGAAGCCATGATGACAGTGAAAGACTTGGGCAATATAGCCATAGAGCCTAGCCCTTCTGGAATTAATTTCTTTTGGCGCCAGTGCTATTCTTGACTTGTTTGGCTTTAAAGTAGATGCTGATCTACTTTATGGGACAGATGCTGATCTACTTCATGGGACAGATGGGTTTGTAATGTCCAGGGGAACAGAATCTGGCATGATGCGGGGGCAGAGGGGAGCAGGAGCCTGGTGCATGGTCCAGTTAGGCTGTGGATGGTGTGTGTGTCGAGGAGGGCAGGGGAGAGGATACATGAGGTTGCCACTCTGCCAGGGAGGAACAGGAGCGAAGAAGTCCAGCATGTAATGCAGTGCTTAGCCCAGCTGGCCTGCTCAGGGAATCCCATTGGGGAGGTAGGGTGGAGGTGGAGCGGTGGCAGTAGGGGCAAGAAATGACCTCTCTTGGTCTAGCAAAATCCCTCATCTAGGTCCCCAGGGTGCTGGCCCAGGGACTTCCAACCTGTAATTGGTCAAATGGCTTGGAGTCTAGTGTGGAAGATACATACATGAAAGTGTAGAAAGCTTAAACACTAACCATACACACGAAAACCAAGTATAATTTTAAGGCAACTAATCTGGTTGTTGCTTTGAGCAAAGAGTAAAAGTCACTAAATCCATGGATGGTTACAAAAGGAAGAAACTATGATGGATGAGGCCTTTCCTACCATGAGGTTACATCTACAACTTCAGGGTTTTTGTGCAAGAAGTCTTCTGCAAAAGAGTTCTTGTGCAAAAACTTTCTGTGCAAAAGCACGGCCACAGCTCAAAGTGCATCGCTTTTGCAATGCACTTTTGGGCAAGAGAGCATCCACACTGCATGGATGTTCTTGCACAAGAAAGCTCTAATGGCCATTCACAGAATGGCCATCAGAGGACCTGTGCTTTTTCGGATAGGCTCTATTTGCGCAAGAAACCCCTGCAGAGCATCCACACTTGCCTTTTTGTGCAATAGCTGTAGTGCAAAAAGAAGTTATGCCCCGTAGTAGGAGGTGTATCTATACCAGAAAAAGCCCTCTGTTCTGCCATTTTACTGCTGATTTACATGCGCAAAAGCGCATTCAAGGTGTGGACGCTCTGCAGGTTTTTGCACAAAAATGGCCGTTTTTGCACAAAAACCTTGCAGTGTAGACATACCCTGAGTGTGAACATTTGGTGCCATGAGAAGGTGTCCTCAATGGAAGCTGAGCCCCTGGAAGCTGCTGGAGCCGAGCAGTACAGGGACATATCACACAAGAGCGAGTGTGCAGGGGCTATCTCTAAGAAGGAAAATACTTTTACATTAACCTTCCTGTAATTTGGTGGTTTCAGCACATCCATTTCTGAATTAGAAGCAGCAGTGACACCTATCTGCAATTCCAGCACCATCCTCTACCTCGCAGCAATATTGCCCTGAAGACAGCCAGACCAAAGTCTCAGAATGTAGGCTGCTGCAGTTTGGTACTGACATCTTGTGTGTGTGAACTTGTTCAGATAAATAGAGCAGAAGGATAGTTTTGTGATCAAGGCAGTGAACTAGGAAATGGGGAATCTCTTCATGGTTCTGTTACTGATTTCCTGTGTGATCTTGCTCAAGTTATTTAATATCTCAAAGCATCATTTTGACTCCCCTATTTAAGATTTCCTTCACTCTCCAGGGTATATACATTAATGCTTTAAGTATATGAGCTCTTACAGTGTTGAGCACCAGAAGCCCACTATAACATTTTTTTCTTTTGATTAAAGCAGGAAATGTTGTTTTCCAAAGCAAGTGAAAGAGTAGAGTTACATGCCAATTCTTGACAGGCTTTTCTGTCTGTATGTTTGTTGCAGAGTGGCACAAAGGACTGTACTACAAGTAGTGTGTTTGATTTATGTCCAAACAGATGAGTGATATAACTTGGCTATTTTACATTTACTTGTTAAAGAGAATACCTTTTATGAATCAGCTGCTTGAGGATATCCAACTGCAACTATTAACACCATGCCAAACTGCAAATACTACTTTCCTTAACAGTCCTTTACAAAAACTACCAAGTGTAAACAGAGATCTCAAGGGAGTGAGACAATTCTGTATGTAGAAAGAATGTTAATTTTTTTTGTCATTTATCAGCTTAACTATGGGTGAATGCTCTCCTTGTGTTTTTTTTTTATTTCCCTTTTCATAAGCAGGCAAATTTGAGATCTCCATTTCCTGCAGGTTTCAAGTGGATGAACATGAACATCTACTCATGTGCCAACAGAAAACCACACACAAATGTAAATTTGAATCAAAACCTTTGGTGATCAAACACCAGCCAACTGAAATTATAAGGCAAAGAGGACAGGTCAGCAAGTTGGCTCAGAGAATGTCATTTCCCATGAGCTTTGAAGATATTTTTGAGCACCTCATTATAGGGAAGCATAATTTGCAACTTCCTACTGATTATTAGAGAAGGGCAGGGAAGGGCATAGCAGTTCTTCTCTGTTCAATGATCCGTGCAACCAGGCAATATCCATTGTAGGTAAATTCAAGGCAGGAATAAGTTGAGATGTACAGCATGGCAGGCATCTTAAATGAATTTAGTTAGGGTTGAATTGAGGTGATCTGTGAAAATGTGCTGCAGAAATGTTCCTCTTCAGAATTAGAAACCCACTTTTAAAAGAAATGTAAAGCTTTTTAGTAAAAAATTCTGCTCTGGGAAGACTGGGAATATACTCAGGTTATACAAGTTGTGAGCCACTAAAATGCACTTTAATATTTATTGTATTGCTGAAGCCAGAAAGGGCATCTAATTCTGCATTTCCTCTTACTGCTGCTTGCATACATTTGTAAAAAAGACCACATTTGATGGGCATTATGAAGAAAACATGCCAATACTGGATGTTAGGAGTGATTTCGCTCAGTGTAAAAAATCTATGGCAGTTGAAACAATTTAATGCTGTCATTGATGGAGATTTTTGAGGCATACATGCATGGAAAGTTGTAGATACATTCCGGAAAATATACTCACCTTCAATATTCTCTGTGGTAGCTGATCTGTTACCTGTGGAGGGATAGAATGCCTTATCTGCTTTTGTGGGGTATGTCTACACTACGGGACAAAGTTGAATTAGGATACGCAACTTCAGCTACTTTAATTGTGTAGCTGAAGTCAAAGTAGTGTAACTCGGCTTTTGGCTCTGTCTACACAGCAGGAAGTCGAAGGAAGAACACTCTTTCTTTGACTTCCCTTACTCCTTGGCTATGTCTAGACTGCAGGCTTCTTTCGAAAGATCGCATCTAGACTGCAGGCGGATCTTTCGAAAGAGAAATCCGCTTTTTCGAAAGAGAGCACCCAGCGAGTCTGGATGCTCTCTTTCGAAGACGGCCTCTTTACATTGAAGAACGCCTTCTTTCGAAAGAGGAACTTTCGAAAGAAGGCGTTCTTCCTCGTAAATTGAGGTTTACCACCATCGAAAGAAAAGCCGCGTTCTTTCGAAATAATTTCGAAAGAACGCGGCTTGAGTCTGGACGCAGGGGAAGTTTTTTCGGGAAAAGGCTACTTTTCCCGAAAAAACCCCTGAGTCTGGACACGGCCCTTGTGAACGCAGGGTTACCAGCATTGACAACAGTGTCTCTCTTCAAATTAGCTGTCTTAACTAGACCTGCTAATTCGATCCCTGGAAGATCGACAGTGACAGCTTTGATCTTCCTCTGTAATATAGACGTACCTGTAGTGACCTGAAGATTGCTAGCTTTTCTGCCAAGAGATGCTGAGTGCCTTCAGGTATGCCAGCTCTAGGACAAGTAATGCAGTGAATATCACTCCTCTGGAATAATGGAGCTGTCCATAGGCATGGGAACTGGAGGTGTGTGTGTGTGGGGGGGTGCTTCAGAACCACCAAGTTTTCTATTGAGCCCCACCTACCAATTCCCATACTCAAGGTCCCATCTGCTGGCCTTTACTTCTGCTCCCTTATCCTTGTCGGGGTATCCCGCTCACCCAGAGACATGAGCCTGCTCTGGGCCCTAGCTTTGGTGAAGGGGTGAAGACAGGGATAATAGGGCTGGTTTTCAGCACCCCCACTATCAAGATTCTTCCAATGCCACCGGACCTGCATGCAGTAAGGGTAAATCTTATTTAAGTAGTAGCAGAGCTTTTTTTAGGGGCCAGGAAATGATTGTGGAGCAAGGTCCCTCAGCATCTAAGAACCACTTCCCTGCTTTCTACTTCAAATCTAAAAGCAGACTTCAGCCTGACCTCATGTATCAAAACACATTGCACACCATACAGTAATTTAATAAAAACAATCCACATGGGGGAAAGAAAAGGAAAGAATCACTTGTAATGGCTGTTAGTCATGCCTCTTAATGCACTGCTGGAAGCTGCTTAGATACTTGGTGATCGGCATGATACAGGAACCTGAGTGGAACTGAATTCAGTTAGAAATGAGGCTTTGAGTACTTTGTGTCTCATGAGATGGACACCTTCATTTATTTCTTCCACCTGAATGGCTGTGAACCACAATTTGCGTCTCTTTTTCCGTTTTTCTGTCGAAAGAGGCTTTTCCAAAAATTGGTGTGTCTACACAGTGCCAGATTTCAGAAAAACCTCTTTCAACACATCCCTTCTTCATCATAGAATAAGGATTACATGGATGGTGAAAGAGCATGTCTACTTTTTTATTTTATTTTTTTCGGAAAAAGTGGACACACTCTTTGGACGCGGCATTGGAAAAGCACTGCAGTCTAGACATAGCCAATCAGAATAGCAAAATTCATCTGACTCTCTTCAGTCCAGAAATACCTCAAGAACAGGGTTCTTATGAGCTTTCCAATCCTTCTTAGGATTTCTCAGGTCAGAAATACTATAAAAACCTGGTGCTCGCTAAAACTAGGAGGTGCAGCAAAACAGCAAAAAAGAAAAAAACCTCACTTTTTTGAATTTCCAAGGTTTTGGTTCCAATTTGGTTGGACCTTTTGTGACCCTTCTTGTTTGCTCATCCTTACAGAAGGCTGCAATCGGGCAGAAATGAAGTAGAACTAGGAGGGAGCTAATCTAATTTTGAAAGGCTGACCTTGCATCTTTCTCATCCACAACAATATATTCTGCACAGATGTGTGGAATGGATGCAGAAGAACAGTGGTAGTACCAAGATGGCACAACGTTAATAGACGTTTGTCTGTGTGTGTTCTCTTGGTGTGCTGCACCAATCCTATGCAAACAGCTGTCATGGTAGACCTTGAGCAAACTGCCCAATAACCACAAAACCCACTAAGGGATGAAAGGTCCAGCCCAGATTTATCATCGACAAAGCACAGTAATGGCACCTGGCAGACTCTATGAGGCTATTAAAACATGTATGCCCATGACAGTGACTCAGTGAATTGCAGAACTTTCTAGGTCTTCCCTCAGCTGAACAAAGATTCTTTCTCTAAGTTGCACTTTTATGCCCCAATACAAATGGGTTAGTGCTGTTCCACTGATAGTTAATTACTGCCCCCTGACATTATTTATACATGTTATTCTTATTCTGACCTTTTGGGGAAGGGGGTTCAATGTGTTCCTGTTATCCATGCAGAATATTTTTCTACCATTCTTGATACCGAGATATTCTGGTTCCACCTAATATCAGGGTGTACTTGTGTGAGTATTCTGTGCTTAGCCTTACTTAGGAATGTGTATTTCTGCAATATCAGCTGCTTTTGCCAGAGTCTCAGAATTTGTGAGAAGGTCCTTCCTCATACCAGGCCTCCCTAGGCCATTGAAGGTTGCTTTATCAAGGTGAAAGGTCCTGAATACAGTAGACTTCCGATAATCCAGCACCTTTTGGATCTAGGTGGTGCTGGGTTATCAGATTTTCTGAAGAATCAGGAGATCCGATACAGCTGCATGCTTAACAGCTGGCCAGGACATGATCTCCTTCCCTCTTTCCTCCCCTTTCCTCTTCGCATCTCCTCCGTGCTTTAACCTGATCCTCCTCCTCCTTCCTTCTCCTTTCCTCTTTGCCTCTCTCTCCTGCTTGCTGTAGCCTGATCCTTCTCCCCTTTCCCCTTCGCTGAAGCAAAACGCTCTTCTCCATACTGTAACACGATCCCAGTCCCACCTCCTTCCCCCAACCTTATGCTCCCTCTGGTTACAGCCAGCGCGTGTGCTAAGCAGCAGGCTTTTTAATCAGCTGGTCAGGAGTGCTTGGCATTTTGATACCGGAGTATCAGGAGTGCCGAACAGTTGGATGCTGGACTATTGGAGTTTTACTGTATATGCACATTGATTTTGCTATTTGAGTGAAAAGTTCCAGGTATGTGTGTGACGGCGCATTGGGGGTCCCCCGTCTCCTGCACCCCGAAATGGCACAAACAGACTGCACCAGCCGGTGGAATAGAGGAAGTTTATTGCCTCTCCAGGATACAGTACAGCACAGATGTAATCTGGTCACAGAGCTGGGCTAGGATGCCTCAGGCCCCCTTGAGATGGGGGAGACTGGGCCCCTAAACTCCAGCCCCTTTCCCTAGGCTGTCTCCTCCATGCTCCCAGCCAGCAACTAACCAACACTCTTCCAGCCCTGCCCCCCAGCCAGGGCAGCATTCCACCTTCCTTTGTTTCTCTCCATGGGGGGTGTCTGGCCATACTGGTTGAGAGATCCCTTTGCATAGTGAGTGACTCATCCTGTTTTGCTGGGTCGTGGTACCCACGGCAGCCAGTGGGGGTTACCCCAGAGCCAGCAGAATAGAAACCAGCCAGGTACCCCCACTACGTCACAATGTGTATACTGGATTTGTTTTATCTCAACATATAGGATGTTGCCTGTAAGTCCCTTGCATTACAGCCAAACTACTTTAATATAAATCTATTGTAACCTGAGCAGAAAAAGAGGAGAGAGAGGGTGAAGAAAAAAACCCCAACCCTGTAAATTATAGTGTCTGTGCTAAATGAAGCTAATAGAGTGGGCAGTAAGTGTCCAATACTTACCTTTTGATGTCATTTGGGTGTTGAATGTAATGACCCATCCAGGCAATGTCTTTGTTCAGTCCCTGGGTGAACATATGCCTAATTTATCCTCTCAAGGGTCACTGTGGAGAATATGCCCCTTCGCAGATGGCTACATCAGGAAACGGTGGGGCTCTTGCTGCTGTCCTTGCAGTGTTTACTCTGTCCCTTGCAGAACCAAAAAGCTTTGTGGCTTTTACAGTCTGAAGGTGTGATGCACTTCCCCAGGTGCAACCTAGAACTGAGATACCGCTGAGTTCTCTGGCATATCTATCTGGGCACCCTCTCAAGCCGTGAGTCTATGACAAGATATAATCCCCTCCCGGTCTTGCACTTATACAATCATACACAAGCAGGGACAAACTCAGCTGGATACTTTTTCTAGCCACTCGTGAACTAACTGTAGAGAGGTTTAAGTTAGTTCTCCCCAAGCTCCTCAGATTAGGAGCCGAGAGCTATACTGTCTTGCCCTAGTCAAAAGCCTGAGCAGTGTAAATTTATTATAAAGTCCACAGCTCCCTCAATGTGGAGAGGACAATGCACCAGATAATGTTCCTGAGCAGATTTCCCTTTGACTTGCAAACAGCACTCTGCTTTAGGTAAAAACTATATAACAGGTTTATTAACTATAGACAGATTTGTAAGTGATTGTAAGTAATAATGTATAGATCAAAATTGGTTACCTAAGAAATAAAACAAATTCATAATCTAAGTTGTATACGTTGAGATGATTTGAATCAAACAGTGCCTCACCTGATAGCACAAACAGTCCTCTGATAATCCATACACAAGCAAGAAATACTTTCAGCCTGGGGCCACAGTCCAGTCTTTGTTCCTGAGGTGTTGAGTTTTGTGGGGAGTGAGGTGAAGTGATGATAATGTTACTTTCCCCTTCTATAGCATGTATAAAAAGAAATTCATTGTTTCAAACAAAGTCTCCAGCCACTTTGTGGAAAAGTACAGGCACAAGATGGAATCCGGTATTACATGATCTAGTCCCATGCCTTTGTATGCTTCAATGATTCATAGCAGCCATTACCCATATACTGGCTAAAACATCCATGGAAAAATCCATCAGGTAGGGATAAGCTTCCTCCATGACCTATTGTGTTTCTTAATGGGCCATTACCTCGAATGGTTCATTCATAACATATTGACTAGACTGGATGTAAAGTATCTTGTGGGTGTCATCCCAGCAGCAAACATTTGCTATATTGATACATAGTCAATATTCATAACAAAAGCACATACAATCCAAAATTATATTAAGATTCAACAGATCAAGACTTTTGAAATTATTCTTACAAGGCATATTTTGCACAACACTTATAATTATATCACCATGGTAAATATGGGGGTGCGAGAAAGCTGTTTTGAGGTGCAGAGTGTCACAAAATGACATCTAGAGACTTCCTTCTTTCAGAGTTACTCTAGATTTTGCTCGTCCTTACTATGCTCATCTCCAAGGTCTATAAGCAATTTTTAGGGGATATCCCGATTCTTTTTACCTCGTTGCATGCAAAGAAGCATGGCATTTTGCTTCTTTTTCTTTTTGGGGAAAGATGAACTCTCTATTTTCATAATGAAATGTTCATTTTCCTCCTAGTTTCCAGTTGATTCTCTGATGACCTTGGATTCTAGAGCATCTAAAACCAATGTTTCTCTACCTTTTTGATATCAGGGACTGGCTTGCTGCTGTCTGGAAGATCTTACAGACTGGTGCAGGTCCACTGACCTGTTGTTGAGATACACTAATTTAAACCATTGAGTCTGAGACATGTTTGAAGTCAGCACTGGAAAGGCAAAGGATAAAAAGCAAGAACAACGGTCATAGGTTTTGAAAAGTCATAGACATTGGTGAAACAGAGAACCACAATTAGTGGTGAAGAGAAAGAGTAAGGGTGACGTGACCTGAAAATCACAGTGACATTAGTAAAAGCTGAGAGAGCCACAATTTTCCAATGGCCTTGATTATAACCATCTGTATTCTTCCACTAATGCATTTTATTATAAAATAGTCTCCTTTTGTTCATTTTGAAACACAGCTGTTGTTTTCTAATTGAGCTTAACAGATAATGTGATTATGGTTTCTTGCTCTAGTTGAGGGTCTACAAATAATGGAACAGTTAATTTGTATACATTTGTTTGGGTTTTTTTTCTTTCTAAAATGGTTGAGATATAGTCCTCAGCTTTTGTTAGAAGAAAAGCTTTTCCTTTTAGCTTGTGAAATCCACTTCTAGCTAAAATAAAATAAAAATTTCTGCACCCTCACAAAGTACTCCAGAGGGAGCTGTCTTTTTTGGCAAGTGGTGGGGCAGATTAACACAGTCAGTGTTGTTTCAGCCTTCCCCAGTTACAACAAATTAGATGCACACAGCCTTATGTTAAAAATATGGTACCAAGATTGCAGAATCAAACACTCAAATATTAGAAAACACCAGGATAAAAGCTGCCTCTGCAGCTTTAATTCAACCCTCTCATGCGTATGCATCACAATAGTCTTTAATTACATGATCGCATACCTCAAGACCCCTGTCTTGTTCAGTGCACAGGAAGTCTTGTCTACTTGGATTGTAAATTCTCCAGTGACTTCCCTGCTCATAATAATGTCTAGCACGTATAAGTTGCTTTGCATGAATAGATCTCAAAGTGCTTTTCAAAGGAGGCCTCTCTTATTATCACCTTTTTTCTAAGGTATGAAGAGGAGAAATAGCTGGTCAAAGCCATCAAGCAGGCCAGTGGCACCGCAAGGAATAGAAACTATGTCACCTGAGTCCCCGTCCTGTATTCTGTCATGTACTGTGTGTACGTAGAATGATGGGGCCTTCATCTTGGTTAGAGCTGTTAGTGTCACAACTTACATCCACCATTATCAAGCACAAAAAAACCTGCAGGACTGGCCCGCCAACTGCAGGGGAGTTGTCCCAGGGCCCAGTGATTCAAAGGGGCCTGGGTTTTTCGGCTGCTGCTTCTGCTGCTACTTTGGCAGTGTTGGCAGCCCAAGCGTAAAGACCTTGAGATCACTGCTGGAGTGCTGCACTGAGTGCTCTGAGCAGCTGTGAGGGCTGGGGGATAGTGGGTGTTGTGCTGTGATCTGGCTGCCATAGCCCCACCCCTTCTGGATGAGGCCACATCTCTTCCAGAAGCACTGAGTCAGCCTCCCCCCTCCGCCCTCCCCAGCCCTTTGTCTGTGGGCCTTTGGAAACTTTCTGCTCCCCTGCTGCTGGAGGAAACTAATTTTCTGATTTTGACTGAATTTTATGGAATATTGCACATTTACTTTTCTCACTGGGAAGCACAGATTTTGCTATTTAGTTCACTTATCTAGACTTACACTCTCATTATTTATTGATAATTGAGCCATTGATGAAGTCAGGGCATCTCTGAATTCTGTTCAGTTTCATCATCCTGGACTAGATCTCCAACAGACATCACATCAGATGTTCTTGGATCTCATTCAATATTACTTAAGGATGTTATTCAGTGAGAGATGCCTGATTAAATCATGCTGAATTCTGCTAGTTAGACCATCACTTGTGGGCATACCAATGCAGGGAACAAGCAGTGAGACAGTTGACCTTGCAGACATGCTGGGTAAAGCAGGAGCAAAGCTCTTCTAGGGTATGTCTACACTACCCTCCTAGTTCGAACTAGGAGGGTAATGTATGCATACCGCACTTGCTAATGAAGCCCGGGATTTGAATTTCCCGGGCTTCATTAGCATAAGCGGGGAGCCGCCATTTTTAAATCCCCGCTGCTTCGAACCCCGTGTAGCGCGGCTACACGGGGCTCGAACTAGGTAGTTCGGACTAGGGTGCCTATTCCGAACTACCGGTACACCTCGTTTCACGAGGAGTACCGGTAGTTCGGAATAGGACCCTAGTCCGAACTACCTAGTTCGAGCCCCGTGTAGCCGCGCTACACGGGGTTCGAAGCAGCGGGGATTTAAAAATGGCGGCTCCCCGCTTATGCTAATGAAGCCCGGGAAATTCAAATCCCGGGCTTCATTAGCAAGTGCGGTATGCATACATTACCCCGCTAGTTCGAACTAGCGGGGTAGTGTAGACATACCCCCAGAGATGACAGGCTGAGGTAGCATCTGGATTCTAGTGTCTTAGCCAGAGACTGGTAAAACATGTAAAAAAAGAGAAAGAAGACAAGAAAAAAAGAAGGAAACTGACAAGTGACAAAGAGGAAGAGAGAAGGGTCGGAACCAAAGAGGTGGCACAAAATGAGAATGGATGGAGGGGGCAGGAAAAGGTGGCAAAGCCTGTGAATTAAATGATCTCTATCATTTTTTGAGTGCGTGGGGAGTTTTCATGCTCCTGACTCCAGCCCAAGGGGCTGTGATAAATGCAGTGGGTGTATTTGAAGAAACTCAACGACTGCTTCCTATTAGCGCCCCCTCACCCCCCCCCAAGAGCAAACCAATCCAGAAGGGTCGCACATCTCTGCTTCCTACAGGAGCTAATGAAGCTATACTGCATCTATTTAGCTCAACACCCTCATGGATCTCCATGATGGGGTTCTGTGACTGTACATCACTCCCAACATCTGGACATAAATCACTGAGTCTGATCTTGAAATTAGATGCAGAGATATGGGGGAAAAACACACATACACAAAGCAAAGGAGCAAAAGATAAGAAAGCTGAACCATCATGATGGATAAGTCTGGTCATTAATGGAGCTAAAACAATGTCTGTGCATGCTTATCAGTAATATGGTCCTTTAACCAGGTCTCTTGGCTTTTATTTAAATACTAGTGGAGTTTTCCAGTTTCCATATTATTAGGCATTTCCTGGGCTAAGGGCAAAGAGTTTATTAGCTTAGACTATCATTGTTACCGAGGTAGAATGACTATATCCTGAAACTCCCATCTAAAATCTAACTGGCTACTGTCTTCAGAACACCTCATGAATAACCCCCCCAAAAATGGCTAAATCAGTGACACTTTACCCCCTGAGCTGGGTAGCAATCTCAGCATTAGATTTGCTAAAACATGAGGCATGGCTGTTAGAGAGAGCATATGCGAACTGTCCAGCTGTCTATTGTGACAAAGTCAAACCAGAGGGATGCAATGGAGTGAGAAAAGGGAAACATATGGGGGTAAAAAGCCAACTCACCTGCTAATTAGAAGTGGGTTACAGCAGGTCAAGCAGGATTAGCTGACAAGGGGTTGTCTCAGGCAGATTAGGATCAACTGGAACAGGGCAATCTTGGACCAATTAGGGTCAGCTGATTCCATTTCAGGCCTTTTAAAGCCTCCCCTGGTGGGAATAGAGGTAGAGATGGGAAGAAACTGCTGTAGCTACTAAGCTAAGGGAGAGTGAGGTGCTCTAGAAGGGTATGTTAGGGTCTCTGCCTCAGTAAAAGACTACAAGCTCATCCCCCCACTAAGGGGAAGGCTAACTGCCCAGACACTGCAAATAGGAGAGAAATTCAGAGAAAGGCAAGGGAAAGAGGAGCCCTTGCCGCACTACTCTGTAAGGGTACATCTAAACTACATGGCTCTGTTGATGGAGCCATGTAGATTTGTTTTTTTGGCAAAGGCAAATGAAGCCGCGATTTAAATGATCGCGGCTTCATTTAAATTTACATGGCTGCTGCGCTGAGCCGACAAACAGCTGATTAGCTCCATGCACTGATTAGCTCTGGACGCTCCATGGAGCCATGTAGTTTAGACACACCCTAAGAAACTATTGGAATCACACAGATGAAAATACTAAGGCTATGTCTACACTGGCGGCTTCTTGCACAAGAACATCTTGTGCAAGGGTTCTTATGCAAGAAGTCTTGCACAAGAAAATGTCCACACTTCCATGTGCCCGCTGTGCTTTTGTGCAAGAGCGCCCCTGACAGTATGGACGCTCTCTTGCTCAAGAAAGTGCTCATGGCCATTTTAGCCATAGGACTTCCTTGCACAAGAAACCCCTGCTGAACATCCACACTGCCCTGTTGCGCAAGAGCTCCTGCACAAGAGGGCTTACACCCGTTAATAAAGAGCGTATTTCTTGCACAAGAAGCTCTCTCTTACCATGCTGTACTGTAAATCTTCTTGCACAAGAGTGGGTGGACAGTGTGGACACTTTCTAGAAGAATGGCCATTCTTGTGCAATAACCCGCCAGTGCAGGCATAGCCTAAGAGGGAACTTGGAAAAATCATCCACCACTGGCTGCACAAACAGAAAACATAAGTACAGCTATTTAATATGCTATGAAAATGATATATGATATAGGGTATGAGTTATGGGCACATTTGCAGAGTTTGAAAATACCTTTGCACTTAAGCATTTTCAGAGGATGATAAACAGGATTAATGGATTGAGACTGACACATTCTTGCCCTTGTAAAAACTTTGAACAAGATTTTAAAGCCGGGTTTTTTTCACAACACTCCAGTCTAATTCATTTCATTTAGTTAACTACATTCTGTAAATTTAAGATCTTACAGGCAGATAAGACTAGTGGTGATCAGGTAGATTAGCAAAATACTTTAAGTAACTTGTTTGCAAGGTTTCATTTGTATTGCTACCCAGGAGAAGTATCACCATTTGTCTTGTTTACAACACCAACCCTTCCTAATTGGTCAGATATATCAGGAAAAGGAAAGACTAGAAAAGAATGTTTACTGCCAGTACATTGCAGATCCTGGCTGGATCTTTGACTTCTGTACAAGAGAAGCATTAGCCAAAATTCAGAAAGATCTAAGATACTGAATTGGCTAATGAGTTTAAGTGGCATCAAGAGAAATAGGAGCATATGTACATTTATTTATAACAATGCTGTGATGCATTCAACTTATTTAAATCTATGATGCATGCACTCACTGTATAATTCAGTTAGTAGTTATGGCACATACAATAAACACATTTAATATGCATTTTCTGTTTTATATCATTATAAATAATATGCTTGCATGTGTTTACAATTGCATGCTGACCAGAAGACCACCTTTTGCTGAATAGAACTGTACAACTCATAACTCACTTCAGAGAGCAGACTGATGTAAAAAAGTGCAAGCTTTATTTATCAGTCCTGAAAACTGATTATGTGCATCTCTCTCACAGGACAGAGCATTTATCATTGTAGTAATTCATATTTCTTTAATATGCATAATGAATCTAACTGAATATACACAATTAATCACCAATCTATTCAAATGGCTTAATTTTAAATTAAAGTGCACATTGACAGTGAAAAGCTGAAGTCTACCAACTGTTTTCTATTGATGACATTTCTTTAGGGAAAATATTTTAGGATCTGATCCAAAGCTTACTGACGACACCTAAGAAACGATTCCCAATGACCTCAGTGGGCTTTGCTTCATGTCTTTATTTGGGTTAACTCCAAAGGACAACAGAAAAGGAGTGTGCCTTTGTGAAGGGATTCTCTACTTGCTGCTTGAAGCATGATTCTTTGGGCATGTCTTCACTACAGACCGAAGTCAACTTAACACAAGTCGACATCCATAGTAATTAAGCTGGTCATGAACCTCATTGTCTTGGTGAGAGTGTGTCCTCACAAGTAATGCTTGCACTGATATTCAAAACAGTGTACCAAGGGTAGCGATCTCAGGGTATGTCTACACTACTCCCCTAGTTCGAACTAAGGGGGGTAATGTAGTCATACGGAGTTGTAAATGAAGCCCGGGATTTGAATTTCCTGGGCTTCATTTGCATAAAGCCGGATGGCGCCATTTTTAAATGCCGGCTAGTTCGGACCCCATGCCGTGCGGCTACACGTGGCACAGACTAGCTAGTTCGGATTAGGAAGCCTAATCCGAACTAGCCGGCATTTAAAAACGGCGCCGGCCGGTTTTATGCAAATGAAGCCCGGGAAATTCAAATCCTGGGCTTCATTTGCAACGCCGTATGACTACATTACCCCCCCTAGTTCGAACTAGGGGGGTAGTGTAGACATACCCTCACAGTGTAACTAGCACAAGGAGTTTTGGGAAAGGCTTGCAATGCTAAAAGAATCAAAATATTGTCATGGTGAGAATGGTAAAATGTCTTCAACCTCCCATTATGCAGTTTCCTCTCTTTCTCCATCCTCTGAAATCATTGATTTAGATAATCACAGGACCTAACCAGATCAGCCATACTGTCACTGGTACATTCTCTTGCACTAACGTAATATATGCCATCATGTGCCAACAATGCCCCACTGCTATATACATCGGCCAAACTGGACAGTCCCTACGTAAAAGAATCAATGGACACAAATCAGATATTAGGAATAGCAACATACAAAAACCTGTAGGGGAACACTTCAATTTCCCTGGACACACAATTGCAGATGTAAGGTAGCCATCCTGCAGCAAAAAATCTTCAGGACCAGACTTCAAAGAGAAACTGCTGAGCTACAGTTCATCTTCAAGTTTGACACAGTCAACTCAGGATTAAACAAAGACTGTGAATGGCTCGCTAACTACAAAAGCAGCTTCTCCTCTCTTGGAATTCACACCTCCAGATCAGCTACTAGAAGTGGGCCTCATCCTCCCTGATTGGATCTACCTTGTCATCTCCAGCCTGAATCTGGCCTGCATATTTATACCTGCCTCTGGGAATTTCCACTCCATGCATCTGACGAAGTGAGTCTTTGCTCATGAAAGCCTATGCTCCAACACTTCAGTTAGTCTATAAGGTGCCACAGGACTCCTCGCCACTTTTTCAGATTCAGACTATCACGGCTACCCCTCTGATACTTAAGCCCAGAAATGATTGCGATGCACAGACACAAAATAATGCATAGCATGCTCCAGATTTGTACACCCTTTTGTGATTTGGTGGGTGGGAGGCGGCCTTGGGTGATCAACCCCTCAGCCAGGCTGGACGATATGTGCCTTCTATTTTTTGATACAGAACCTCCTCGAGCTTAGGGCTCAGGGTGCTTTATACTATAAATTTGACATCCGGTGCCATATTAGGGTTCAGCTTTAGTTGATACTATGATTTGATATCCGGTACCATATTAGGATTCCTTCCTGTTTGATATGACATCTGCCTCAAGGCATTGTGGTCAATGCCTGATGCAGACATGACTGGCACACATGAACGCTAGCTATGTTTTTTCTTTCCCTGTTCCGGGTGCTTGGTAACTGGTGTATTATGGCAGCTCATTTCCCTTATTCCTACCTTGTCCTGTTTTTAGTGCTCATTAACTTAATTTTTTTCCCCACTCTTATCTTCCTGGCCCAGGTGCTTGCCAAGTTCAAGTTCCGTTTACTGGGGACTGTGCTGGGGCTTAAAGGTCCCTGGCCCGGGTGCTTACCAAGTCCAGTTCCGTTTACTGAGCACCCAAGGGAATTCAAGCTCTGTCTCTGGATCCACCTCAGCAGCCTGTGTTTTTCTTGTGAGGGGCTTTAAGGTGTGGCAGTATGGGCAATACGCGCGAGGCCGTGGTCAAAAGGACCCGCTACATGACAGGGGTCATTTCACAGACATTCACATGGGAGGTTTAGGAAAGGATCATGCATCAATAGGAACACAGGTCTGTTTAGAAAGCTGAAATCAGGGACTTTCTTTCCAAACCTCAGAATGCCCATTGATGATGTAGAAATATCAGTTGTGATTCTGGAAGATGCAGCCTCCCTGCTGCTGAAGTTCTATATTTGTCACCTGGACAGCAAATAGGAGCAGTTCAATCATAGGCTGAACAAATGTAGAATAGTGGTGGAATATGCCTTTGTACATTTAAAGGGTTCCATTGGCTTATTAGGTTAGACCTCAGTGAAAGCAAATCACCATTGTTATTGCAGCGCACTGTGTGATCCATAATATATGTGAAGCAAAGAGAGGGAAGTTCCAGAAGTGATGGGGTGCTCAGGCAGATAGATTGGCAATTAATTTTGAGCAGCCAGATACCAGGGCAACAAGAAGAGCCCAGCAAGGAGCTCTGCATCTCCAGGAGCTTTTGAAAACCCATTTCAGTAATGACCTAGGCTACATCTAGTGTGCTTTCTTTTTCCGAAAGAGGAAATGCCAATGAGGAAAGAGGAAATGCAAATGGAACACTGATTTGCAAATCTCCCACTTCATTTGCATATCCTCGTCCAATTCTTTTTTTGGAAGAGGTTTTTGCACAAAAACAAGGGCTACGTCTACACTGGCCCCTTTTCCGAAAGGGGCATGCTAATTTGACAGGTCGTAATAGGGAAATCCGCGGGGGATTTAAATATCCCCCACGGCATTTAAATAAAAATGTCCGCCGCTTTTTTCCGGCTTTTAGAAAAGCCGGAAAAGAGCATCTACACTGGCCCCGATCCTCCAGAAAAAAGCCCTTTTCCAGAGATCTCTTATTCCTACTTTGAAGATAATGGCAGGGTAATTGTCAGAAAACAGAAAGGGGAAAACAGCCAATGACCATGACTGAGAGAAAACCTCTTCACAGAGATCTCACACTCAGTGGCTAGTATTGTACTTTAAATAAAGAGGTGGCCCAATAATATCCAAGATACCTCTGTAATAAATCACAAATTATAATAATTTGGTGATGTATCACAAGGACCCGTATCTTGACATAATTCAGTAACTTCATTTTCCTAATGGGATTAATTGTGATGTACAATAAAGTTGCAAGAAAGTTAGCTCATTTTATTAATATACTGCTCTTCAAACTCTTTCCCTGCTAGGTTTATTGATATTTCATATTTGTGGATAAGCAAACACCTGGTCACATCCTGGATTCCATGAAGCATCCCCTTGACTTAGGAGAGGGCAATAAGGATCATCTTTCTCAGGAGGACAGGAGAGCATACAGAACTGGAGTCTTTCTTAGTTGTACAGTGCATTTCTGGGAGAGAAAGGTTTCAATGCATTGGTGTGTACAGCAGCTTGTTACAGTGCCTGTCATACAGTCAGAGATAAGAAGATGCCTTTGCAAGAAACCAACAAATGGGTGAATGAGGTTGAAAGAATCAATAGAGTGGAGGAGTAAAGCAAAGGCTCAATAAGGGAAAAGGAAGAGAAAAAGAGTTTTGAAGGTAGGAGCGGGCAAGGAATTTAAACCTCAGATGAAAACATATGGGAGGCCACTGCAGGGATTCAAAGGGGGAAAACAGATGATCAAGGCTACAGAGAAGACTAAGGATGTTAGCAACTGCATTATGTTTTGAGTGAAGAGGGTCAACATTGGTGTTTGGGAAGCCAGTGAGGGTGATGTTTCAGCAGTAGAGGCATGTGATAATGAGACCTGAATAAGAGATCTCACTATAGAGATAGATTGAAGGATACAATTTGGGAGATGTTGAGAAGGAAATAACAGCAGGATTTGGATATGTCCAGGAAAAAGTGTAAAAAATAACCTCTCAATTGTAATCCCGAGTAATGGGGGAAATGGTGGTCACGTAAACAATGAGGGAGGAGGTCGAGTGGCACCCATATGTTGATTGTCTTCTCATCTGATATAATTTTATTATGTCCATCCATATCCTGATTGTCCCACTCACCCAGCTGGCCATTGAATATTATTTTCCTATTACTTTTCTCTTGCTCGTCCCCTATATTCATGGTAGCCTGTGGGGCTCAGAGTGGCTTAGGGGATAACCTGAGAAGGGCTGGCATGGGGTGGCAGCAGGGGTTGGCATCTCTGCACACACCACGGTAGCAGGCACCTGGGAAGGAAAGCGACACACTGCTCCATTCTGATGTCATGTTCCAGCCGGGTTGCTGTGCTTCACCGCAGCAGAGAGAAGTGGAGTGGCCCAGCCCAGCCTGTTCCATTCCCCAAAGTGATGCAGACCTGAGGGATTGGAGCACAGTGGGCTAAGGCCAGGCGCAGGGTGCTCCACTTCTCAATGTAGTAAGATGAGGGTCTGAAACATAGGCTCACATATCTCAGGCTGGTATAAGACCTGAGGCCTGGGCCACAAGGGTCAATACTTTGCTAATATAAAGCAAAGTGAAGCTGTGAGCAAGAGGCAGGCCTTGCTCATAGAAGTTGGCAAGAACTAGGCTGTTATTACAGAAACACTCATTTCTAAGAGGAATTAAACATAGGCTGTAAACACATTCCAGAGGGGTCATCACAAACAACTCGTAAAGAAACATCTTGGTACCAACACCCCCCCGCACAGTTAATAGAAACACATCAATATAGGTTCTGGACAGGGTCTAAACTGACAGCATGATAGTGATTGAAGCCCCGTGTAGAAGGTAATGGGTGGATAAAGGTATGTCTGCAAGTGGCAACCTTATATGTCAGGAGTGATTTGTAACTTGATTGTACCTGTGTACAAAAATTCACCCCAAGGGAATTGTCTTTGTCCAGCTGAGGGGGCAGTGCCACTTTCCTGGCACTGACTGAGTTGATCCATTTTTAGGGGGTATATGTGCATAGTGGATCGGTAGAGTCTACTTACAACTATTAGGCTACGTCTATATTGCCCGGTCTTGCGCAAGACCATATGCAAATGAGGCACGGCGATGAATATTGCTGTGCCTCATTTGCATATGGTCTTGTGCAAGACTGGGCAATGTAGACATAGCTTTACTGTACTTTGTTTGACAATAAACGTGGTCTGGTGCCTTCAATCCGTATCTGATTTTGTGATCTTTGTTGACTCTCCTGAAATCTGCTATGTTGACTAATTGAGCAAAATCAAAGCAGTATACAGATGAGCACATGCACACAGCTGTATGGTTATCATCATCAGTGGAGTAGAAGATCTATCAGAATACCACACTGGTGATGCCTGACTACCACACCCACCACTTCAGTGAAGAAGAGCGACAGGTTTGGGAGATGGCAGGCAAAGTGGTGCATGCTGCTGCATTCATTGCACCACTTCCAAGGCTCATGCTACTGTGGTGAATGTGCAGGGAGGCTGACCCCTGCTGCCACCCCATGCTAGACCCCTGGTAATCCCCCAAGTCACGTAGCTTGGGGGAGCGAGTTTTGGGGAAAAGGTACAAGGAGGTGGGAGGAGGCAGAGCAGGGCCTGGAAGAGACGAGTCAGTACTGGTGATGGAACATTGATTGATTACAGGTCAGATCCAACTAGGCAGTTCCTATGTTCCTGTTCATTGGTTACTCTAGCAACTATTCATGTATGGCAGGAAGCAGCCATGTTTGTTCATGTCTTCATGCTCAAGCAAAGTGGCATATTTTGAAAGATTTTTCTTTATTTACAAAGATTCCACAGCATTTTTGTCCATTACAGCTTCTGTCAGTCTCAACAGGTAAACTAATTACACAGGCCTTTCTTACCAGCTAGATCAAAGTGAACGTTAAACTCCAGTTGAAGGAAGTGATATTGAGGCCAATACAAAAGAGTAATCCTCATCCCATTGGGATCTAGTTTTATTTCTGAAACAAGATCCAGAACATGTTTTGCTTGATTTCTTGAATCTACATGCACTTAATTCAAGCCCAAAGATTACACAGTAGTCACAAGACAACCCAATGCCCTCCCTTTCCCTCAGTAATCAACATTAATATTGAAGCCACCCAAAAATAACATGAAGGATATGTTAAAATACCCAGATTAGAAAAATTAGGTTAATATACATGATTCCTCTAAAATGCCTTAAACCTCAGTCAAATCAGCTGGGATATAAAGTAGAGATGTAAACGAGTAGTCGGCTATACGATTAAGCTTAGGCTTATCAGTTAAACTAGTTGAGTACTTGCATTGCCCCCCCTTTCTGCCTCTATATAGAGGCGGCAAGAGGGGGGAATCAGGAGTCAGTGGTGGGGGGAGCTGGCTTAAAAGTTGGTTGCCCCCCAGCACAAGCTCCACAGTGCTGCCTACCCTCCCCCCATGCTACTGCCTCTAATAGAAAGGAAAGGGGAGGGGGAAGGCTGCCATGACACAGCCTCTGCCTGCGGCAGGCCCAGACTAACCATAGGCAGAGGCTGCTCTGCCCTCTGGACAGGGGCAGCAGTATAGGGCAGTTGGCAGTCAGTCTGTATGGTGAGCTGTTTTTAAAACTGGCTCCCCTCACAAACTGTCTCATGCCTAGCACCCTGCACTGCTGCCTCTGACACAGAGGCATCAGCGTGGGATTGCAGGGGACTCCCCAGGAGTGGGGCAGGATTGCACTGGCTGCTGGTCCCACCCCTGGGGACTATAGAATAGTTGAGTAACCAACAAGAATTCATGCGGTTATTCAACTATTCAATTACCTGCTACCTAGCATCCCTAATATGAAGTGAAACTATACACTATTAGGTTGGGACTCCCAGGGTACCTCTACACTACACTGATATTTCAAAATAAACTATTCTGGAATAGTTATTCCAAAATAGCCTATTTCAAAATAGCACATCTACACTGCAGGGAAGCCTCAAAATTAGTCTGAGGCAGGCTTCCCTAATGTAGATGTGCTATCTTGATTTAGGGTGTGTCTAGACTACAGGGTTTTTGTCGACAAAAGTAGACTTTTGTTGACAAAACTATACCTGCATCTACACTACCGCCAAGTTCTGTCGACATAACGTCGACAGAATTCGGCAGTTTTGTCGACGGTGGTAAACCTCATTCTATGAGGAATAACGCCTTCTGTCAACAGAGTACTGTTGACAGAAAGCATTATTGCATCTACACTGTCCTTTGCGTCTACACTCTTATGTCGACAAAGCGGCTTGCTTTGTCGACAGAACTGGATGTAGTCTAGATGCTCCCCACTGAAAATAAATCCCACTGAAAGCTATTTAGACACTTATTATGCTCTTTTTTTTTGCACCCAAACACTTTAATATTGTGAGGTGCTCAGTCAGAACAGATATAAATATAAACCACCAAATCAATTTCAGTTCATGTTAAGTAACACATCCTTCCAGAGAAAGTTACACTAAGAGCTCTTCTGATTTACCTAGCTGGAACTTTGGTGAGATTTTTAGATAAGTAAATGAGTGTAGCTCCATCGAATTCAATGGAGCTATGTCAAGTCTTATCTGCTGGAAATCTTGTCCCTTGATATTACAAGCAAAGTTAGGATTCTTATGATTGTTTCTTTAATGTCCATTTGTTCAAGTTACAAGATTTTCCATCTGTGATGTCAAAACCTAATTCTTGTGGAAATATATGATGTCATAAAGACAGAACTATGACATCAGGTGAAGAATACAAGTGGAACAGCTGCACTTCTAAAGAAAAAAGATCTTGTTTTCATGCAAACATTCCTTATAAAATAAAAACAGGAACAAGGTTTTCAGGTGATGGGATAGCTCAGTAATATTTTCTTGTAACAAAAATGTTTTTAAGAGTTCCCCATAAGGCATCATTGCAGCAGCTCTTTAACCTCTTCACTTCTTGAATCATCCGTTAAGTAACCATTCATCAGGATAAGTACAGAAATCTGAGAAGAATTATACTGATTGAGTTTCAAAAGCAGTCATTCAATCATACTACAGTAACTTTTTAATTAAGTATTGAATACTAGGTAGATTACAAGAAGATGTCAGAAGAGATAAAGGAGAGTCTTAAAAATGCAAAGAAAAACTTTGAAAATAGAAATTGAAATCATGCAAAATATAACTCAGTTTTCAATAGTACAAATCAAAAGATGAGGGAAGGAGGAAATTAGAATATTATGGGCCAGATTGAGAAAATGAATCACTTATGATGACAAAATGGCTGAACTGTTTCATTTTTACGTTTTCATTATATGTACAAGGAAGAATGATACTAGTGCTACTTGACCTGGCAGAAGATTTGTAGTTATGTAAGCCCTTAAAAACAAGATAGCAGAAGTTAACTGAGAACAAATCAAAATTAAATATGTGCCAGAAGCCGAACACATGCTACCTGCCTCTAATCAGAGGCAGCAGGAAAGTACTCATGTTTTGTGCATAATTACCCCTTATTAAGTGAATTTCTGTAAATCTCTGATATAAGGAGACACATGCATTGTGCTATATCAGGTCATGTCAAGTTATATCATGTTATGTGATATAACAGTCTGATGCAATCTGACATGGGACATATTAGAGCCAATGGAAAAGCCTAAATACCAAGCCATTTTCAATAAATATGCCCTGTGCCCTGGTATATAACAAAAAACAGATGGGGATTTATCCTAGAGCTTTACAAAAATATCAGACAACCATGACATGACATTATAGAAAAGATATTTAGAAACAGAAGTTTATGTTGGTATTCATGTGATGTGATCTCTCAACCAAACCTGTCCCTGTAGGTTCTTCAGAAAACCCAGGCTGGAGATCTCATAGTGACAGCCTGTTTTGCATGCTTCTACACTTAAATTTTGGAGAGCTGCCCATTTTATTGTGTGATCACACTACCAGCCTTATAAGGAACCAGGGAGTGGAAAGGTAAGAAAAGTGTGTGTGTTAATGTACATTATAACATCTGTCAACTGGTAAAAGAGCTGGCTTCACTGTACCTAGCAGGAAAAGGTATAACATGATCCAATGGGATGAAGCTGAAGTTAGGCAAATTCAGAATGAAAATAATACATATATTCACAATAGTGACATAAATTAACCATTGGAACAAGTTACCAAGGGTCATTGTAGATTCTTCATGACTGACCTTTTTAAATCAACCGTGGATGTTTTTCTAAAAGCTGCACTCTAGGAATTACTTTCAGGGAAGTTCTGTGGATTGTATTATACAGGAGATCTGACTGCATGATCATAATGGTCATGTCTGTCCTTGGAACAGATCAATCTATGACCTCATTCAGCATTAGCCTTGACCGTGTATAGGTATTTGCACTGTTCAAAGAGAGGTGTGTGTGTTTGTGAAAGATTACTGATTTGGGATGGTAGGATTTTACACCCACTTTGCAGTGGTATAAATGATTGTGGCACTATGGTGAATAGGGACCACTGCATCTTGGACAGATATTTCCTTTGGTTCTTATTTTAGTATAGATTGATAAAAAAGGGCTTGATTCTCTATTGCACCACAGTGCTATGCTGCCTTAGAGAGAAATGGGCTTGCAGGGTGTTCACTAGTTCTGGGTACCAGTTCTAGAGCTAGAGCTTACCGCCTACTGGCAACTCTAACTTGTGTCGCTGACACAGGGTCCTCAATATATCATTGGGGGGCCCTTGATCAGCAGTCAGATTGCATTCCTTGTCAGTATCCTGCCCAAGCCAAAGATATTAATCCAATCGGCAAACCCAATTCAGTGATGAATCTTGGTAAAGTATCATCTGAGCTAGGTAGCACATAGGCTCAGAATAAATTGTACACCACACCCACACACTGCCTGCTTTATGCCTGCAAAATGAAATGGCAGGCAGGTCAAAAGATGCACCATAGGAGGAATTTTCTACTATCCAACTGCAGACAGTTTTTCACTGCTTTGTGCTTTGTCAGAGGTGCAAAAGGGCTGGAGGCTCTGAGGGTATGTCTTCACTACATGGCTCTGTCAACGGAGCCATGTATATGAGCTTTGTAGACATAGCAAAATGAAGTGGCGATTTAAATATTCGCCACGTCATTTACAACAAAATGACTGCCGCGCTGTGCCAATCAGCTGTTTGTCGGCTCAGCACGGTAGTCTGGACGCTCGGCGGTCGACAAAGGCTTAACTGGGCATAACGGGGCAGTCAACAAAGGCTTTTGATGTCGACCACCGAGCATCCAGACTACCGCACTGAGCCAACAAACAGCTGATCGGCACAGCGCGGCAACCATTTTGATGTAAATGAAGCGGCGATTATTTAATCACCGCTTCATTTTACTATGTCTACAAAGCTCATCTACATGGCTCCATCGATGGAGTCATGTAGTGTAGACATACCCTGAATGTAGAGTTCAGCCCATATTCTAAATATAAAGATTTTGTAGATATGTATTTAAGTATCAAGAATTTCTTCCCATTGATGCATTTCATCTGAATGTATTAGGACTAAGAGACACACAGGGAATGAAATGGCCAGTCCTGCATTTGTAATCATGCAAAATGTTTATAACAAGTCACTTGTGTAAGACCACAGGATTGTGACAAAAGAATTAGAAATTGTACACTGTATTTCAAAGTGTGCACTTTTGTATTTGTAGGGGGAATTGTACATGTATGGAAAGGCCTGGCACACATAGCAGCCTTTGGAGATATTGGGGAAAAGAAAGCCAGAAAAATGAATCCTAAATTTTGCATGAATTGTACTCTTCCCTCGGATATTTTTAAATCAGTATGTTTTTATTTTTTAAACTATTTTACAGAATATTAAAAGAGGAGCAAGATTCCTTTTAATTCAGTTGCTACCAAAGTTGAGGACAACCAACCAATTCAGTAAAGCTTTAATTTCTTTGGGCTTATTGATTAAATAACATTTCCAGGGAAAATTCAGAAAAGAATGGAAGTCTGCTACGTAAAGTTTTTTTGCTGCTTAAACAAACATTCTCACCAATTACTATTTAAAAGTCATCTGAAAAGGGCCAAAGGTGAATTTTGGCATTGCCAGTGATTTATTCCAGCAAAACAGTTTAAATGTAGGCAATAATATTCCTGTCAGTTGTCAGAATGCTTGAGGACTTTTATAATCAATTGTTTTGGTACGCAATGTCAGTTGTCATCAAACTTTGAAATAATCCCTAGGGCTGTTAATTAATCACAATTAACTCGTGATTAATTAATAAAAATTAATCATGATTAAAAAAGCTGTGTTGAATTGCAATTTTAATTGCATTGTTAAATAATAGAATACCAATGGAAATATCATATTTAGGATGTTTTTCTAAATTTTCAAATAGATTGATTTTAATTAAAACACAAAACAAAATGTACAGTGCTTACTTTATATTATTTTTATTACAAATATTTGTAATGTAAAATAATAACATTAATTGCTTTTTCAATTCACCACATATAAATACTGTAGTGTAATTTCTTTGTCATAAAAGTGCAACTTACAAATATAGATTTTTTTAATGATTACATGTCTACTCAGTTCTCCTTTAGTCAATTGCTAACACAAGAAAGTTTATTTACATTTACAGGAGCTAATGCTGCTTGCTTCTTATTTTCAATTGTGATGGGTCAGATCACAGGGCCCTTCTTGAGTCTGTCACCTAGTATGTTGGTCATGTCACTGAGCCTGCCAAGCTGTCCGCTGGGTCACCCCACCACCTTGTCCTGCTAGGCCAGAAGTTCTGGTCTCACCTAGCCAAGGCATGGAGTTGGGATAACAGCCCCTCAGTAGAGCAACACAGACACTGAAGCAGTTCTGCTCTGGGAGGGCTCATCTATAATGCCATTGATGTCACCCAAAATCACAACCCAAAAGAAGACCAAACCCCCAAATAAATCTGTCTAACCCTGTATAAAAGTTCTACACAGAAAAAGCTTATAAGTTCTCCCTTTTATCAGTGAAAAAGAGAGATGTGCAGTGGTTGCCTCCTTCCCCCTCCCCCCCGCAAGGTAACAATATTTACACTGGGGTTGATAATAAACAAAGGTGTTTTTATTAAGTATAAAAAGTAGGATCTAAGTGATTGCAAGTGAAAACAGATCAAAGTAAGTTACTAAGCTAAAATAAACAAAACCCTCCAATTAAGCCTAATACGTTAAGATAAATTGTTTCAAGGTATGTTTCTCACCCATGTCCTTGGTTTTGGTAAAAATCTTTCAAGACAGAATTATTCTTTCTCTCTGGTCTGGATCTACAGTTTTTTAGAGTTCTTTAGAGTTTTGTTTTCTGGTGTCTTCATGTGTATCCTCTTAAAGTGGGGAGACCATTTAAAATACTAGCTGAAGACAAAAGCCAGATTGCTTTTCACATCTTAAATAGACCTTCCCCCAGGAAGGGAACCCTTTGTTTAGTTTCTCCTTCCCCATGGAAAAATACTGGCTAGTAGATTCAACATGGATTTCAGTACCAAGTGGCATGGTCACATGTATTTCTAGGACCAATCACAGTTTGGGCTTACAGGAGAAACAAATCCATTTTCAGGTCATTGACTTGATCACTAAGTAATTAAGTTCCTAAAGTTTCTCTAATGGCTTTTACTACAATACCAGGACTAATAAAACATGTTCCCATTTAATATTTTTAACTTCACATACTAGAGTGTTACATACATGCATAAAAACAGAATATACACATTAAGGGAATCAGGCTCTTGAATGATAGGATATGTGATCTGTTTTGCATATACATATTTATAAGCCAATTTTCTTAAAACATGAGGAGAGGGGGGCTCATGACAACATTGTCACCTAAAAGTGAGAAGAGGCTTTTCACATGGCACTTTTGCAGCTGGCATTGCAAGGCATTTACGTGCCAGAAATACTAAACATTCCTATGCCTCTTCATGCTTCGGCCACTATTCCAGAGGACGTGCTTCCGTACTGATGACACTCATTAAAAAATGTGTTAGATTTGTGACTGAACTCCTTCGGGAAGAATTATATTTTTCCTGCTCTGTTTTACCCACATTCTGCCATATATTTCATGTTATAGCAATCTTGGATGATGGCCCAGCGCATGTTCATTTAAGAACACAGTCAGTGCAGATTTAACAAAACACAGAGAAGGTAAACAATGTGAGATTTCTAAAGATAGCATTTGACCGAAGGTTTAAGAATCTGAGGTGCCTTCCAAAATCTGTTGGACATGGGGTGGAACCACTTCCCTATCAGCATGTGGTTAACTGCCCACACATGGCCCTGCAGTGCCCCCACAATACTCCTCTGAATGTGAGCAGTTCTGGCTAAGTGGCAATTCTGCAGAAAACAAGGGGATTATAATCGATGAGAAGCTGGGTATGAGTCAACAGTGTGCCCTTGTTGCCAAGAAGGTGAACAGCACACTGGGTTGCATTAGTAGGAGCACTTCCAGTAGACTGAGGGAAGTGATTAATCTTCTCTATTCAACATTGTGAGGCCAAATCAAGAGTATTGTGTCCCATTTTGGGCCCCTATTGCAGAAAAAATGTGGAAAATTTGCGAGAGTCCAGTGGAGGACAACCAAAATGATCAGAGGCTTTAGGCACATGACTTATGAGGAGAGGCTGAGGGAACTGAGCATATTTAGTCTGGAGAAGACAGGAATCAGGAGGATTCCAAAGAGGACAGATCCAGGCTATTCTCAGTGGTGGCAAATGACAGAACAAAGAGCAATTGTTTCAAGTTGCATCTTTAGGCTGGATATTAGGAAAATCTATTTTACTAGGAGGGTGATGAAGCACTGGAATGTGTTATCTAGGACGATGGTGGACTCTCCATCCTTTGAGGTTTTTAAGGTTAATTTTGATAAAGCCCTGGCTGGGATGATGTAGTTGGGGTTGGTCTTGCTTTGAGCAGGGGGGTGAACTCAATGATCTCCTGAGGTTTCTTCCAACCCCATAATTCTATGATTGCAAAACTCAGTGCTATCTTGAGCTAATCAAGCAGAGAACATTAAGTGTGAGCAATGCATATGTCAAAAATGTGTGGAGGGCAGTAGGTAAGAAAACAAACAGACCAGAAAGTAACTTTACTTATATTGTAAACTTTTTGTGGTAGGAACCATCTATACCTATGTATGTTTGTACAGTGTCCAGGACACAGAAGCCTGATCTATGACTGGGGCTCCTAGGCACTATTGCAATAGAAATACATAATTTATTAAAACAACAGGGGATAGATTTGTCATTTCTGAAAGCCTCATAATTTCTCTAGACCTTTGGCCCAAATTCAGAGTGAACCTTTTTGTGTAGGACATGTTTGAAGTACAATCCTCTTTTACTCCATTATATTCCCTTTCTATATGATGTTACATGTCACTTTTCTGGGAGCTTTAGCAGTGTCAAAATACTCAAGAAAGGTGATCCTTAATATATTCCCCTGCTAGTAGAAGGAAGAGAATTCAAACAAGAAAGTTTTTTTCTCATGAGTTTTTCAGACATAAGATGGTAGGAGGGTTCAAACAAGCATCTAAACTTGGAACCATTGATGTTCACTCATCACTCCAAAAGTTAGAGAAGAATGGAAGTAACACCACTGACTCAAAAGAAAGAGGAGGAAGAAATAAGAGCAATGTGAGATGAAATAAGTTAAATATAGTTTGGATACACAAAATTTGATATATTTTAGTTTCATGAAACAACACAACATGAAAGAATAAAAGCAAAGTAAAAGAGAGAGTACAGTGTGATTCTCTTTTCTCAGATGCTGCATGCACTCTTGTTCACAAAATGGCAGCTATATCTGCAGGTAAGCAGACTATTTGCAAAGATATAACAAAAAAAAATCCTAATAATTACAACAGTAGGGGAAAGGAGGCTAACATACAATGTGAGTATGGGCTATGTGGCGAGAGAGACACATATAAGGTGATAAGACAGTAGAGATAGTATGAAACTGGAAAAGTGAAAGAGGACACAAACAAAGCAGAGAAAAGTGTGTCCTTTGTCTTCTGTCCAGGTAAACAGGGTCGCCTTGGCCCCTCTCTTCTCTGTCTCTCCTCTCTTCTATCCTTTGTTTCCCCCCTGCTGGAATCAGCTGGTCAGGTCACCAAAGTCTTCTCTCTGCAGCTCATTGGCCAGAATTGGCTGTGCCATCTGAGCTGGGTCTCCCAATCACCATGTCACCAGTTGCTGGGGTCTCCAGTTCTGTGCTGGTCCCTGTAACAGCAAACTCCCTCCCCCGCACCTCATTAAACCAATAACATCCAGGAACATTGAGTGCCTCCCCCCTCTGCATACAAACTGTTTGAATCCCTCAAAACTCCCCCACATTGTCACAGGAGTTTATTACTTTCTGCTGCGCACTCTGTGACACTATGCCCACATATTTTTATGGAAATATGTTTTAATACTAATATGAATAACTTGAAAATACTTTATGAAAAACAGGTAAAGTAACCTATCATTCAAGAGCCTGTGATCACCTGAAAGTCTATGTTCTATTTGTGAACATGTATCATTCTTGTATGTGAAGTTAGAAAATATGAAGTGTGTACCTGCTTAGTAATGTAGAATTTCTAGTGAGAGCCATTAGTGGTACTTATGGAGCTCAATGACCCAATACTCAAGGTAATGATCTGTAAATGGTTTTGTTTTTCCTGTGGACCCAAACTGTGGTTGGTCCTACAAAGACATGTGACCATGACCTCTGGTGCTGTAATCCACATTGTATCTGGAATTTTTACATGGATATGTGGGGAGTTAAACAAAGGGTTCACACCCAGGAGAAATTCTGACTAAGGAAGGGGACACAATCAAGGACCATCTTCAGCTGTTTTTTGAAACTTCCTTGTCTACTCTTAAGAAGATAAACAAGAAGAAAACTGAAAACAAGGAGTTCCAAAGGCACAAGCCCAGGACCAAGAAAAAATCAGCTCTGTCTTGAAAGATTTTACTTGGAGTAAGGACTAGAGTGAGAATGATGATCTGTAATAATTTCTCTTAGTGTATTAGGATTAGCTGGTATCATTTTCTTATTTTAATTTAGTAACTTGCGTTGATCTGTCTGTTTTCACTTGTAATCACTGAAATTCTACTTTTTATACTTAATAAAAACACTTGTTTAATTCAATTTAGGGGCTTTAAATCGGAATCCCGTTTCACTGTCAAATGTAGATGCGAGCAGTTACTTTGGGCTACTCAATTTCTAAAATGGCGACCGGCCAGGAACATGCAAATCAAGTGTAGGATGTTTAAATCCCGGGCTTGATTTGCAATTTCAGTCGCCCTCATTAGCCTTCCTAGATTGATTTAGGGGGCTATTGTAGACGTACCCTCAGTGCCTTAACTGGAATAGACTCATCTTCTGGCCTTCTAGCTTCCGGCCTACCAGGACTGGGTAATGGGGTGCCCTGGAGGGAGATAAGTGGGCTCAGTGGTATGACCAGCACACCAGATGACAGTCCCAAGGGGATCTTTGCCATTTTATCCTCTTCATTTTTCCATATCAATTGCCATCAAGTTCAGAGTTTGTTCAACAGAGAAAACTTGAACCTCCAAAACAAGGCATCCTAATTTCATGATTACAGGCACATTAGAGCCATAACAAATGAAATATATTAATTTGGTTCATCTGCTGAACTCCTGTGAGATTTTCAATAGCTATTCCTGAAATTGTTCAAGGTATTTCCTACCAGATATTTTCTTCATACAGTTTGCAATATAGATACAAATGTTAATTATTCACCTAACATATAATTTTAATAGTAGAGTATTGATAATTTTATTCAAAAGGGGAATGCATAACAAATAATTTATCTTCTTATATTTATCTGTAAATGATAGAATCCTTTTCTTCTTCCATCAACAGATAATTAAGCTCAATAAAATTCAGGACTGAATCCAATAGTTAAATATTCAATGAATATATAACAGAAAAGCTTTATTTTTACTTATTGAAGATACAATTAAAAATACATCAAATTTTTATTCATGTTGCATTTAATTGGTAAGTTCAATGCCAATTATAGTACAAAAGTCTTCTTACCCTCATTTAAAGTTTTAACTCCTACATTATTTTTCATTAAAATGTTAAATTAAACGAAATCATCATTAAGCAACAGAAGAAGTTGTCAGCAAACCTAGCAGGCTGAGTATGTTAGCATTGTTAAGTGTACTTTAGATAAATGGTTCCCATGGATTCTTTTTTGATAACAACCATCATGGAAAAAACCTTTAAAAAATTCTACACAAAGTTAATGCAGTATCTGTTTTAACAAATAAACCAATTCTGATCTTTAAGACAACAAAATTGGTGATCCTCAAGAACAGGGAAAATTTGTAGCTGACATATCAAAGATTATAGAATGTGACAGTTTTGAACTATGATTTTTATTTCATCAAGTGATGTTTCAGACACATTTATAAGTACATATGTTAATAGTGGTTTCATTCGGAGCCTTGGATTCCAGGTGAAAAGATTAGAATGTACAGGCAGTCCCCGGGTTACGTACAAGATAGGGACTGTAGGTTTGTTCTTAAGTTGAATCTGTATGTAAGTCGGAACTGGCGTCCAGATTCAGCCGCTGCTGAAACTGACCGCCAGTTCCGATTTACATACAGAATCAACTTAAGAACCCCAAGCGTCCCCAAGTCAGCTGCTGCTGAAACTGATCAGCAGCTGATTCCAGGAAGCCCGGGGCAGAGCAACTCTGCCTCGGGCTTCCTGTAGTCAGCGCTGGTCAGTTTCAGCAGCAGCTGACTTGGGGACGCCTGGGGCAGAGCAGCTGGGGTGCTGCTGGGTTGCTCCAGTAGCACCGCTCCTCGGCGCTACTGGACTAACCCAGCAGCACCCCATCTGCTCTGCCCCAGGCGTCCTGATTCAGCTGCTGCTGAAACTGACCAGCAGCAGCTGAATCAGGACGCCTGGGGCAGAGCAGCTGGGGTGCTGCCGGGTTGGTCCAGTAGCGCCCAGAGCGGCGCTGCGGGACCAACTGGCAGCGCCCCAGCTGCTCTGCCACAGGCGTCCGGAGAAAAGCCTAGTCTGCTGGAGGGGGGGGCGTACTAGCTGCGCCCCCCCCACCCCAGCAGACCAGGAAGACGCGGGCGGCGGAATGAGACGCACCGCGGTCCCGCCGCCTGGGTCCTCTGCGGCTTTGCTCCCAGTCTCCCTGGTCTTCTGGAGACCAGCAGACGAGGGAGACGGGGAGCAAAGCCTCTGAGGACTCCAGCAGCGGGACAGCCGCGGTGCGTCTGGGCTGTCCCGCTGCTGGCTTCCCCCGAGGCTTTGCAAAGCCGCGGAGGGGCTCGGGCAGCGAGGCAGCCCAGGTGCGCCTGGGTTGCTCCACTGCCGGCTTCCCCAAGGCTTTGCAAAGCCGCGGAGGGGCTCGGGCAGTGAGGCAGCCCAGGCGCGCCTGGGCTGCCCCGCTGCCCGAGCCCCTCTGCGGCTTTGCTCCGCGTCTTCCTGGTCTGCAGACCAGGGAGACGTGGAGAAAGCCCCGGAGTACACGGGCGGCAGGACCGCGAGGTCCTGCAGTCCGTGTCCTCCGGGGCGAGCCCCGTTCGTAACTGCGGATCCGACATAAGTCGGATCCACGTAAGTCAGAGAGTGCCTGTATACCGATGGTTATACAAAGGGTCTGTTTAAAGGAAGTGGGAGAATCGGACCTAACCCAAGACTGAGCTTTGTGGAACTAGGACTTTTGGGGTCTATTTTGGATCAGTTACTACCAAGTCAATGAATAAAGCTGGGAAAATCACTGAACCTCTCTGTGTTTTGGTTTACTCTACTTACCTACAGTATCTCCACTGTTTCATTTCATTAATTTTCTAAAGTGCTTTTATATCTCCAGATTTGTCAACAGTACATTCTCCATGAAGGAAACTCAGCTTTGGGACTCAGTCTGCTGTCAGGGACTCAGTCTGCTGACAGTCTGCTGTCAGGTATAGTCACTCTATAGCTGTGCTTAGGGTCTCAGATGTGCTGAGAGATTAGGTGAGGAAACAAAAGACAAGCGAGATGTTCACAAGACAATCTATCCACTAAAATGTGATTCATAATATGAGCACAGCCCTACCACAGCACATTATGCTATTGTAATGGCAAGTATCACCAGGTGACACTGTTACACATAATCTACATTCTTTCAGATGGTATGTCTACAGAGCAAAGAAAATCCCAATGGCTGGCTTATGCCATCCAAATCATGCTTGCAGGGCTCAGGTTCCTGGGTTGTTAAATTGCAGGTAGACTGCTGGGCTCAGGCTGGAGCCAGAACATCCCAGTACCAGCACACTACCCATGGATAACAAGAACATAGGGTATGTCTACATTACAAAGTTAATTCGAACTAACAGCCGTTTCATAGGGGCTACACATACAAACTGCTAGTTCGAATTCAAATCGAACTAGCAGAGCACTTAATTCGAACTAGGTAAACCTCATTCTACAAGGACTAACGCCTAGCTGAAATTAAGTAATTCCAATTAAGGGCTGTGTAGCCACTTAATTCGAACTAGTGGGAGGCTAGCCCTTCCCAGGTTGCTCTGCTGGCCACTCTGGGCCAAACCAGGGAAACTCTTCTGCCCCTCTCCCAGCCCCGGAGCCCTTAAAGGGGCACAGTCTGGCTACAGTGCTTGTGCCAGGTACAAGTCTGCCAGCACCCAGCCAGCAGACCCTGCACCTGACATGGCATGAGTCAGCCACCCGCTGCCACCCAGCCCTCCGCCTCTTCCCAGGACCAGGCTGGTAGCTCCGAGGAGCCTGCCTGGGGCCGCAAGAGGCGGGTGCCCGCCTGGTCTAGTGCGGAGATCGTGGATCTCATCGAGGTTTGGGGGGAGGCCTCCAATGTCCACGATCTCCACACTAGGCACAGGAATGTGGCCGTCTAGGGCAGGATAGCTGCCAGCCTGGCCACCAAAGGCCACATGCAAACCCAGGAGCAGGTCTGCATGAAAATCAAGTTGGTCCAGTGACAAGTATCAGAGGGGTAGCCGTGTTAGTCTGAATCTTCAAAAGCAGCAAGGAGTCCTGTGCATCTGTCAGATGCATCTGATGAAGTGGGTCTTTGCCCACGAAAGCTTATGCTCCAATACTTCAGTTAGTCTATAAGGTGCCACAGGACTCCTCGCCGCTTTTGGTCCAGTAAAACCCCCGACCCTGAGCCCTGAGCTTAGAACATAAGAACATAATAATGACTGTACTGGTTCAGACCAAAGGTCCATCTAGCCCAGTAGCCTGTCTGCCAACAGCAGCCAGCTCCAGGTACTCTGGAGGGGATGGACCGAAGACAGTGACCAAGCCATTTGTCTCGTGCCATCCCTCTCCAGCCTTCCACAAACAGAGGCCAGGGACACCACTCCTACCCTCTGGCTAATAGCACTCCATGGACCCAACCTCCATGAATTTATCTAACCTCTCTTTAAACTCTATTATAGTTCTAGCCTTTACAGCCTCCTGTGGGAAGGAGCTCCACAGGTTGACTATGAGCTGTGTGAAGAAAAACTTTCTTTTATTAGTTTTAAGCCTGCTACCCATTAATTTCATTTGGTGTCCTCTAGTCCTTCTATTATGGGAACTAATGAAGAACTTTTCTTTATTCACCCTCTCCGCACCACTCATGATTTTATATTCCTCTATCATATCCCCCCTCAGTCTCCTCTTTTCTAAGATGAAAAGTCCCAGTCTCTTTAGCCTCTCTTCATATGGGACCTGTTCCAAACCCCTAATCATTGTAGTTGCCCTTTTTTGAACCCTTTCCAAGGCCAAAATAACTTTTTTGAGGTGAAGAGACCACATCTGTACAAAGTACTGAAGATATAGTGTACCTTAGTTTTATACTTCCCCTCCTCCTTCTTCCCCTGGCTTCCCCCTTCCAGCTCCCGCCTCCCAGGTTCCCCCCTCTCCTCTCCCACCCTCTCTCTTCCCCTCTCCCACCTCCTTTTCCCAGTCTCCCCAGAGGTTAATCCCTCCCCCCAGTTTTGTTAAAGAGAGTTTCTTTATTTTTTACATCAGGAAGGGAGGCTAGGGAGGGGTAAGTGGAAGGAGGTGAGGGAGGAATGGGGCACGAACCCCCGATGGGGAGGACTGGGCTGGCTCTGCGGGCTCCTCGGGGTGGAAGCTCTCCTGCAGGGCCTCCAGGATCTTGAAACCCTCCCTTTTGACTCCCCTCAGATAGCAGCCTGCGGCAAGTGCAGCCGGGCTGATGGCTGAGTGCTGTGATGTGCCAGTGTGGCACTCCAAGACAGGACTGCTTTGCTGTCCCTCATCGAGTTAGACAAGCAAGCAGGGAACCCTGAGAGCTGTCTCTCCGGGGTGGGAGTCGGGAACCTTTAAGCACAGCCCTCAGCTAGCCTGAGGCAGCAGCTCCACACTCTAAGTCCTAACCTGATGCCCTGCAGGCACTGGTTCCGGCCAGCCTTAAGTTCGGTTCAGGGTCCACTCAATGTGGACATGCTATTTCGAATTAGCAAAATGCTAATTTGAATTAGTTTTTAGGTCTAGATGCACTAATTCGAATTAGCTTAGTTCGAATTAACTAATTCGAATTAAGTTAGTTCGAATTAGTGCTGTAGTGTAGACATACCCATACTGACTCATCCTCAGGATAAGATGAGGATGACAGCATTCTGGATAGGGTGGTTTTGGTCAAATAGACAGGCAATGGGTGACATCCAAACACCTTAGATGCGTGAGAAGTAACACACAAGGTGTTTGTATCTCAAAGGAGCTGTCTGTGTCTGGCCTCGGGGGCAGTGGAAAGTCCTACCTCTGACTAAGCTGAATCCATTGCAATGGACATACATGTGTTAGTGGTTTGAGACTTTAGGACCATGCTTCAGTGACAATAAACCTGGCAGTGCCATCATCTCTTATCTGATTTTGTGGTCATTGGGCAGTGCACTCTAGGTCTGCTTCACCAGCTATCTGCACAGAGAAAAGGAGGCACACAGAGGGAACACGCACATGCAGCTGAACATCTATTAGCATCTGATGGAACACCATCCCCAGAGGGATGAGGGAAGTGGCAGGTGCCAGCATCTTGTGGTAAGCAGGGGAATGAGGAGAGATGGGGCAAGCAGCAGATGAGGGAAATCTCATGCTGGGAGGAGGTGAGAATGGACACAGCAGGCAGGTTAGGAGGCAAGCAGCAGGTGTGGGAGAAGGGATGCAGCTAGTGACAGGCAAGGGGAGTCACATGGTGGGGGTGGAGAAAGAGAGTGGTAGGTGGAGGTTTCACCATAGAGGGACACAATGGGAGGGAGAGGAAGAGAGCACCAAGGAGAGGTCTCACAGTGGGTGGGGAAGTGAGGAGGACTGTGCTGAGCTAGTGATGGGCAGGATGGTGTCCTGATTGGCAGAGAGTGAGGAAGGATACATGGAGTGAGGAGGTAAGTGGTAGGTAGGGGGGTCTTGTGGCAGGTGTGAAAGTGAGCAGGGACAGAGTATGCAATGGACAGAGGAGTGAGGGGGAAAGCAGCAAGCAGTAGGTGTGTGTGTGTGGGGGGGGGGAAATCTTGCAGTGGGATAAGGAAGGACATGGCTGGGAGAAGAGTGGGAGCAGGGGAGTCTTGTGGCAGGTGCAGGGTGAGGAGGCAGCTGTGGTGAGGTGCAGCGGGAGTGGGCAGAGCCTGGGGTGCAGCAAGGGTGGACTGTGGATAGGGCTGCAGGAGGACGAGGCAGGAAAAGGGGCTAGTCCTCCCCAGGGGAAGCTCCATCTTCCATTCATCCAGATGAGGCTGTGAGGGAGATTTCCAAACCTGAGCCTTTCTTTTTAGGTGACAAATCTGAGGAACTGTCCCAGATTGAGGGGTCATTAGAGGAGGGTTTGAAACAAATTGAAAAATAACAGTAATAAGCCATCAGGAGCAGATGGTATTCACCCAAGAAGGAACAGACATGTCAAATTGCAGAGCTACTAACCTATCATTCAAATAATCTTCTGTGCCAGATGACTGAGGGAGAGCTAATGTAACACCAATATTTTTTAAAAGCCTCCAGAAGCAATATTGCAGGCTACTCAGCCTAACTTCAGTACCAGGAAAAATGTTTGAAACTATACAAAAATAACAGAATTATTGGACATATAGATGAACACTATTTGTTGGGGGGAAAAGTTAACATGCTTTTTCTAAAGGGAAATCATGTTTGCAGGTGATACCAAGCTGGAAGGGGTTGCAACTGCTCTGAAGAATAGGGTCATAATTCAAAATGACCTGGACAAACTGGAGAAATGGTCTGAGGTAAATAGGATGAAGTTTAATAAGGAAAAATTCAAAGTGCTCCACCTAGGAAGGAACAATCAGTTTCACACATACAGAATGGGAAGCGACTGTCTAGGAAGGAGTATGGCAGAAAGGGATGTAGGGGTTATAGTGGACTGCAGGCTAAATATGAGTTAACAGTGTGATGCTGTTGCAAAAAAAACCAAACATGATTCTAAGATGCATTAACAGAAGTTGTTGTGAGCAAGACACGAGAAGTCATTCTTCCACTCTACTCTGCACTGATTAGGCCTCAGTTGGAGTATTTCAAGAAAGATGTGGAGAAATTGGAGAAGGTCCAGAGAAGAGCAACAAGAACAATTAAAGGTCTAGAGAACATGACCTATGAAAGAAGACTGAAAGAATTGGGCTTGTTTAGTTTGGAAAAGAGAAGACTGAGAGGGGACATGATAGCAGATTTCAGGTATCTAAAAGGGTGTCACAAGGAGGAGGGAGAAAACTTGTTCTTCCTTGCCTCTGAGGATAGAACAAGAAGCAATGGGCTTAAACTGCAGCAAGAGAAGTTTCGGTTGGACATTAGGAAAAAGTTCCTGTCAGGGTGGTTAAACACTGGAATAAATTACCTAAGGAGGTTGTGGAATCTCCATCTCTGGAGATATTTAAGAGTAGGTTAGTAAATGTCTATCAGGGATGGTCTAGACAATGCTGGGTCTTGCCATGAGGGTAGGGGACTGGACTCGATGACCTCTCAAGGTCCCTTCCAGTCCTAATATTCTATGATTCTATGATCATGCCACACCAATTTGCTAAAATTCTCTGAGGGGGTCAACAAACATTTGGACAAGGGGGATTTAGTGTATTTAGTGTACTTAGATTTTCAGAAAGCCTTTCACAAGTCTCACAAAAGATTTTAAAGAAAAATAAGATGTCATGGGATAAGAAGAAAGGAGAAATTAGGAGGATCTAGCCAGGAATAATGAAACCACACAGCTTGAAGAGTGTAACTTGCTGTGTATACTTTTTATGTTTTTTTAAAATCAAAGTGCATTAGATGTTTAGTTTAGTTCCTTAACATATTTCTACCACGTGTGCACACTAAGAGCAGTGTATGAAGATTTTTAGAGAGGAATTTGCTTAATTGGTTCTGAAAAGTACCATACTTTCTAATTAGGTTTGATTCGTAAATCTTAGTGAAAAAAATTCTCCTTTGTTTTGTTTTAAGGGGAAGACTTTTGATTTCTTAACACAAGGTGGCCATCCTTTATATTACTGGTATGTTTATAAGCAGCTGATACGGAATTATTTTTAAAAAGTTTTATTAAGTGATTAATAAATTATTATAGATTGTTAATAGTTGAGGAGTTAACTACAGACCTTTAGCAATGTGTTTTTTCACCACAGTATTCTTGCTCTTTAAATTGAACTAACGTAAAATCTGCTCTGATTTACACTTGTGCAACCCCAATGAAGGGCTGGAGAGTATATGACTATAACTGAAGACAACATTTACCCCGTGCAACATTTCACCACTGTCCAGCGGTATTCCTTGTAAGCTGTGTGCTTGTGCGGCCACTCAGGAGAGATTCACATTCTTCCCAGCTGATTAGCAGAGTGCCCACAGCTAGGTGTTTTTTTTTGCACATAAAAAAATATTCTACACATGGATGGAAAAAAATGCACACATGGATAGAAAAATACACACATAGATGGAAAAAGATTAGAGGGAACATTGCAGTCCAGCCTCATAATTTTGCAGACTGAGGAATATCAGACAGTTCAGTATAACATCTATTCAGTAGAAATGGACAAATAACTGATTTTTTGTATTTTGGCAGATACACCAGGGTGATTATTTCATGGTAAATTGTTTGTCAGAAGTATTCTATGAAAGATGCACATAGTTAGATAACGGTTGCCTCCAGGAAGCGTATTCTGTGGCAGAAGCTATTGGAACACTTTTTTCATTCTGCTCCCGTAACTTTCCCGCTTGAAGTTTGTTGGCTCAAAACAGAGTCACTCTGTTGCATGGCCAGATTTTTAGACAGTAGACTTTCACATTTTTTCAGAAATCAAAAGGTTCAGGTTCTGTTTCGATAAGGAAGTCACACACTGGCAATATATGTTCTTTGAGACTGGCAGTTGTTAATGCACTGGGTTTATGCTACTTGTGGCAGACCTAATTTTTGGCCTGTTTTCAGGAGCAGAACATCTAACCTGAATCACTATTTCACACTATTTGTGCAGTCACTGGATCCCTGGTGTTAGCTAATTCATAAATGCGGGGCATTTATGTTAATGGGTATCATGCCATTTCATTTTGTGTCTGGCTGCACTAGTCTTTTATCAAGTAAGATTTAGAAAGGGAATGTTAAGTTAAAAACTGGAGCATGAATAAGTGGAACATTATAAAACAGAATTCTCCAAATCTGCTGTGATCAGACCTTATTATTCTCTGGCTTTTCCTATGTTTAACCTAACAAGCTGAGTTGAAAAGGATTCTGTGACGGGGCGCTCCCACGCCGCACTCAGGGTGCCCGGGGCGACGGCGGATGGACGCACTGGGGGGTGGAGAGCCGGCACGCTGCCGGGACGGTGGGCCACGCTGCCGGGCAGGGACTCGGCGTGGCGAGTGACGGGGTGCAAGGGGCACCGCTGGGCGAGGCCCAGAGAGGAGGGGCTAGGGAGGCGCCGGCGTGTGACGTTACAGGGGAAGGGAGGTTGCTGGGCGGCGTGGAGGAGATGCCGTGTGGGGCCAGGGCTGGCGGGGGATTTAAAACCAGGTCTGGCACCATGGAAGAGGGGAGAGAAACTGAGAGCCAGGAAGCAGGAGGAAGGAGAGGTGAGGCCGGGATACGCAGAAGGGACCAGCCCTTAGGAAGGATGGAGTAGGAAGCGGCCCAGGGTGGGGTCATGGAGCCCGTGAGCGGGTGTGTTTTGGGGTACTTCCCCCATCCGCTAGGGAGGGACCGTGAGTCCCTGCCTTCAGGGCCCTGGGCAGGGTTTCGGAGAGGGGGTGGGCCCGAACCCCCCTACTCCGTTGGCCGGAAAGGCAGCCTCGGGCGTTCATTAATATAAAAAAGGGACTGGGGACAGGGCGGGTTTTCGCCGTGGGTCGTGCCTAGGGCTACAGGACTGGCCCGGATGACCAATAAACACGGGCGACAGTAGCCCTTTTGTGGTGAGCTAGTCAAGACTCTTACAGATTCTCACTATACATAAGTGTAGCCTGTGATACATGGGGCCTAGGCTCCACAGATCTGCCTATGTATAATGAAAATGCATCTATTTTCATGTATTTATTTGCCCTTGAAACATGTTGTGATTATTATCAAGTTTTTCAGCAATTGATGGCTTTGCCACTTTCTTTAGTTTGGTCCCCCACCCCACCCCCTCAACACAACTCTTTCTCTCCACTCAGGATCTAATGCTGATTTGGCTTAAGGGGGGGGGGGGGGCAAACAAAAGGAAGTTTTTGTTTATAACACCTCTATGCTAACAGATGCAGGGCTCTCAGCATGCATTCTTGCTTTACAAGAATATACAAAAAGAGTGGCCTCTTACTACCTAGTGAGAGCTCACTATCATTAGTAACAAAAGTTGTAATGCACTACTAATTAATAACATTTACAGTGTGTAGAGACCTGAAATTTACAAATAAGGACACCTCAGCATTGAATATGGGCACTGAAGGCACCTAGGGTGTGTCTAAAGCGCTATTCTGAAACATCCCATATTCTTCATCGAATGAGGTTTACAGAGATGTTGGAACAGTGAGCCCAAAATTACAGGCTTGCTGTGAAGACACAGGATAGCTATTTCAAGAACTCCATTATCCCGAAATAGCTTTGCAGTGTAGACAAAGCCCTACTCTCATAGTTCACTAAATTCTTTCTTTTGCGGTGTACCTTTAATACAATCTCAAGGTCAATCTCAAAACATCATTTACTATGCTGATACTAAAAGTAAAAATATAAAAGTGCAGTTGACAGAGCACAAGAAGAGAAATCTATAACTGGATACCAATCCTGAATCTTTGTCTGGCTAAATGAATTTAAAGAGCAAAAGTCTGAAAGAGTACCATATAAAATACACTAGTCAGCATTTTATGGCTGGAATCTTAATGTATTTGTTTGCATTTATGTAAGTTCTTCAAAGATTTATTTTCTCAATTACCAGTCAAAAGAACTCATAAAGGTAAAGCCAGTGGAGCAGGAAATATTAGAGTTGTCTGTGAAAACAGATGCACGCACCGAAGCTCATGTACATTAAACAACCTCATTCAAAGACCATTCTTGGCCCGAATGGTGGTTGACAAACTGAATCATAATGAACCATTTAGATAAAAAAGCACACCCCAAGGTTTAGTTATGGTTGACACCGCAAGAGCTGGTTCTTAAATCTTGTTTATGACAAACCAGGTCAATGAAAAATAAAAAGCCCAAAACTACTTATATTTAGTTTCATTTTAGGAAAAAGGAAAGCTATTTGTTATAGCTTCTGTGTGATCTGAGTTGGGTATTTACTTAAGAACATGTTCAAGCAATGCTCAATACACATATTTAGTATATGAAAAATTGTAGGTCCTTTCCCAAGAGTGAATCCACTGAAAAATCATGAATTTCTTTTGGGGATATTACTCCTGCCGAAGCATTCAAAACACAAACTATTTACAACTAATGAGAATACTCATGGGCTTAACAGGAAATAAATTCAGCTGGTTTTCAAACTAGGAATGTATATACATGGCTAAAATTTAACATGAACTTAGGGGCACTGTGGAATCAGGGTTTATCCCAGAATGGATCTGTAACGAATTTGTTTCCATTCTAGAGCATGGATGCTCTTCTCTAAGACTATGTCTACACAACCAAGTTTTGACAACAAAGCTTAAGTCGACACCCAGAGGTCCACAAAGCAAAAATCATTAGCGGGTGTTCACACTGGTTCCCTCTGTCAACAGATCATATCCACACTGGGGACACCATCATCAACAGTGTGAGCAATGCCCTGTGGGTATGTATCCTACAATGTAGTGTTGTGGGAAGGCAGAGCGGATCTCTGCACATCTTGCAGATCTAGCTAGGAGCAACATCCTGGGTAAACTCCCTGCTGAGGAATTTCAAATCTGTCCCCCTCCTGCTGCAGCAGCAGTCTGACAATCACTGTGTTCCTCACACAGGACAGAACAGGAGCAGTCCAATGATTTGCTCTTTGTTTATTCCAAAAACAGAGCAGCACACCGAGCTCTCAGGTACTTCCTGGAGCTTTGAAAGGGGAGGGGTGCATGAGAGATCAAAACATTGAGTGCAGCCATCAGGGCAGGCATTGTTGGATACTAGCAGAAGCCAGTTCTGCCTACACTGGCTCTTTGTGAACAATAAAGGGAGGAGAAAAAAATGTCTCTGGTAGGGAGAGAGACTTTTTGTCTCCTAAACTGGAAATTTTTCCAGACAAGAGTCACATTATAATGTGTATGCTCTCGCTGTTTTGTTGCCAAACTGTAGCTTTTGATAACAATACCTTGTAGTGTAGACAAAGCCTGAGACTCCTGCTTCCATTCTCAGAATTTTGGAAATTCTGCTCTTACAAAATGTTACCTGCTGTCCAAGAGATACTCAAATGCTTATAAACATAACTCAGCAACAACAACTTTCTTTATATTATCTGAAAGAGTTTTGAATGAGGTTGGCTGATTGTGGGGAGTATATTTACTCTTTATTTGTTTAACTAACATGTATTAATGGCAGTTTGGTATTTTAGTATATTGGTGAATATTGATAAACTAGTATTTTCTGTAAGTCTCAGAGGGCTAGTTGAGTTTGTTTGTATCTGCAAAAACAAAAAGGAGTTCTGTGGCACCTTAAAGACTAATACATTTATTTGGTCACAAGCTTTTTGGGCAAAACCCACTTTGTCAAATGCACAGAGTTTGCTATGGATTTTGAAAAGTAAAAATTATAAATATATCTAGCATGAGGTACATTTAATAAATCCAAACAGATACGCACACTTTCCCTAAAATGCTGCCACATCTAATGTAGGATTCAGCACTTATTTAACAGGACACCATATTATTACATAATGTTGAGGTATGAACTGATGTGTTGAATCCAATAGAAACTGCAGGTGAACTAAAACGGCAGGATTTTGTTATCAAAAAACTAATTTGGCTAGGACACAAGGGCTAATATCCTTTTACTCATGAAAAATGCCATAGAATCTTTAAAAGTCCAATGTGATCAGAACCTCAATTTCATGTCCTATCAGACAGACAACTCTTGCAGATGCAGAGTATCCTCACATCATACTGGTAACTGAGATAACAGTGAAATCAAATGGAAAGTAGCATCTCTTTAATCATGAAACTGTCTAGGGATTTCCCAAGAAGCATCCATCCCATGAACTATCCTGCCTCCTTTCCTGAAAACTGAACGTTTGAATTATCTTACCTGATTTCTGAACATGTTTCTGTCTACACTACAGTGATCTATCAGAAAAAATACTCAAATTTGTGTACTTTTTCCGATAGCTTTTTTGGAGGAGGCTTTTCTGACATTTGGCCCATCTACACTGTGCCATATTTCAGAAAAGCCTCTTCTTTTGGAAGAGCCCCTCTTCATTGTGGAAGGAGGAATACAGGGGCTTCCAAAAGAGTGCATTTGTACTTCCACAAAAAAAAGCAGAAGAGTAGATGTGTTCCCTGGTTGAGGCAGAGTTTTTCCAGGATACCTCTGGAAATACCTCTGGTATCCTGGAAAACCCCCGAAGTGTAGACATAGCCTGAGAGAGACTCTTGGCTCATTCAGAAAGTGTGGATTCCTCAAGGCACTTTGCACTTTCCCCTTTGTCATGATATCCATGTAATATGTTGGGCCAAATCTTTGGACTTGCACAACTTCTTGTCTGCTTTCACTCATCACCTTTGCTGTGTCCCCAGTTGTGCCTGCCAGGACACTGGTGCAAAGGAGGTCCTGAGGCCCTGGCTCTTTTAAGAGTAAAAGCCTATAAAAATCCTTTTGACATGCTGCAATAACAATTTTCTATAACTATTCATTTCCACAGAGCTTTATCTTCTTAGCCAGTTTCCTTAGGGATGTTAGTTATAAATCAAGAGGCAACCTGGACTGGAAGATAGATGCTGGATTGGGGATTTAGGAAGACTGGATGTATTCCTAACTCCACTACTGTCCTGCTGTGTGACCTTTGGCAAATCACTTCCCCTCTTCATACCTATTTCCCCTTTGTCTTGTATATTTAGCCTGTGAGCTTTTCCGAGCGCTCTTACTATATGTATGTACGCTGCTAAGAACTACGGGGCTCAGTATTGGTTGCAGTATCTGACCACTATAAACTACATAACAGTATTGTCAAAGCCCAACCCCAGTTATTAATGTCATACAACACAATTGGAAGTAATGTGAAATAGAAAATGTAAAGAAAAAACCCCTCCAGTTTTACCATAGTACCTTCTCATGCAAACCTTTTTGTTGGTAACTGATGTTAAAAGTGTCATTCTCTCTCCCTTGTGTAATGAAGGGTTCTTCAAGTGTGCTAGGTTTAAAAGGACCCTGTCCATATTTATGTTGTTGTCATTTACTTTTTGCCAATGAGCTCTTTAATAAAACATTTTTTGCGTTCGTGGAAAGTAATGCTTTAACTATTTCATCTCATTATGTAGGGTTCTAAAGTAATCTAATTGCTACGGTAATGGAAGCTGTTTGCTTTTCCAGGAAAAGAATGGAATGAATCTGAGTGTGATTTTTTCTTTTAATGCTAGCTTTCCTCCACTCCCCTTTGAAAGATTGTTACTGATGATATGGCAGGAAACATATTGCTGTATTAACAAGGTCACTGAGTCACAAAATACCATTAGTGCTGAAATTGACAGAACTGAGTGATGTAGTGACAAATAAGGCAAGTTCTCACCTTGTATATGAAAGGTCCCAGGTTCAAATTGACATGATGGTGAAGTGTCAGAGAATTCATCCATGGCACACTTCTACTCTGAATACATAATCCATATAATAACATCTTCAGAATTCTTATTTAAACAAGGCACCTTTGGATAGCCTTTTAAACTTTCCATTTATACCTAAAGAATTGAAGTCTGTCTATACACCAAGCCAGAGTTGAACAGAAAGAAATATACTGATATTTATTCATCACTGCTGTCGCACATTGAACAGCAAGAAGTATATTGTGCAACAGAAGTGTGATTCCATAAAAATAAATGATAAATAAAATCTCTCAAATATAACAGGGCTACCTGTGACTTCAGGCAGAGCCCAGAGCAAGGGGTGAGGTGGAAGTTGCATTACTCTCAGGAGGCATAGACAACCCTCTGAGGCATAATTCCTCCCCTGCTTCTTCCTAGCTCTAGTACATAGTAATTAGATGCTGGCCCTTGCCTCCATTGCAGGGAAGCTATGTCTTGACTGCAGGCTTCTTTTGGAAGAACCTTTTTTCGGAAGAGATTTTTCAAAAAAAACTTTTTCTGAAAGACAGCGTCCACACACAAAAGCGCATCAAAAATCAATCTGCTTTTTCAAAAGAGAGTTTCCACACTGCTGTGATTACTATGGAAAGAGTGGCCACCAGGGCACCTGTGCTTTTTCCTCTTCTTTCAAAAGAACTCCCTCTTCCCTGTCCACACACACCTTTTTCCGAAAGAGCTCTTTTGGAAAAAGGCTTCTTCCTCATAGAAAGACGCTTACCAACACCGGAAAAAACCCTCTGTTCTTTCGATTTACTTTCAGAAGAACATGTTTGCAATGTGGAAGTAACTTAGGCTGCGTCTAGACTGGCATGATTTTGCGCAAATATTTTTAACGGAAAAATGGGGCAGCTCTGAGACAACTGGTATTACAAGGGGCTTGCTCCTCCCAGCCTTTGTAACATAGTAACCTGGGAGGATAAGGGCAGATCATGATGAAATCTGCTGCTTCCGTCCTCACCCCACGCTCTCTGAAGACCAACCGCCTTTTAAAAACATACACTTTTTTCTAGGACAGTTGCACTAAAACATAATACCTCATTTTTCTAAAGAAAGTGATCATTTTACAACTTTTGGGATGAAAACAGTGCATATCAGCTTCCCTTGCACTGGAAGCATGTTGGGGTTCTGGGCTATGTTTTACACGTGTTTGTACAATGCCTAGTGCTATGGGAATCTAATCTGTTCTCTGGGCTCCTAGGTGGTACCAAATTTAAACAAACAGTATCAACAACCGGGCTTCTAATGCTCTTGTGGTTGCTAGTTTATTCAGTCCTACTTTCCTCATGTAACGAGGTATTAATCATATCTGTTTTCCCTAGTGCTTGGGAATACAATGAATCTCAGGCCTCAGGAGGGGGAGGGGTGTGGGACTCAGGAGAACCTTCACATACTCAGGCCCTGCTCTAACCTGCCCCTTCCATCTCTTCCTCTTGCTGCTGGCTCCAGACCCCTTCTAATTTCCCCTCCCTAAAGAAACATGGTCTGGGGAATTAGTGGGAATCTGGAACCAGCAGCAGGTTTCAAGTGTGCCCCCAAACTCACTGACAGCAGTAAGAAGTGGAACAATCTGCTCCCAGCCTGCTCTACTCCCCCAGCTCCTAGCCATGTTGCTCCATTGCTCAGCTTGCTGCTTTCTGGTGGTCAGGACTAAAGGTTTTAGACTATATGTTAGCCATTTTGTTAGATTTACCAGGATTAAACTGTATTTGTTGGACAGTAGATCTCCAGCCATTTGTTTGACTATACTCAAAGTTCGACCATAGGAGAAATATTGCTAGCCTTTGCAAACTACTTATCTGATATTAGCAAGTGAGGCAATAAATAATCAATCAATTCAAAGTAATGGGAAATATAGTAAATAATTTGCAGACTCAATGAGATGTGGGTAGGGCACTGAGCTGGGATGCAAAATCTGGATTCATCAGCTGTGCTACCAATTGTCTGTGTGACTATTGGCCAAGTCACTAAACATGTCTCTGCCCAGATCCTGGTCTGTAAAATGAAAATAATTATATAGCCTTTGTCTTTCTTCTGTATTTAAATTGTAAGCATTTGGGGACAGGGGTGATCTCTTATTATTTGTGTCTACAGCACCTAGCACATTTGCTCTGATGTAATATGAGTTCTTTAGGTACTACAATAATAGAAAAATAGTGAATAATAAAACATAGCAAAGCAGAATATCAAGTATTTTGCCAACCACTCACACAGTTAGGTATCTGCAAGAACTAATTCAATGAATCCGATACTGGATGCGATAGTAACACAATCAGATGCCCAAAGCTTCAAGAAAAGGAGCTTTTGACTTCAAAAGGAGCTCAGCCTTCAGTTTCCCTTTCAAATTGAGCAGACTCAGTAGTGCATAACACAGAGATACACACTAGCAATAGACATTTAATGTGGTGAGTCACAGTTAGGAGCCAATTTCTACTTTATGAAACAAAGCTTGTAAAAGGATCCAATATATATTTGGTAAACAGCACATTGTACCTAATTGGTACCATTTTTTATCAATTGTACCTAATTGGTACCATTTCAGGCTACAATTGTTTTGACTGAACTTGCAAAAACCAAAAATAACACCAATGATTAAGTAGATTTTTGAAAGAAATGGCCAATCCCTTTCTAATTATTATTTGTTGTAGCATCCAAATATATTTTATTGCAACTGAGTTTAAAAAAAAATTGATTGAGGGAATTAGTCCTGCAGCACCTTACAGACTAACAAAAAATGTAGATGGTATCATAAGCTTTCATGGGCACAACCCACTTGGTTCAAACTAACGTTACTCCTAATTTTTTGGTTCAAACTAATGCGTTCTGGTGCGCACTTTCTCTTTTGGAACAGCTGGCATTTGGAGTAACGCGCTGGCGCGATCATGCTAATGAAACACGGGATATTTAAATCCCCACTTCATTAGCAATTTTGAATGCCTGCATTTGCATCCCTACTTCAAACTAGGGTGCAAGTGTAAACATACCCTAAGGTGCTGTAGGACTATTTGTTGTTTTTTAAGATTTTTTTCAATTATAGGCTAACACGGCTATCCTTCTGAAACATTTGATTGTGGGATCTCTCTTTTTCTCACAGCCTAGTCATTGCTAATGATCAAGGGACACAGGGAAGATGTTACCATTCTTTTCTATCTCATCATTCGTCAAGGTGAATTGCAATTTTTTTCAAGAGCTATGCTTGCAGAAAAGCAGGGATATTATGAAAGGCACAGAGGCAAAAATATTAATTGCTTCTCCCACTTTACTGACAGTTCCAATAGAAGCAAATATTATTTCAAAGGGGAAAAAAACTTAATTGCAAAATCAAATCAGTTCTGAAGTTGATTCCATCTCCTCTCTCACCAATAAAACCCCAAGAGAAACAACAAGCATCTTCTCTAGGGCCAGCAAGGAAAAAAGAAGGTCAAATTTCATAGCCAGAATAAATGAAGCTGTGAATGTGATTCCTGTCAAAATGGAATGTTTAGGAATTTGAAAGATGATCAATGGGAAGATCAGGTGGGAAATTATATTTCGCCCTTTTAAATCTTTCATAAAACATCAGCTTTCCTCCCACACATTTGATTTCAAGACTAAGAGCTTTCACTATGAAATGTTTTTTTTCTGTCTTAGAAACAATAGAGGAAGAAAAATCATCAAAATTCTGCAGTCTACAATAAAACCCTATATTCTGGCCTGACACTTGAATGAAATTCTCCAAACAAACCCCAAATGAAGGTAGACTTGGTCCTCTGTTGCAATTCTCCTTGTAAAAAATCATGATATGAAAGTGACTTTTGTTCTCTGTAATTAAATCAAACTTACACTCCTTTCCCCCTGTGATGGATGGGAAGGGTACTACCATTTTCTAGATATCCCAGACATTCAAATTTCCTGTAAAGGGTTAAACCCAAAGATAATGGGTTTCTAGGAAGTGTTGACTGAGAGCCAGAAGAGCCAATGGGAAGAGAATGAGAGATTTGAACTGAAATAGATTCTACCTGTTCAGTCTTTTGTGTGAGTGCAGGGCAAGAGCTGGGAGAGATGGGCTGAGCCAGGAATAAGGCATGGATTTTCCAGCAAGAAGGACTAAACCTTGCAACAACAATTGTGAGTAGAACAGGAAGTGTTTAGCTGGACATGATCAGGTTCTTTTCTTTATTTTGCGGTTTGGTTAAACTCCCCTATAACATGGGATTCTCTGTGGTTCTGAATGAATGGTGACATGGTGGGTTACTTCCTAATGAACCATTTCCTTGGTTATAGACAATACAAAAAACAAATTCCAGTCTCATAAATTAATTACCAAGCATTCTTCAATCATTCTCTGCTCTTCAGGTTAGGGATGTAAGCAACTAGTCTGACAAGCATAAGCTTATCAGCTAGCTGAGTAATGACTCAGATAGTTGCTCAACCCTCCTCCCCCCTTGCTGCCTCTATCAGAGAGAGGCAGCAAGGGTGGGGAGCAGGAGCTGGTGCTGGGGAGAGCCAGTTTAAAAGCTGGCTCTTTTCTGGCGTGCCACCCATGCCTCCTGCTGCCTCTGATAGAGGCAACAGGGGGTGGGGGACAGGGGAGGCTGATGCAAAGCAGTCCCTGTCTGCAAGGGGTCCCAGTGGGCAGCCTCTGGACCTCTGGCTGTTGTGAACAGGGGCTGATGCGAGAGCAGTCTCTGTTCATGGCCGCCAACCTTGTTAACCATGAACAGGGGCTGCTGGACTCAGCACAAGCTGGGACTGAGCAGTCCCAACTTGTGTTGGTCTGGGATGCTACGTCTCTGCATTTTAAATAAAGTAAGAGCCTGGCGGCTCAAGTCAGCTCCTGGAGCTACCTCTGCTGCAGAGCAGTCCTATCAGCTAATCATATAGTTGATATAAATTGTATCAACTATACAATTAGCTAGGTAACCACAATTTAACATCCTTACTTCAGGCATTTCTAAAATGCTGATGATGAGTCTGGAAGCAACTGACTCCAGACTTAAATAAACTCCATGGGAAACTTTCAGAACAAAATCAAGGAGAAATGTTGTAATTCAGAAAATCCAAAGTAGTACAAAAACTTGTACTTGTGCTACCCGCTATTTGCCAGGCACCTGATTCTGGGGGACATGTGTTGTAGCAGGTTTTGCAGAGCATCACACGCCCACGCCACTTTTGATACAATCATCCCATTGTCAGGTTCTGATTCTGTCAGTGATTATTGCAATATTTTTCCATCTGGCAGCATTTGGCTGGGGATTTACTCTGCTCTGAATCACAACTCCACAATTATAAGCTATGGGGAGGTAGTGAATAAACTATATTATGGAAAATAACATTTGTTAAATCACAAGGAAATGCTGGTCCCTTGCAACTGTCACTGGGAAATCGATAGCCAATTTGCTCATTAAATGGAGTAATCTGCCCCAAGACCATGGAGGAAACAAAAAAAATCCCCTCATCTCTCAATACTACAAATATCAGAAAAGGGAAAAATTTTCAAAGTTTCTAGGTTATTTATTAGAAATTTAAAAATATCAGGAATTTATTTGGGAGAGCTCCGAAAAAAATCGTTAGATTGAGCAAAAAAATTATAATGAGGTAATTTTATAATGATAGTAACTCAAAGTTATTGATCTGAAAATGTATACTGTACTAAAACCAAGAGCAGTAGATATAGAGAGAATAGAATATAGAACAAGAGATGTATTCATTACTTGAATGAAACTGTAATGAGAGAACCATTAAGATGACTCCATCATAAAATTTGATACATATGTGGTCACAATCATATGTGCAAAGTTGTATTAAACAATAGATGCATAGTGCAAGGTTCTCTCAAGGGAAAGTAATAGTAGGGAAACAATATATTTTCTTAAGAAAAATAGACTCCACCAACAAAGTCAAAATAAATATTCCAGGGATGAAATCTCTTTCCCATTGAAGTTAATGACAAAACTCATATTGACTTCAATTAGACAAGGATTTTGTTCCCCAGTGAGTTCAGTGAACATGAGATCAAGCCCTACAGATCTTAAGCAGCTCACTGGAGCACTTAAAGTGAGCTATTTCAGAGACTCTGATGCCCAGCTGCATCTCACTGCTCCATAGCGAGATATAGGAGAATTCTGTCTCTCTCTCTCTCTCTCTCTCTCTCTCTCCATCCCCATTTTTTTGGAAATAATAACACATGATTATGTCTTCATTGTCTTAAGAGGAAAATGCAGGGTAGGTGCAGTCCAATCATCTCAATGTGCTTTCCCTTTTTGGTTTAATTTTAATCTCACATATTCTCTTTTTCAGTGTACCTTTTACCCTCTGCTTCATAACCCTCCCCGTCAGTGAAGATGTGCAGCTATAGCATAACCTATATGGTATACCTTGGAATTAAAACCTTATTTCAAATATGCTTCTATTCTTTTTTTTTTCCACATGGGGTTTTGTTAAGTACATATTATATTTCTGAAATCCAGCTAGGAAAACCTAGAAAAGTCTTCCAATTATAATCCGTGATATTTCTTCTAAAGCTAAATCAAAGCCACTTTGAATGAGAAAAATGTCTTTCAAAAATGAGAAGAGTAAGACCTACAGTCTTCTGGTATAGAACTAGTTTCCTCACACATTCCAACAGGAAAAAAACTCTGATTTTTTTCGTGTAACTATTTTCAGCTATTTGACTAACCTCCTAGATATATGTCCCAGACAATGTTAGTTCCAGTCAAATGAGCAGCATTGTGTGCATACATCAATAGTAGTAGCTTTCCTGGTGTATATTTGTATACAACACATGAGAGGTAAATGAAACTTGATAGTGCTCCTTGTCAAAAATCTATGGAGACAGTTATGTTTACTGGTGAGTTTTTCCAACAATGAGGTTTACAGATTAGCCTATGTTCATGTTAAAAGATAATTTCCTTAATAAAGCCTGTGTCTTTATAAGATAGGGATGGATTTAGCATATGTACATTCATTCAAAGCTATTTTGAATGGCCCAAATGTTAATTTGTTGAGTGATTTTAGGAAAGAAAGAATTCATCCTACTCATGTCCATCTTAACTACTTGGCTTTTCCCCCATGGATCCTGTGTGTAGCAAGGTTATAAAAATCCATGCATTATGTTAGCATAACTACTCCAATGCTGGTGGTTTAGAAAACATAGAGGTAACATTAGCGTGAACCTTATAGTTAAGAATAACAAGGTAAAGCAAGGGCGTTTTGCACAGAAAGGGCATAAGATCAATTTTTCTAATGGGCTTTCATCCGCATATGAAGAAAGGCAGTTTAGCTTCTTAAATTATTGAAAAGCAGCACCCTTTACTTAAAACTTATTACTTTTGTGTTTGTTCTAAAGTTTACACATAATATTATGCCTGGAACTGAAATAAAAAGGCAATAAAAAATGTCTTTCGGGACCAGGACAGCAATGAAACTTCCTTTTTCATAACTCACCAACGTGAAGTGCAGTTCAAATTTGTTCTCATGGAATCTTTAACAAATAAACAGTGAAACACATTCAAGTGAAACAATGTTCAGAATTTCAACTCCAGCTCTATCTGAGGGCAAGTAATCACTCATTTTGGTTAATTGCTTCACACATATTCCTGATTTTTAACACCTCACTGGCAAAATAGACAAGACTTCTCAATGTGTTATTAGAGCCATAGCAAAGATCATATATTACCACGTTTTTTATTCTTCTTGCACATTGTATCCAGAAAAATAAAAGTTCAAGAGATAGGCAGAAGACAAAAGGGACCCTACTGAAGCAAAATCCCAGCAGAGCCATTTGGCCACAAAGGAGAAAGAAGCATATGACTCCATAGATTGGTGATTAGCACACTCACCTAAGATCTGAGAGAACCAGGATTCAGTTCCCCTGCTCCAACAGTGCAACAGTGTCACCAGGAAAGATTGAGGGAGCCCCCCCTTTCCACATCACCCAGGTAACTGCTCAATCACTCCCCATCTCCTTGTCTCTTCTTAGGTAAAAGGGGGATTGAACCAAAGATCTCCCATAGCCCAAAGAGTAGTTTAACCACTGAGCTAAAAATTATGAGGAGGAAAGCTGCTCTGACTTCATCACACAATAAGAAGATTCCCATCTATGAACTGCTAGCAGACGTAGGCACTTATCTGCTTGAGAGACATGGGGTTCCACATATATCCCTCTCATTGGCATCTCCCATTGGCTAGTGCAGACAACTTCCTGCCTAATGTGCTAGCTTCTGTGAATTGCAGTCTAAGGCTTGGTCTATGTTTACCTAGAAGGTTGAATTCAGATACGCAACTACAGCTAAGTTAATTGCATAGCTGGAGATGACGTACCTTAATTTGACTGTTGCCACCACCTCCTTCACAGGTGGTTGACTGGAAAAACACTCCTGTTGACTTCCAGTACTCCTCATGAGGAGTAGGAGTTCCAGTACTGATGGCAGCACCCTCAGCATTCAATTTAGTGGGTCTTTACTAGACCCACTAAATAGAATTTCAGAAGATCAACGTGGCCTAACAAACCTGTTTCTCCACATTTGTTGCAGGGGAAGCCTAAGCTCCTAACTGCAGTTTTGTGAATCACAGTGGCATCTAAAAGCTAGGCACTGTGATGCTGAACCATAGCAACCTTCTATGCTGCTTCCAGCTACTGGAGAGAAAGCCCCAATGGACTTTTATAAGGGAGTGTGATTTTTCAGCTCCTCCAGTTGAAGGGAGTGTGATTCTCTCCCTTTTGTCTGAATTACCACAGTGCGGGGAGAGAGCGAAATGTATGAAGCATAGGCTGGCTCTCTCTAAGCTGACAGTGCAATTTGGAGCTGTTAGCCCTTAAGTTCTTTGGGTCACTCACATCAGTCTAATTATTACCACTCAGCTGGAGCTACATACCTGCATGGCTCATTGGGGATACTCCTCACTGCAGTACTAATCTATGTTGCCTGAAGATGGGAGGTTCTTATAAAATGTGTCAATATTTACTTGTTTGCCTTCATGTGATGTAATTGAATGTGTCTTTTTTTCATTTCATTGTCTCTCTTCAGTACTTACCTGTAGTTTATCAACTTCAAGCCTCTTCTTTTTATTAGGTATCGGTTAGTCCCTTTACTAAATCTTCCCCGGGGGATATCTGTGTTCAAACCATATTGTATTTTCCCCAGTCCTTAGTGTTAAGGTCATAAAGGATGTTTTTTTTTTAATTTCTCGTGCAAACACTCTGGTTCCATTTTGGTTTAAGAGGAGACCATTTTTTTCAGTAGAGGATCAAGCATTCCATCATAGCCACTGGCTCTTCTCCAGCACTGTTTATATGTCTATCGATATCAGAGGTTCTCAAACTGTAGTCTACAGACCACTGTGCTATTCTGGTGGTCCGCAGATAGTTCCCTCTAAGATGCCTGGGTGGTCACATGCAAGAAAATGATGGGCTGCCCACCTAATTAGTGGGGTGATGCAGGTATGGCTCCCTTACTTAGGTGCCTGGACTCTGGAGAAGACACAAATGTAAGGTGAGGTGGTGGCCTTGGGGAGAATATGAGGTAGTTGAGAGAGGGCAGTGGAGCGAGGTGAGGAAAATAGGAGGTGGAGGAGGCAGTGGGATGAGAGGCAATTTGGGACGTGCAGGGTTATGGTGGCCAGAGAAAGAGGCAACTTTCCCCAGCTCTAGGGCTTTCCCTTATCAGCCTCAATTTTGTGGCTGTTGTGGTAGGGGAGAGATTCCCATCCTTTACAGACCAGCTAGATGGCTGCTGCAAAGGGAGAGAGACACGTCTCCTTCTTTCCAGTCCCAGCTTGGTAGCTGCTGTGGATGGGAAACAGCTCTTCATACCATGAAGAGGATGCAAGCTTCTCAATCAGACACTCATATTGCCCTGTCTTTCAAAGCTGCCCTCAGAGGACATTACAATATGGCTGGAAGCTCTTCACAGATGTATAAAGAGGATACGTTGGACTCAGGTACTATAGAAAAGTCAAAGGATGCTAAGTAAAGTCCAGTCACGCAGATTAAAATTGTCACCTTTTTTTACTAGTACTACATGATATGGTTTAAAAGTCTTTACTATCTGCTTTGGTTCATATCTACTTTATTACAATTTTTTTCTCTGAATTCCACTGAAGCCTTCCTTAAATTAAAGTAGCGTTTATATTGTTCTGAGTTATTGGTTTTTTGGTTTTTTTTAAATATATGTCACATCAGTGGTCACATCTTAAGAAATATGGTCACCTCATTAAACTCAAAACTTGCAAGGTTCATTGTGTTGGTAGCATGAAAATTATAATTAAAAACAAAGTGCTTCTAAAAATTAAAAAAAATAATTATAAAAAATGGATATTTAAAATATATTTGACAGGATTTTAAGACTGATCAGAAAAGCTGACTGTTTCCTCCTACTCACATACATGCAAATGATCAAAGATAAATTAAAAAGAACAAGAATTTGGCACAATACTTTAAAAAAATTCAGAGCACAGTTGCAGTACACATTTGAAGTGTTTTATTAAAATAATATTTTTAAGTCACAGCGTTTATATTTTTGGCATGTTAGAAGCTTATTATCAACAAGCTTTATTTTAACTTGAGTTTTCTGGGGGCTTTCTGTATCAAGCTTTTCCTGGGAAAATTTTTGGATAAAACAGGTAAGTCTTGAAGAGCAACCATTTGAGGGTTTAGTGGACTAAAAGGGCTGTGTTCTAGAACCAAAGACCTCTTACCAGCAAACTCTTGCCTCCGTCCCTCTCCCATTCACATCAGGATCTAGAAACTTTAGCACCTCAAATGATCGTTATATTACAGTATCACATGTGGAGAGAGAATCTCTTGCTACAGAACCTTTTATAGCTGTACGTGCCAATATCAGCGCTTCAGAATACCCCAGCCTTTAGTGCCAATCCTGGTTCATAGGTGTAATTAGCTACATGTGAGTAGGCAGCTTTTAACATTCTGCTCCAGCTGCTGTTTTACTGCGGGAGATGATATTGCTATTGTAAAAGAAAGCAAAGATTTAGAAGATCGGTGTGATGTCTGGCTATGGAAATCGGGGAGGGGCAGTTCAGGTTAAGGCCATGTTTCATTCTTATACTGGTTTGCTGTTTCCCTTAGCTGTATGCACCAAATGCTGCACAAAGTCAACTATGTAGAGAAGAGCAAGTAGGAGCTAGAGCCTGGAGCCACAATTTATTTGGCTGCAGTGATGGAATGTCTGACAGCTGAAATACTGGAGTTGACCAGTAAGATGGCTAGGGGTAAAACAAAAATCTAGATTATCCCCCAGCACTTGCAACTAACTATTTATAATGATTTGAACAAGCTTCTCAGGGCGGGGAGTGGAGGGATTGCCAACTACTACTCAGGACATGCATGTTGTGCTTCTGCCCAAGAAAACAGAGCCACAAAACTCAAAACAAGTGAGACTATGTGAGTGAAAACACTCTGAAAACCACCAGCTGCTGTTTCAAAATGATTTTAAGGTGCAGCCTAATGCAAGAACCTAAAAGATTGAAAAGGAAAGGATACAACATTCATGTGAAACACAAATTTAGAAAACACCCCTGGGCAACCACTAATCCCTGGTGAGCCAGAAAGGAGCCCTAGGTTGTGAAGCTGAAATCAACCTCAGGCCTATGAACACTTTTTTTAGTCTTTTCCAGGCTGAGAGTTTCAGCCTCTGTTAAACCCAGTATGAATCATTCCACTGCATGCAAAATACCTGTCACCATGGAAATATGTACTAATTCAAGAATACTCATTGTCGTACTTTGGATTAGTTCTTCGATAACTTTAGTACCTTTGGTTGTCTGAACTGTCAGTGTCATCTGGCCTGGGTCATCCTGGCACGCTCCTGACAGGACCTCTATTCTGTCAGTGATGATATACTTTTGGCTGCGTGCATAACAATCGGTGCTCCCTTTATCTAAAGTGTTAGACCCAGTGCACTTGGGTCAACACAAGAGATCTCTGAAAGCCCCTGGAAACAATAGATGCATGCAAGGTTTGAAATCAATCGAGCTGGTTTATTGTCAAATGCGAAGCTCTTACAGTTGGTAACAGAGCGCCTACAATATTACACCACTGTGTATTATGGCCCGTGTTGACAGGGTACCAACACTGGCCAGGCCTATTGCCATATAACAGATATTAACAGCGGTTAGTCAGAGTTAAGCTACTGTGCATTCTGTAAGTTTAGGCAATGACACCTGCCATTCAGGTACCTACTGCGCCTCCCCAAGGTCGGCCGGAGAGCACCCTTTGTGGTGTCCTTTTATAGATAGGTACAAACAACTTACATCACTTCTTTATGTACCAGGTCACCACCCTCTGTTGTCTAGTTACTGCCACTTACCTTGTGCAAGGGGGGCTTACCTTCTGTTCGTCATCCTGTCAGTTCCGACCTGGTCCTGAACCTAGGTTGGTATGTGCATAACTCCTAGGGAGTCCTTGTACCAGGACATTCCTTAAGATGTTCCGTTACTCCCTTTTGGCTTACAGTCTGTACTTGGTGCTTCCCTGTGTCCTTCCAGGCTTCACCTAACTCACACATTTACACAGTTATCAGTAGGGCCTCTTTCTTGGCTCCTGTGTTCCTGAACCAAAGTCTTGCTAACTACATTTCAGGCCTGTTGCTGTTTTCATGTTACAGGCCTCTATTTAGGCCTAGTGACTCCATGGTACTGACCCTCAACTTACTACATTCATATATCTGGAAAAGTTCCTCATTAGGGCATCAGAGGAAATTTTGGGTGCAAGGATGAAACGCTAAGCCTTAAAAACATAAGCCCAGAGTGTGCAATTGACACACAGGCAAATGATTGTGGGGCAGGGCAGAATGGGATGCTCACAAGCTCCAGGATTTTTCACAGATTATGCTTTAAGGCTACATACACTGGGGTCTCAGACCTTCCTAGGCATACATAGGGCATGAACACCACAATGCCTGGGAATGATATGTGCTGCCCTCTCGGAAGATGGAAATCTCTTTGGGATAGCACCAGGTGGGAAGCTGCATGGCCATGATTTTGCCTCCTCCTTTTCCCCTTTGGGGTAGTTTGCACCACAAGAGATATTAAGAGGAGCAGCCTTTGCATTTCCTTGAGGTCCAAGGATTCTGATCATAACAAAGTAATACAAGTAGGATGGGAAGTCTTCTTACAACCTCTCTACAAGGACTAGGGACAATGTAGCCCATGATTGCTCAACATGTATGCTATGTCTTCACAGTAGCATTATTTAGAATAACTAACATTATTCCGAAATAATATGGTCCACATCTACACTACAAGCAGTTATCTCGACATAATGTCAAAATAATGGTGAGCCACAGGACTTCTTACTCTAAGACCCAAAACCCTCATGGAAGAGTGCACTTTCTCGGACTTCCTGCTGTGTAGACAGCACCAAAAGTTGAAATAAGCTATTTCAACTTAAGCTACTACATTGACATAGCTCAAGTTGTGTAGTTTATTTCGGCTTTAGCCCTGCTATATAGATGTGCTCTTAGGCAGCTCAGACTGGGTACCTCATATCAATGGACTTTTGGAAATAAAGGCTTTACAATCCCACATCTCAGTGTTACTAGGTGTCAATGATACTTCCCTTTGACAACTGCTTTGAGATATATAGAAAAAAGAACTGCGTATATGCTAAATATTACATACCCTTGAAATGAGTGGGGATTGTCTCTTGGTTTTCAGTGCGGCAGTAAAACCATGTAATGATATCCCGTGCAATTTTGCCCAGATGTTTCCATAAGCATTCGTCATGCGAGTGTCACTGCTAGGTTTCTAAGTGGGAATGAAAATTGCTCTGCTGCTGGAACAATGGCAGAGTATGCTCTAGACTTTCAAGTAACCTTAAACATTGTCGAATTTTGCTGTATTGCTTCGATCAACGTAGGGGCTTCACATGCTCATAGTGCTGAATTGATGAAACCAGTGACCTGTGCTTTATCATCCTCAAAGCTCTTTCTTCATTGAAGACAAAAAATGATGAAATCAGTTGTCTGCTTTGATTGTATCACAGTGAAGTGCCATATTGGGTTGAGTCAGCTGTTCAAGTTTCTCCTAAAGGCAATGCAGCATTTCAGCTTTAAGGAGTTAGGGCTTGCTACAAGCCCTGAACAAAGGGCAGCTCAGAATGGTGCTGCTCTAGGAATAGACCAGTATGCCCCAGAGACCTCTCAATGCCAAATGGCAGAAAGCAAACCACACCATAACTCACATTAGGCCTGACACACACATTGCCCGAAAATGCTGTTGTCATTATATGTCTTTAAAAGGTGTCATGCAAACTAGTAACACACTGGTCATTAATGTTATTACATGATGGCTGTACAGGTGGACTGTGTCTAGACTGGCAAGTTTTTCCGCAAAATCATCGGATTTTGCGGAAAACCTTACCAGCTGTCTATACTGGCCGCTTGTATTTCCGGAAAAGCACTGACGATCTCATGTAGGATCGTCAGTGCTTTTCTGGAAATACTTTGCTGCTCCCGTTTGGGCAAAAGTCTTTTTCTGAAAGACTTCTGCGCAAAAGGGCCAGTGTAAACAGCACAGTAGTGTTTTCCGCAAAAAAGGCCCGATCGCGAAAATGGTGATCGGGGCTTTTTTGTGGAAAACCGCATCTAGATTGGCCACGGACGCTTTTCCGCAAAAAGTGCTTTTGCAGAAAAGCATCCTGCTAATCTAGACGTGCTTTTCCGAAAATGCTTTTAACGGAAAACGTAGCCATGGTGTTTAAAAAATTATAAATTGGTGCTAGAAATATGTTCTTAGAAGGGCTTTGTCTACACTGCAGGGTTTTTGCACAAGAAGCTTTTTGTGGAAGAAATCTTCCGTAAAAACTTCTTGCGCAAAAGCACATCCACACCTCAAAAGTGCATCACAAAAGTGATGTGCTTTTGCGCAAGAGAGCGTCCACACTGCATGGACACTCTTGCACAAGAAAGTTCTGATTGCCATTCACTGAATGGCCATCAGAGCTCCTGTGCTTTTTGTGATTGGCTCTTTTTGCACAGGAAACCCCTGTTGAGCATCCATACACACCTTTTTGTGCAAGAACTCTTGCGCAAAAAGGTGAGTTATGCCTCATAGAAGGAGGTAAACCTACACTGCAAAAAGCCCTCTGTTGATTGACTGTAGATTTTCTTGTGCAAAAACATGCATGAGGTGTGGATGCTCCAAGGGTTTTTGTGCAAAAACCCTGTAGTGTAGACATAGCCATGGTGTTTTGCATTTAGTGGACAAGACCAACTTTTTTCCTAGACAAAGGATTGTTGTTACACTTTCTCCAGGGTAAACAGAGCTAGGAATACCACAGATGACAATGAAAAGTACATCTTGTGGCAGCCCAAGAGCAGGAAGCTACCAAGGCCTCATGGAAGGCAGATATGCAGGCAGCTGGGTATGTGGTTTTATGTTCCCTGAGTAGGATGTTAAAGACTGTGGCCCAGCCAGCCACACCTGAAGCCTATCTGGCATCAGCCTGAAGAGAGGCAAATTAGAACAGCTGCAGCCACTTAAGGTGTATGCGCGCACTATAAAAACACTCCCCAGGCAAGACTAAGGGGGAAGGAGAAAAGGAACAGATTAGAGGAGAACTCAAGGAGAAGGGAGTAGCCTAGAGCAAGAAAACACACTTGAGTGAGCTGATGTGAAGGTTTGCTCTGTGATCAGGAATGAAGTACTGCAGAAGGGGTTGGAGAAGTGGCCCACGAAGGGGCTGATGCTCAGGGGCAAGGTCCAAGCTACATTGCCTGCTCCGTGCTGCCTCCTCTGAAAGGGCCCTGGGCTGGAACCCAGAGCAAATGGGTGGGACTGAGTTTCCCCCAACCCCCTTTTGGTTGGAAGGGCCAGCAGGGACTGGAAAAAGAAAGACACTGGGCTGGCCAATGATAAAAGAGGCTCTGGTAGCAGGGACCTTTGTGGCAGCAATTAGGGACACTGTGAGCCTCTGAGGCCCACAAGAACCTGCCAGGAAGCGCAGGACCCACAGGGCTTAGCACAGACTTTGCCACAATCTGTATATAAGGTAAACAAAGCCATCAAGCTAAACACAGGGCTGTGGGGAAGAACACTTAACAATCACAATGAGGGATGGAGCCTGCACCTCCAGGAAGCCTTCCTGACTCTTGAAACAGAGATCATAGACTTTGGGGACAATATAAGCAGAAAGAGCCAGCCATTTTGGTGTATATCACGTAGGGGAAAAAGGGAAGAGCAATGCCTTTTTAGGTCATGCAAAGTGGATCCTCTTGGCCTGAAAACCAAAAATAGCTAGAATTGATGAGGTGAGAATCCTGCAGAGGCAAAGATTGTAACACAGGGAAGTCACTGGAAAGTGTGGCTAGTTTTGTTTTCCTTGAAACCATATCATCTCCTATTCTTATTATGCCTTAAATATCTGCTCTTTGTTAATAAGTGTATTGATTTTTTTTCTCAGCCATCTCAGCGCTGCATATTAAACTGAAGGGTAAATGCTAAAGCTAAATTAACAGGCTGGTGCATGCCCTGTCTCCTTGCAGGCAACACATGTAATAATTTCTAGGAGTATCAAGTCAGATTATCCTGCCAGGGAGACAGTTCTGAGGAGTCTGAGCACTGGCACGGCTGTTTGTGTTTCCTTGCACAGAGTGACCAGACTGGTAGAAGCCAGGGTGAGTCCATTGTGCTGTGAGCAGGCTGTGGATGTCAGGGGTCTGAGTAAAAGCTGTACAGAACAGAAACACCAGGGTTACATGGCAGGAGGTGACAGAACATCTTAGTATGTCTGGGTGAACCCCCAGAACATCACACCAAGAAACAGGGGAATTACAATCTGATTCCCAGTTACTCTCTTGCTCACACTCTCTTGTTTCATAAAGGATCTGATGACAAAGGGTTCTGGGGTCTGCTGATCCCTGTCTAGATTACCACGCTGTGCTGACAATCAGCTGATTGGCATAGCCTGGCGGCTGTTTTGATGTAAATGAAGCAACGATTATTTAAATTGCTGCTTCATTTTGCGGGCTGGGGAGATTGGGGAGCAGGTGGAAGCAGGGTGCCGGGGGGTGTGAGGTTGGGGGCAGGGAGCTGGCCAGGGAAGATGTGTGTGTGTGTGTGGCGGGGGGAGGGGGAAAAGCAGCTGCCAGAAGGAGGGCTGGACATGGGCAGTGGGGCTGGCCAAGGGAGATTGGGAGGAGAAGCGGGGGAGAACTGGCTGCCTGGGAGGGAGTTGAGGGAAGTGGGGCTGGCCAGAGGCACAGTGTGGGGAGCAGGGGGGAGGAATGAATCAGCCTGTGGGGAGTGGGACTGACCCGGCCATATGTAGATCTCGGGGCACTGTGTCGTCTCCCCCTCCCCCCGGCAAAGCACAAAGCATGAGTTAGTCTGGCCAGGGGATTCTATTGTCTCCCTCCCCACCCCTCCACCCCACCTTCGAGTAGCTGTGAACTGTCTGGCAGCCTGAGCACACACTCATTCAGCCTGAGCACATTTACCTGCCAGGAAGTTTGAAACTGCAAACTGATACATCAAGTAATAATAAAATGTACCTAATGAGAAAATGCCAGACATGTGTTATGTCTGGTATTTTGTGAGTTTTTTTATGTGTTTATATTTTTGGGCTGCAAAAAACAGTACTGGAAAAAAAGGGTTCCAACTAAAGTAAAAAGCTTGGGAAACCCTGGTCTAACCAGCTTTCTGTCTGTCTTACAGTCCATTTATCCAATCCATATTCCTTAACTTGCTGGCATGAATATTGTGGGTGACCATATCAAAAGCTTTGCTAAGGCTGGCACTGGGGGTTTTGGGAGGACCAGAAACAACTTATTTGAATATTCATCATTTGATTGATTAATATGCAAATGAACATTACTGGTCCTCCAAAAGTTCGTGAATGGATTTACTGGTCCCCGTGTCAAAAAGTTTGGGAACCCCTGACTTAAACTATCAATTTCATGTGAAAGCAAGAATGTTTCCTATACTCTTTGTACATTGTAAAATCAGTTTGCCAGGCAGCGATGTCATGCTCAAACATGCTAATTATGCAGCTGGGTTGCTTTTTTTTTTCCTTCCGTACTAGACAGAAGTTCTGACAAAATGTTTGGCAGGCACGTGGATTTTCTTTTGTCGTCATTCTACCTGTAACCACTGTAACCTCACACACAGCCAGAGGTGAAGCCTTATGTGAAATGGAAAGGATGCTGCTTCTTCAAGTGGATGTCTTGGAAGGAGTAGCCAACCCACACCCCCATTCTCCCAATACTGCCTGTGCACAATGTACTCGTACTCCCTTAGGGAGGAGGCAGGGGAAAACTTTTCAAGACCCCAGTGAGGGCTTTTCCCCCCAGAATTTCCAGTCCTGATCCATCTAGGTTTTCAACTGAAATGCCTGGTCAAAAAGATACCCGGGTGGCTTGGGTCAGCACCACTGACTGGGCTTTGAAAAGTCTGGTTGGCAGCTCAGCAGGACTAGGACAGATGTGACTCCTGAAAGAAGGTGGCATGTCCTTGAGGCCTGTAGGCACAGGGAAAGCCAGAGCAGCTCTGTAGGCTGCCTGCATATCAAGCACCAAATCCACAGCTCCCATTGGCTGAGAACGGTGTCAAATAGGAACTGTGGGGGTGGCACCTGCAGCTGTGGGTAGAGTGCAGAGACACCTGGCTATAATTCCACCTAGGGGTCGAATGGACATGCCAGCCATTTTCGGGAGCCACTTGAGGTACATGCTGCTCACAACACTCCTACACCTCTATCCCAGCCCTGAGCCCCCCCCAACTGCCTCCCAAAGTCCACACTCTACATCCCCTCCTCCACCCAAAACTGTCCCAGTCCTATGCCACCTCCTCCACTCCAAACTTCTTGGTATCAGTCCAGAGCCCCCTCCTGGTCTTCAACCCCCTCATGTCTGCCCCACGAGCCAGAGTTCTCATGGTCGCACATCCCAGCCTCCTGCCTAAGCAAGGAGCTCCTGCCCACACCCTGAACCACTCATTTCTGGCTTCATCCCAGAGCTCACCCACCCAGGCAGATTCTTCATCCTCTCCCACACCCCTCAGCTCTCTGCCCCAGGCCAGTGAAAATGAGTGGGACAGTGAGCAATGGAGGGAAGGCGGATGGAGTGAGCAGAGGGTGGGGGGCCCAGAGAAGGGGGCAGGGTAGGTGAGGGTGCAAAAGTGTTCAGTTTTCTTCAATCAGCATGTTAGCAGCTCTAAACCCTTCTGCTTCTTCAACCTGTGGTCCTCCGGCTGCTCCAGCTCTCCAGTCTCCCCACTGCTCCTGCTCCAGCCTGGCACCCTGAACTTCCTACCTCCTTCCCCTACATTTTTTTGCCACTGCCTCCTGATGCTGGTCTCAGCTCTCCCCAAGGCTTTCACCTATCAGTCTTCTGGGCAGGGCTCAGTGGCTTTTAGCCCCTCACCACAGTCTCTGGTTTACCAGCTGACCTGCCTTCATTTACTCTGGAAAGGAAGCTCACCCTGGTCTTCTCTGAAGAGGTCTCCTGTTCCTACCTTGCCAACCTATCCTACACTGAGAAGGTGGGGGGGAGGGGAAGAAGGGCGAGGGGGTGATTTCTCCTGCTCAGGAAATGCCACCAACCTGGGTAGAGTCCCTGCTGGGCCCTGCTTCTTCAGGACAGTCCAAGTTCAAGAAAATCCCAAGCTCCAAGCAGATACTTGCAACAAACAGCTCTTGAGGAATCCATGGGCAGCAGTTTGTTTGTCTAAACTGTTTACTGAACAAACAAGAAAAGCAAACAAATGGGCAACAATTGGGCATTTGCAAAAAGGAAAACAGGGCTCTATTTGAGAGAGATTGTAATAGCTCAAGCAGCTGTACCAGGAATGCATGCTTTCCTACATTTCAACCACAGAGATAATAGTGAAGCTAGTGATGAAGAATCATAGTGAGCACAGGTGGATTATGTTTTCTCCCCACTGAAAAAACAAGCATGTGCCCGTAGTTATGGGTACTTTCCTAGAAGGACACCAAAAGATTATGTAAAGCTTAGACTGGGCACATTTGTTGGTGAGGTGCCT